>NW_004444215.1:137552-193504 GCF_000243295.1 Trichechus manatus latirostris
TGTATTTTCCATGAATTTGTCTATTTTTTCCTCATTTTTGTTTGCTTTTTGCTTCAACTCTTGGATAGCTCTGAATATTAGAGATTTGAATTCCATATCAGGTAGTTCTAGTGCCTTTTCTTCTACTGGAAAGTCATCTGGTGTTTTATTTTGGACACCTACTGGAACCATCCTGTCCTGTCTTGTTATATCTTTTAATATTGTCTGCTGTCTTCAGGACATTTGGTAGTTATTTTCCTTGTTTATTGATTGTAGATTTGTTTGTTTTGTCTTGCTTTTTTGTTTTATTTGTTTATGTCTGTGGGCATGATGCTTTTTGCCTCCTTGTCCAATGGTCAGGGTGAGTCACTCAGCTATGGTGCAGCAGGGCAGTTCTTGCTGAAGGTGAGTTGCTGGGATGGGTTGTTTGTGGCATGTACTAAGGCCACTAGGGTGGGCCAAGAATCAGTACAGTACTCCAGTAGGCCGTGCCTGTGCTGCTTGGGGATGTGATGTTCAGTGCACAGTGAATGTAAGCAGGAAAGAGAGAGGAGATTGTGATGTGTGGAGCTAAGATAGGTATGGGAAAGAGGAGAGAGAAACATGTGCCAAAAACAAACAAACAAAGAAACAAACAAACAAAGAAACAAACAAAGAAACAAACAAACAAAAAAGAGTGCTAAGGGAGCTAGCCATTGGAGTGGAGAGAAGAGAGACTGAGAAATGGAGAAAAACAAAAAGGAAAAAAGAAAAAAGGTAAATGAAAAAAATAAATAAATAAAAATTAGATAAAAAAAAAGGAATGCAAAGCCCACAGGGATCCCACTGTGTGGCTGCAAGGACTGGGGAAGTGGCTCTCAGGCCATGAAGTACAGCCTTGCTAAAAGGGATAGAGGTGTCACACAGTGCCAGGTATTCAGGAGACAGGAAGAAAAGGTAAGTAAAGAGTGACAAGAAACTGAGAAATGAAGAAAGATAAAAAGGGAAAAAGAGAAAACACAACAAAAAAAAAGAAAAAAATGCCCCCAGGGGTCCCATTGTGGGGCTTCACAGACTGAGGAAGTAGCCCCTAAGCCGCGCAGTACTGCCGGGCTAGTAGGGGCTCCCAAGCTGAGAAAAGAAAAAGAAAACAAGCAAACAAGCAAATCAAAATGGAAAAAATCAAAACAAACAAAAAGTCCCCAGGGATCCCACCAGCTTGGCAGCATGGGCCCAGAAGCAGTTCCACAGTTGAGCAGCCTTTCACAGCCTTTCAGGAAGAAGCAAAGATGGCACACGGAGCCTGGTATTTGAGAAAAAGGAGGAGGAGGTGGCAAGAGGCATGGAAGAAACCAAAAGAAGTGGAAGAAAGCAACACCAACAACAAACAAATGGCACTCAGGGAGCCAGCCAGTGTTACTGCAGATGGAATCCAAATGGCACAGGGCTGAAGTCGTTGCTTCCCGGCCAAGAGACTGGCCACAGAAAGCAGAGGAGGCCGAGTGGGGGTGAAGAAGGGTGGGGGGTGGGAAAGTGTATATCGCTGGTTACCAGTTGTTCTGTCTCCTGCTGGGAGCTCCGTGAAGCTGCTTTTCCATACTCCCCATTCGTTGATCTCCGAAAGGAGTCCAAGATGGTGAATCCATACTGTGTTAGCTGATAGGGGACCTCTACATGTATCTCTCCTCGCTCTCTGTTCGCTGTCAGTTTCTTATTCCATTTGGTTCTTGGCTGAGTTCTGTCTCTCTTCATTTGATGCTTAGGGTTTCAGGATTGACATTTGTCTCTGTTTGACTTAGTTTTGCAGGTCTTTGCTGTGGAGGGACAGCATGGTTCTTCTGTCTATAGTGCCATGTTGCCTGGAAGTCCCTCACAATCTTTTAAGACCCCAGATGCTACTCACCAAAGTAGAGTGTAGAACATTTTCTTTATCAACAATTTTATGCCAATTGAGCTAGATGTTCCCCGAGAGGTCCCCACAGCCCACAGCCCAGTAATTCGGTCTGTCAGGGAGTTTGGATGTGTCTATGGAGCTTCCATGACCTTGCCTTGGACAAGTTGTGCTGGCTTCCCCAGTATTGTATAAAGTCTTACCCTTCACCAAAGTTACCACTTATCTATTGTCTATTTAGTGTTTTTCCATCTCCACCCCTCCCCTCCCTCATAATCATCAAAGATCATTTCTTTTTGTGTGTAAACCTTTTCATGAGTTTTCATAGTAGTGGTCTCATACAATATTTGTCTTTTTGAGATTGACTTATTTCACTCAACATAACGCCCTCCAGATTCATCCATGTTGTGAGATGCTTTGCAGAGTCATCATTGTTCTTTATCATTGCATAATATTCCATTGTGTGTATGTACCATAGTTTTTTTATCCATTCATCTGTTGATGGGCACCTAGGTTGTTTCCATCTTTTTGGTATTGTGAACAATGCTGCAGTGAACATGAGTGTGCATATTTCTATTTGTGTGATGGCTCTTATTATTCTAAGATATATTCCTAGGAGTGAGATTGCTAGATTATATGGTATTTCTATTTTTAGCTTTTTAAGGAAGTGCCATATCATTTTCCAAAATGGTTGTACCATTTTGCATTCCCACCAGTGCATAAGAGTTCCGATCTCCTCACAGCCTCTCCAACGTTTGTTATTTTCTGTTTTTTTGATTCGTGCCAGTAATGTCAGGGTGAAGATGGTATCTCATTGTGGTTTTTATTTGCATTTCTCTAATGGCTAGTGATTGGGAGCATTTCCTCATGTGTCTGTTAGCCACTTGAATGTCTTCTTTGGTGAAGTGTCTGTTAATATTGCCCGTTTTTTAGTTGGGTTATTTGTCTTTTTGTTGTAGAGGTGTTGGATTTTCCTGTAGATTTTAGCGATTAGACCTTTGTCAGATTTGTCAAGGACAAAAATTTTTTCCCAGTCTGTAGGTTCTCTTTTTACTCTTTTGGTGATGTCTTTTGAAGAGCATAGGTGTTTGATTTTTAGAAGATCCCAGTTATTTAACTCATCTTCTGGGGTTTGTGTGTTGATGGTTATGGTGTGTATCCTGTTAATGCCGTGTATTAGGGCCTGTAGCGTTGGTCCTATTTTTTCTTCTATGAACTTTATAGTTTTTGGTTTTATATTTAGGTCTTTGGTCCATTTTGAATTAGTTTTTGTGTATGTTGTGACGTATGGGTCCTGTTTCATTTTTTAGAGATGGACATGCAGTTTTGCTGGCACCATTTGTTAAAAAGTCTGTCTTTTCCATATTTGATGGACTTTGGACCCTTGTCGAAGATCATGTGACTGTAAGTGGGTAGATTTACATCTAGGTTCTCAGTTCTGTTCCATTGGTCAATGTATCTGTCACTGTACCAGCACCAGGCTGTTTTGAGTACTGAAGCTGTATGGTAGGTTCTGAGGTCAGATACTCTGAATCCTCTTACTTTATATTTCTTCTTCAATAGTTCTTTACTTATCTGAGGCCTTTTCCTTTCTATATAAAGTTAACAATTAGTTTTTCCATCTCTTTAAAGAATGGAAAGATTTATTCCTAAGTATTTTCTTTGAAAGACTGCTTTAAAGTGTTAAAAAGCAAAGATGTCACTTTAAGGACTAAGGTATGTTTGACCCAAGCCATGGTATTTTCAATTGCCTCATATGTATGTGGGAGCTGGACAATGAACAAGGAAGACTGAAGGAAAATTGATGCCTTTGAATTATGGTGTTGACAAAGAATATTGACTATACCGTGGACTGCAAGAAGAATGAACAAATCTGTCTTGGAAGAAGTACAGTCAGAATGCTCCTTAGAAGTGAGGATAGCAAGAGTCTTACGTACTTTGGACATGTTATTAGGAGGTACCAGTCTCTGGAGGAGGACATCATGCTTGGTAAAGTAGAGGGTCAGCAAAAAAGAGGAAGACCCTCAACAAGATGGATGGACCCAGTGGCTGCAACAATGGGCTCAAATGTAGCAACCATTGTCAGAATGGTGCAGGACCAGGCAGTGTTTCTTTCTGTTGTGCATGGGGTTGCTCTGAGTCAGAACCAACTCGACGGCATCTGATCACAACAATAACAACAGAAGTTAGATGCATCATACACATCTTCCAGTTTGTAACTTGTCTTTCTACTCTTTTTATGGTGTCTTTTGTTGTGTAGACATTTCACATTTTAATGTGGTAAAATTTATCAATCTTTTTCTTTGTGGTTTGTGTTTTTTTGTGATTGGTTAAGAATTCCTTCGTTAATCTGAAATAATAATGATATTCCCCTATATTTTCTTGTAAAAGTTTAAAATTTTGCTTTTTACATTTGGGACTTTAGCTCCCTTTGGGTAGAGAGATAAAGAGAGAGAAGTGTTTATTTGTCTATGTGGATAACTAATTTTCCCAGTATCATTTATTGAATAGTTCTTTCTTTCCACACTGATTTGTAGTGTTTCCTCTGTTATATCAACTAATATTTATTAAGTGTCTACTATGTGCCAGGCACTAAGCTAGGTGTTGGGGAACACAGCAATGACCAAGACAAACAGAAATCTGGACTCTTGTGGAGCTCACAATTCGGAAAGGCAGACAGTAAAGAAGTAGCTGAAATCTGATGAGAGTTGTGTAGAGGAGATCACGGGATGCTGGGGGAATACAGAGAGGGGGCTGGAGGTTCAGAGGTAAAGAAAGTCACCCTGGTGTTCTCCCAGTCCTGCTCAGCAAGTGGTAGGATAGCCTTCTCTGAGACTATCCCTGCCATACAGCCTTTGTTTGTCCCCACATGGCATTCCATATGAACTTAACATGACCATACACAACCTACCCAAGAGCTCCCGACAGTCATCATAAGCTACAAACCCGAATGTATAAAACCAAGTCTTTCCATTCAAAATACATTTATGGGGTTCCCTTTTCCTACTATTTAGTTTTCTAGATGGATAAGACATGGTTTTTACCCCAAAGAGCTTAGTCTCGTGGTTTCATTTTGGGTTCTTTTAAATAGTGACTCACAACGGTCACCCACAACAAAGTATCAACAACAGTGGTTGTTTTTGAGAGGTGAAACTACGGGAGATTTTTTTGTCCTATGTTTCTGTGTTTCCAATGTGCTTTAATGAGCACAAGTTATTTTACAATAGAAAAAGTAGACTTTATTACAATTTTAAAAAATAGAAAAGGGCTATTTTGCAGCTATAGACCAAAGCAGGTCATTTTTAAAGTGATGTTAGAAGTTCTATTTGTTGTTGCAGCCTGAGTTGGTGCCTTTCATAAATCTATGGCTTCCAGGCTGTGGTTTTTAGTTACCATGGAAAAGTACAAAGCAATTAGCAATCCACCTTTAAACTGCATGGAAACGTAGACTCCTCATAGGACTTATGAAAAATCAAAGTTCAGAGAAATGGTATGAAAAACACCCAGCTATCAAATGTACAAGAGCAATATTTTGTCTCTTCTAACAAGAAAAGAATGAGAAGAAAGGTAATCATTATAATTATTTGCGAAAGGGAGATGAGGAAGAATAAAAGCAAAAAGATGAAAAGAAATCATTGCATAGAAGAAGCAAAAAGCCTCCAAGAATAGGAAAATAAATAAAGAGAAAAAGAGCAGGGAGGAGGGCAATGATGGCCTAGGACATGTTAACATTTAGAAATAGACACGAGAAAGGCTTGCAAACATGCCTGTGAGGACTCCAGAGGACTGACTGTGTGTTTCATGTGAAAGGGAGTGGATAAATGCGAGTTTGGGGAGAAATAAGAAAGATCAAGAACCTGGAGCAAAAGGGATGGGGGCTTCAAGGCAGTCTGCTGAGGCTTGAGGTGAAAGGGCATGGAGTCTCATACTTGGCACCTGGGGATCATGGTGGGCCACTGAGTCCAGGGATGAGAAGTGTGAGCCACTGTGCAGGTACCGGGGGAAGAGAGCACACTGGAATAAGGCCTAGGAGCACCAAAGCACATTCATATCTGCTGGCTCCGTAGCTTATTAGCCCCTTCTAACTATCCATGAGGTGGTTAGGGTCCTACCTACCCCCAGTTTTACAGACTCAGAAAGGTGACATGACTTCCCCAAGATCACGTAATGACAAGGTTCGCTGAAAATCCAATGTTTACTGCAGTACCCCTTCCCCTGTGCCCCATTCATCTCAAAGTAAATTGACCCTGAGAAGGGTTCAGTGTGCACTCAGGTAATTCACCACTCACCACAGCCCAGCTTAGCAGCTGTCCTTACTCCGCCCCTCCTCCACCCTCGCTACACAGACACAGACACACACACACACACACACACACACACACACACACACGACCACATTAAGGGACAGCTGACACAGGTACAGATTCAAGCTTGCCTAGGCCCAGGGTGGAAGGTTCCAGTGAGGATGGGGCATCTCTCAGATAGAAAGCACAAAGCCCTAGGGGCTGAGGGAGCCCAGGAGGCATCCCTTGAAGAAGCGACAGCACCTCTCTGAGCTCCCTCCTTGGGGACAACAGTGAACACAGCTCTGTATAGAATCTTTGGGGACCTGAGAAACTAGCCTGAGCAGAGAGGTCTGTGTTGACTTAGGGGAGAGGAGCAGTGGTGGCAAGCTTGAGCCTTTCCCAAATTCAGAGAGAAAGGAAAAGCCTCATTCAGAGATGCTGGCCACAGAGAGGCCACACCCAAGGTAAATGCGAGGAGAGTGGTCCGGAACCAGTTTCTTTCCAGCATCCTTTGTATGTAGAGTCCGAGCGTATGGGACAAAGAGGCTTTGGGGAGAAGAAAGCAAACTCTCTGCTTATCTTTGCTTAAGAACCATTCACGCAATAACCTTGCCTCAGCAGGTCTTGCCCGCCACATTCTTCCCAGGGAAGCAGCAGAGTGGAGTCAGAGTGGCTCTTGTCCTGAGCCCTGCAGTCAATCCCCCGGCCCAACCCTTTAGCCCTTGGGTGACGTTGCCTGTGCCCTAACCCCTCTGAGCATGCCTTTCGTCATCTTTCAAATGAGATAACCAGGCCTGCCTCTTAGGGTGGTTACAAGGACAGGAGAAAGTGCGTTGACATCATTTGGGCTGAGGGGCTGTTAGGGCAGGTGGGAGTGAGCTGGACCCTTGCAGCCCCCTAGTTCCAGGCCCCTTGGAGAGATGGGCAAACTGAGGCCCAGAGAGGGGTCACTTCCCCAAGGTCACCTAGGAAGTCAGGGCTGCAGCTGGCATTGTCAGGGCCCTCGCTTCTGGAGGCCTCTGGATAGCCCTGGGGGCTGCCAGGGCCATAGCCTACTATGTACAGCCACGGCTCAGCTGGGAGGCTGGGGTGCCACCTGGGCAGCTGCTTGTAAGAAATAAAGAGCCTTTGCCAACACCCTTCCTTTCCCTGCTGGGGAAGGAAATGAGAGAACTGGGCTTCGTTTACCTATTCCAGGTTCCAAAACTTTCAACAGCTTTTAGGCAGTAAAGGAGCAGCTAATATTTTTTTTTAATTGAAAGAAAGAAAAGATAAAAGGGTTCAGGACATGGCCAAGTCTGCATCTTAGACCTTCCAGACGATAGCCTTAACTGCATGTCCCTAATCCAGGGGAGGAGGACATCTTGAGGTGATGGCAGGCCACGGCAAAGGCAGTTTGGCTGCAAAGCCATTACCAGCAGAGCCCATAAACTTATTCGTCCCCTGGATACTATTGGATTGTGGTCCCAATTATTGTAAGTGCATATTTATCAGGTTATTTTATTCATGGAATAAAGGGACAAGCTAGCTATGGAGCAATTAAGAGAATCAATTGCTTTTGACATTTCAATTTGGACAATCTTTTCAGTTTGTGCCCCTGACCTCAAAGCTTCCTGTGCCCCAGGATCTTGCTCCCAGAAAGGTTCCCACAGCTTCTTCTAAGGCCCATGCCACCTGCCTACACCAGCTCCCAGTTCTGCTGCCTTGGCGCTTGGCTCCCTTGCCTTTTTCCGTAGGCAGCGGTGGCAGCATGGTCCCCAAGAGCAGCACACTTTTGAATGGACAACTTTTGCATGTGTTAGCCCATGGGACTTCTTGACAGCCCTGGGAAGATGGCAGAGTGGACTCATGAGCCCCGTTTTACAGAGGAGGAAACTAAGCCTTGTTGTCTTAGTCATATAGTGCTGCTGTAACAGAAATACTATAAGTGGATGGCTTTAACAAAGAGAAGTTTATTTCCTCACAGTAAAGTAGGCTAAAAGTCCAAATTCAGGGCATCAGCTCCAGGGGAAGGCTTTCTCTCTCTGTAGGACTTCTCATCGATCTTTCCCCCAGACTAGGAGCTTCTCTGCGCAGGGACCCCAAGTCCAAAGGACGCGCTCTGCTCCCGGCACTGCTTTCTTGGTGGTATGAGGTCCCCCTGTCTCTCTGCTCACTTCTCTCTTTTATATCTCAAAAGAGATTGATTTAAGACACAGCCTAATATTGTAGATTGGGTCCTGTCTCAGTAACACAACTGCCGCCCATCCCCCTCTCATTAACATCATAGAGGCAGGATTTACAACATATAGGAAAATCACACAATACTGGGAATCATGGCCCAGCTAAATTGATACATACATTTTAGAGAAGGGGGCCATAATTCAATCCATGACATTCTACCTCGCACGTGTTAGCCCATGGGACTTCTCGACAGCCCTGGGAAGATGGCAGAGTGGACTCATGAGCCCCATTTTACAGAGGAGGAAACTAAGCCTGGTTGTTAGCTGTTGTTGAGTCAGCCCTCGACTCATGGCAACCCCATATGTGTCAGAGTAGAACTGTGCTCCACAAGGTTTTCAATGGCTGATTTTCAGAAGTAGATCACTAGGCCTTTCTTCCAAGGAGCCTCTGGGTGGATTCAAACTGCCAGCCTTTCAGTAAGTAGCTGAGTGCTCAACCGTTTGCGCCACGCAGGGACTCCTGCTCCTAGCTGAGAAAGATGCAATTATTTTACCAAAAGCACATACCAGATAGGTGGAGAAGCTAAAAGGCAAAGCCAGGCCCTCTGGCTCCAGGCTGCCTCTGCATGCTCTGGAATTCTCGGACCACCTGGAGATAGATTCTGAAGGACTTATCTTTTTTTCCCATGGTAATCAAGCCTTCCTTGGAGTCACAATGTACAGATGCCACATGATAAAAAAAAAAAAAAGCCTGGAGTGCCCTCATATCCTCTTCCTTCCTCTCGTCAGATCACACCCTGTTCGAAACCTTCAAGTGTGCCAACTCACTGTGTGGAGAAGAAAGGCTTCACCTCTGAGCTCAGTCCAGGCTTCACCACCTCTCTTCCCCTCTGGGAACATGACACTCTAGACAAACTGACTTTCCAGTCTTCTGCCTGGAGGGCAAGCATCTGGGCCCCAGTGCTTGGGAGCCAGGTGGCCAAAGACGGCAGGGAGCTCAGCTTTCAGCATTCAGGCTGCACCCTTTCACAGAATCCCCTGTTTTGGGTAGCATCTACTGTTCTCAACTGTTCCTGGTGTCCCCCAATCCAGAGACCCTTTGTTTAATCCTCTCCAGAAAACAACTCCAAGTCCCAGTTCCTGAGGTATCTGGGGCTGCCCGTTCTTGAGCCTATTGAGGATTCTGTGTAGTAGGTTAGGTTGGGTCTCAGCTTCCTTGCTGCCAACCTGGACTCAGCCAACACAGTCCATCTCTCAGCCTCCGAAGTGTCGCTGCCTCCTTCTCCATTCTTCCTGCCACTGTGTGTTTATGTCTTTACAGACATCCTTTATGTGCCTCACTTGCCTCGCCCTCATCTGGGCTCCGGTTCTCACGAAACTTCATTTACAAAAACAGGCAGCATGGAGTGAAATTAGGCACACACGAACATTTCATCGCCTTTATCTGAAGTTTGAGCTGAATCTTTTTTTTTTTTTCTGGCATAAAACAAACAAACAAAAAAATTATTCTCTCACAGTTCAAGAGGCTAGAAGCCCAAAATTAAGGTGTCAGCAGGGCCATGCTCCCTCTGAAGGCTCTAGGGAAGAACTGTTCCTTGCTTCTAGCTTCGGGTGGTGGCCAGCAATCCTTGGTGTTCCTTGGCTTGTAGAGGGATCACTCCAATCTCTGCTTCCAACTTCACATGACCTTCTGTATCTGTCTGTCTGTCTGGGCTGCGTTTTACACGACTAGTAGAAGCAAGGCCAGAGAAACCAGGAGGAAAGCATTTCGGACAGAGGGAGCAGCAGAAGTAACCTTGTGGTGCTATGAACCCACATGGGCGCACAGGCACCCTAGATAGACCGTGGAGGGCCCAGGCTCTTCCTTGTCCCCCATCCTGGTCTTCCATGGTTTGACAAGGCTCAGTGTTGGTTATGAGGTGCTTGAGAAGCTGGCATGACAGCTGGTGTGGGACTAGGCCTGGGCCAATGATCACCAGTCACACCCCATGTGCTCCCACTGCTGTCTCCGGGGCCAGGAGCCACCAGTTGCTGGTGCGGCTGGAGTTCTGGTCAGAGGTGCATTGGCTGGGCCTTCCATTCCCAGAGCAGGGGCATCTGCTTGACCTGGCTTGGCTGAATTCATGAAGCAATGAGCTGGCTCCTTCACTTACTTGAAATTTAACATTTAAAAGTGTATTTCTAGTAATGTCTCGATTTAAGATTGTTTTGAGGAGAGCCACAAATAATTTAAGTGGTTTAAAAAAAAAAAAGGCATCAAGAAAGAGGCATATGTTGTGCCTTATCCCCATGGCCCCTGCCACTCTTTGCCATCAAGTAAAGTATAAAATGCAACTGCTGAGTGTCAGCATTGGCTATTTGAAAGGCCCCATTCAGTTCCTTTTTAACTCCCAAGTGTTGTTGCTTTCGCTAGTTTAACCTAACCTAACCTAGCACAGCATTCTAGATGTGACCAATGCAAGGTTTAACCATCCAATGGCCTAGATCAGTAAAAAAAATCACCTGCTTCAGAGGAGTGACTTAGTTACAGGGTTGGTACCAGGGTGCGGAGAGTGAGGCATTCGCCTCCAGCGCACAATTTAAGGGGGTAATCAAGATAAATAGTATTTTAATGTAATATTTTAAAAGTCAGATTTGCACACTGTGCCCACAAGCTGGCAGTCTGTTTTTGTAAATGAAGTTTTGTTAGAACCAGAGCCGAGGTGAGCGTGAGGCAAGTGAGGCAGGCATGGCTGTCAAGTACCGAGGGGGAGCCAGCCTTTATTTAAGATGTTGATATTTCGTTCATTGTGGATTTTTTGCATTAATTTTGAATTTTAAGATATTATTTACCTTGATGACTGAGCTTTTTGCCTCCCCTTAAATTTGGTGCCCAAGGCAAGTGCCTCACTTGCCAAACCCTAGTCCCGGCCCTGCTTGGTTGAACCTAACAGGAAGCTGTTCTCCCCAAAAGGCTTCCATCCCTCACCCTGAGGCCGTGAGGGTGGAGCTGTATGAAGGGGCTGGAGGGGGCGTGGGCTCTTGTCAGTTAAAACCATGGGTTTCACCCAACCTGTAACTCAAAGGCAGTAAGTAATCCCTCCTCAGAAACAGTTAAGGGGAACAGAGCATCAGATTATGATCTTGCCTGCATATGGTACTCTTAATACCCATCAATCTTTTTTCTTTGTTTATAGCCAAGTCCCAGCTGAAGTTCAAATATGGACTTTCAAACTGTTAAACACCAAGAACAAAGTCTAATTTAATTATGACATGCACATTAAATCCAACTTGAGAGATGGACAAATGGGACAACTTGGGTAGAATGTGCATACACATGTGTCCCCACCTATACTTTTTGGCACAAACCAGCTTAGACTCAGGTGAAATCCCATCTCTATGTCAAAAGTTTTGAATTTATGATATTTGATTATTTTCTAAAATGATTGGGCCTCTTAAAAGTATGCTTCTAGCAATAGAAACCTACTTTCAAACTCCATAAAGCTCAATTTTCATTAACCCATATTGTGCCAAAACAAGACATGGCAGCTACAATTAACTGCAGGATTTTTATATCCCCTGCTTTGAGAACACAGCCATAATTGAGATTAGGGACACAGGAGCATCCTATACGTGGAAAAGTTGAACTGGGTCTTCAAGACATCTGGAGATGTCTTTAAAATGTGACTGATAATATTTGTAGTGATGGGCATTCATCCTTTCTCAGAATGTGCACAATTGCTTTCTCAGCTCCAATGACTTCCTTAGTGCCATTGTAGTCTACTAAGTAAATGAGCATTTTTTTAAAAAAGCAATTTGTCTAATGAGTGGAGTCGGCTGGGCACTGTGGAAACACAGCATGTGATTAAAATTACACTAGCAGAAAAAACCATCCCAACTGAGTCATTGGTAGTATCCCTATAACCTCATTTAAGTCTTTGTCCTTCTTCAAAATGGAGCTCTAACTGGCAACTGGGTGCAGCAGCGTCAGGCATTGTCATGCCTGTGATGGCTCCTAGTCAGGTCCAGCAGGGTTCAATGGAGCTCCAGGCCCCAGAGAAGAGGGGCTAGGACAAGCTCCTCCATGCGTGTTACGGGCTCTGGGGGTCAGCCCCAGAAACAGTCAGGAAGGTGGCACGTGGTACCAAGAGGACAGCAAGCCATCCACACTGGGGAGGCAGATCCTGAGTGGTGGCCATACTACCAGGTAGGCATGGCCCAGCCACAAGGAATTTAGGAACAGGCAAGCTCAGGGTCCTGGGACAAATTGATGAGATTTTCCTTAATGGCTGTGTTTGAAGCTAAGATCTGGGGAGAGGATTGGTGGGGAGAGAATGACAATAGATCAAGATTTGAGATTTTCCACCTGAAACATCTACCCTGATTTTTAGAGGATGTCAAAAACGAAACTAAATCGCCAAGTATCTAATAAAGTATAGAGGGCTATCTAAGCTATTCATTTGTGACTGAAATTAAAGAGTTGAGGAATATCAAAGTATAATTCATTTTGGACTAGCCAAATGAAATGCATCTGGTCAATTTGTCAGCAGGCAGAAGGGGCCCAGCCCTTTGCTTCCACAAATCCAGAGGCTCTGAGATTATGGGATGAGTAGAAAGTGTATCAAGTCCTGTGATCAGGATGCCTGGGTTTCACATCTCCCCCCTCCCCACCAACTTACAGCTTCATGACTATGGGTAAGTCATTTCCCACCTACGAGCTTCAGTTCTCTTCTCTGAAGACTGGGGGTCACAGCACACCTGCTCACCTCACAGGGCCTCCAGGCATCAGAGGGGAAGGCCGCAGCTAGGAAATCACTGTGTTAAGCAACTGTCCCTCCTTAGCCACCCTAATCTAGGTCCTCAAGGTGAAAGCACTTGGCAGGGCCTCTAAGGTACATGACTCCATTCATATCTCCTGCTGGAGTTGTGCCATTGGAAGGAGACCCAGCCTCTATCACAATCTGATGTGGACAGGGCTGTTTCTGGAGCTCCTCGATTTGAGAAGGGATGACAGTGAGAGATGACAGCTAACTCACAATTTCTGTTTCCTTCCAAATCTTCAGATGCATTTATTCAATGCTGTGAGGAGGAAGAAATAATTTGATTGGCCCGTGGGGACTATGACTGACTCTTGTGCTTGGATAGCGGTTGGCTGTGTGTAAAGTGGTTTCAAATCAGTTATTTCCCCCCTACAGCCACCCTGTGAGGCAAAGCTTCTTATCTCCATTTTCTAGAGGAGGAAACAGAATCAGAGAGGTTGACTCACTTGTCTAAAGTCTACAGCTCATGAAGGATGGGCCTGGGGCTCACACCCAAGGGTTTAGGCTTCTGGAAACTATTTTCACTATCCAAATAAGCTTAGAGTTTGGGGATATCAAGGGTGGAGATGTGGCCAATTCAGAATTTTACACATAAGCTCAGAGGAAATTCCATTCATACATTCATTCATTTATTTATTCATCTAGTATTTATTCAGCAAATATTAACTAGGGCAGCACTGAGCTCTTCGTGCTCTTCATCTGAAATGGACATCAAGTAAGACGTCAAGTTCTGCTTTTTTTTTCTCTTTCAGTCAGGATATAAACTTGTAGTCAGAGGATCAAGACATATTTTAAGATGATATCAACATTTGTTGGCAAGGGAAATATTTTCTTCAAATTGTTAATCCTCTCTGCTTTTCTGTCTGGAGAGGCTCTCTGCACAGTGGTGAAGGGCACAGAGCACACACTCTCGAGCCAGACTGTCTGGGTTCAAATTTCAGCTTCACTCCTTCCTAGGAAGCTTACTTACCTCTCCGTGCCTGTTTTGTAATCTGTAAAATGGGAATGCTGTCAGTGCCCACCTCATAGGGTTGTTGTGAAGATTAACTGAGTCAGCATTTGCAAAATGCTTAGAACGGTGCATGGCCCAGGTCAGAGCTATATGAGTATTTGGCATTATTATTGTTGCCTTTGTGATGAGAAGGTGGGAAAAAATGAGAAACCCTGAGGAAAAACTCAGGGGATGTGGAAGCAGAGCAAGCTGATGTAATTAGACATAATGAGACAGAGCTTATTAAAGTATCTGCAGCCCCAAGCAGCAACAAATGCCATGGAAACAGTTTTCTTGTGGTGTCCTGCTTTTTGTTCTGTGGTCACTGAGGATAAAGCCCATCCATTACAGAGAAACCATCAGAAGTGGCAGCGCAGAGACTCATACAGCAATTCGGCTTGAGTATCGCACCTGCAGCCACCACGCTTCCCTACCTACTTGGGACCTGTTGGGTCACCCGTCCTCCCTTGTCTAAGGACCCAAGCTGACTTAATCCAAGGAAGCAAAACGCCTTTAATTTGTCCATATTTTTAAGTTCCAGCACAGTACTTAGCATGATTTCGTCTTCTCTGAATTCATGGCCACCGTGGAAAAGAGAGAAGAGTGCTGGGCTGCTCACAAGTGAGAAGCTCTGGAACTGAGTCTCAGCTCCATCACTTGCTGGCTGTTTGACCTTTGGCAAATTGCCTCCTCTCTGCACCTCTGCACCACATGTTCAGTATGGCTCAGGGCTTGGGCTTAGCACTGATGGTGGGGATTTTAGCGGCAAGGAAGTCTAAATTACCTTTTGGAGGAAGCTGTCTTCCATCCAGACTCACTCCATGGTTTCCTGCAGGGCCTAAGTGATTGCTTGCTTCTCTGGATTTCTGCAGCCCAGAGTGCATCAGTCTTACTCTTTGGCCATTGTCCAACCTTATGTTGCTGCCATCTCCTGGGAGCCAGGGGTTACCCTGATGGGAAGGGCTGAGTCTGATTCCCCTCTCTGCCCTCACCTTCTCCCACAGTTCTTGATAAATATTTGTTGAATAAATGAATGAATGAGCAAAATCAGGGGTGCACCATACAATCCTAAACTGTGGGGTGGTGCAGGGATGCCTGGCCAGGAAACAGAAAATGTAGCCGGCACTGGTGCTTATTGCCCATGTGATTTTGAGCCAAGCCTGTCTCCCAGTCTGGGACTCAGTTTCCCATTTCTGACGTCCCATGGCCCTAGACTGCTCCTAATAGCTTCTGTGTGCTTTCCTCTACCAATAGGAATACGTGGCTCCTCTTCCAGTGGCACAGAAAACTCTTTGTACACACACTGAGTGTCATGTGGAGGAGACTGGGATTCTCTTCCCAGATGGCCACGCCTCTGCTCTTACTCCTCCAGAGACAACAGTGCCTACCTTGGGGTTGCACCACCTGACTAGTTGCCATCAAGTTGATTCCGACTCATGGCGACGTCATGTGGGCCAGGGTAGAGTTTTCAATGGCTGATTTTTTTGGAAGTAGATCACCAGGCCTTTCTTCCAGTGTGCCTCTGGGTGGACTTGAACTACCAACATTTTGGTTAGCAGCCTAGTGTGTTAACCATTTGCACCACCAGGGACTCCTCACCACCTGACTGTAGCTTCCAAACCTCTGAACACATTGATGCTACAGAGAAGTAGGCTCAAGTATCTCCCTACTGAGACCCATTCTCCTTCCCTGAACTCCCCCATGGACCCAAGCAGCAGGGCAGGGAGAAGTTGGTAGGCCAGTCAATGGTCCTTAAAACTGGCCGCATGTCAGAATCCCCAGGAGCACATGCTAACCATACAGGTAACTGAGCAAACTCTAGCCTCTGCTGAATCCAGCTTTCAGGGGATATGCCCAGAGATCTGTATTTTTAACAAGCCCTCTCAGTGATTCCTATCAGCTGGGCACTGGGTCACCAAGTGCCATTTGGAATTCACTAGATTGTATAACCTCTAAGATTTTAGCATCCAGGGTGACAGCTTCTTCACCATAGTTGTTCTAGAACAAGGTAGAGTATACTCTCCCTTCTCTCCCACGTCATCCACTCAGAGCTGTGTTTGCCAAGATAATACAGTTGTGTCCTGTACTCACAAATGAGGCCGAGCCACTCTTTAGGGAACCAGGTAAAACAAACTTGGGTTATTCACAAATGTCACATTTTATGTCATGGAGCAGCTTTGGTCTTCATGCTGGTGGATCTCAGGCTGCAGACAGAGGGCTGAGTCTTCACTATGCCCCTATGTGAAGTTTAGTTAAAGGTTCCCAACAAAGGCATAGTCTCCTGCCATGTCCCATGGAGTTATCTGCACTGGAAATCAATGGGAGGGTGAAGAAGTGTGCTTATGAGCAGTGCACCACCCTTGTCCCATCATAGCCTTGTGTAATTTCAGGATGCCTATAGGGTTGCTGTGAGCCAGAATCAATTAGATGGCAACGGGTTTGGTTTTTTTTTTAAGATGGATGGAGCCCTGGTGGCACAGTGGTTAAGAGCTCAGGCTGCTAACTAAAAGGTCGGCCGTTCAAATCTACTGGTCGCTCCTTGGAAACCCTATGGGGCAGTTCTACTCTGTCCTTTAGGGTTGCTATGAGTCGCAATCAACTCGACAGCAATGGGTAAGATGGGTGGGTATTTATTTTTTGGGGGGAGGAGGAGTGGGAAAGCAGACTTGGAGAAAAGGATTTAAATACTACTCAAGAAAAGTAAGTTTAAATCTACACATCACTCACACCTTACTGAAAGGTGATCGGCAGCTCTGGCAAGGAAGAGCACTGAACGAGTAGTCAGCAAAATTGAGTCTCAATTCTAGTTCTGGAACCAGTGTGCTGTATGGCCCTGGTTACATTCCTTGACTTCTCCAGCCTTTGATAGGCCCATCTGTAAGTCTCTGCTCCATGGAGTCTAACAGCAGCATCACTGGGGACAGAGTAGTCCCTGGGTGTTCCCTCATCCCTCTACAGGCTCTGCCCCAGGACAGCGGCCTCGCTCACCATTTTCCCAGCAATCCTGCACACTCTGGGGGTGAGAATCAGCAGCTGATTCTCAGGGCTTCAACTGCAGGCCTCTGGAAGCTAGTGAGGTGCTGCAGGTCACAGCAACATGTGAACCCAAGCTCACGGACACTGATCTGGGTTGATGCATGTCCCCCAAAAAGATATGTTCAGGTTTTAACCCCCGTACCTGTAAACATGACCTTGTTTGGAAATAGGGTCTTCGAAGATGTTATCAGTTAATATGAGGTCATACTGGAGTAGGGTGGGCCCTAATCCAATATGACTGCTGTCCTTAGAAAATAGGAGAACAACCACAGAGAGACAGACACACACAGAGGAGAAGGCCATGTAATGATGAAGGCAGAGATTGGAGTGATGGGGCCACAAGCCAAGGAACACCTGGGACCACCAGAAGCTTGGAGAGACAAGGATGGATCCTCCCCTAGAGCCTTCAGAGGGAGCACGGCCCCGCTGATGCCCTGAATTCGAATGTCTGGGCTCCAGAACTGTGAGAGAATCAGTTTCTGTTGTTTGACGCTGCCCACTCTGTGTTATGGTGGCCCCAGGAAACCAATGCAGATGCCCACCTGTTGCCCGTCATCAACAGAAAGCACGTTTCCCGTGTACAGACAAGCACAGGAGGAGAGGACTTGTCTTCTGCCCCCTCTCCCCTGCAAAACAAGACAAAACAACCAAAACCACTCACGCGTGACTCCCCAGACCAAAAGCTATCCTCAAAGTCACTTCTAGCAGAGGAAATATTTTCTCATCTTTCTGCTCGCTGGTGGGGGCGGGAGGTTGAACGCTATTCAGGGGAGTGGGGCGTTCTCAGAACATTCTTCCTTGATGGGCAGTAATGATTCCAAATGTGCCTACCCTAAAGGTCAGAAAGCGGAGCTTTGTGATGTGCCAAGGGAGTCGGGGCCACAGAGCCTGACGATGGGCCGCGAGAGCTGGGCCAGCCGTTCATTAAAGAGCACCTGGGCCTGGCTCATAGGCAGCAGCCACCTCAAACTTCTTGATTTCCAGTGGCAACCTGGCACCCCGCACACTGTGCTCCGGCTCACCAGCAGCCCCCACAGCAAGCACGCGGAGGCTGCCTTCAGAAGTGCATCCATTATCCCCCAGTGGAGTCTCGCAAATGGCCCGAAGATTGCCCACTTAGAGAGGCGGGCTTCCAATGTAAAGAGGGCACTCGGAGCCACCAGCTTCTGTGCCCTCAGTCTGGGGGCCGGGCTTCCGTCTGTACCTTCGCTGCTCTCTGCCCTTTCTGTGCCTGTGATTAGGTGCCCAAGACTGCACAAAGGGCAGAGGCTTTAGCACACCATTTGCTTCATCTATTTGATTCCCAGCCCAGCGCAGAGCACGTAAGTTCAATTGCTACCTTTCTAATTAGCCATGAGCGAGTCTCCTAGAAGTGCCCATTTTATTATTAAATAAACATTTGGGCTGTGTTGAAATTGGCACAAACTGCAGGAAGACTGCTCAGCTTAGAGGAATCTGGTCGTTTTTTTTTAAATTATTTTTTAGAATTAATCTATGGGTGACACCAGGCTGATATATTTATATTCCTTTTTCTTCTGTGGGAAGAATAAAGAACAGACAGTGACTCCTTGGTTAAAGCTGCACTGTAGGCAGGAAAGCTGGGCATGTCGCAGGAGGGGGATGTGCTCGGGTTAGTCACGTGGAGACCTGTGAGGAGGGAAGGATTCCAGATACCGCTGCTCGTTGGTACCTCAAACAAGTGACCTTTTGCTATGAAGTAATCATTCGGAGATCAGATTTAGCATGTGCTTTACTCACAGGAGGAAAGGATTAGAGGCTGAAATTAATTGCAAACTAGGATTAACCATTTGCTTTTATACCATGGTTAACATTTAGTTTTTAGTGGTAGTAGCGTGATGCCTTTATGCCAAGGTTTTTCTTGACTGTACTGCTAATTCCAGGAAATTCCCTGCAGTGAATGGACATGTCTGCCCAGTCAGTCACTCTCGAAAACATGAAGCCCTAACAGCAATAAACTAAACACTACCCTGGATTAGTGGGGCCTGGCCAGAGCAGGAAGCAGCTAATTCTTAATCAGAAATGGATTGAATCGATCGGGAAGTTTGAAGACAAAGACTGGAGGGCTACAGTGAGGGTTATTCACAGTGGCTGAAATGCAAAACAAAACAAAACAAAACAAAAAACACCAAAAAAGTGGATTGCTTTTCCCTTGCGTGGTTCCTGATGACGCCCTCTGCATTGGCCGAACACCATTTGGAATATTCTGAGGTGTTCTACGGAGCACCCTCCTGGGATGGGGGCAGCTAGACTGAAGCAAGGTCCAAGACACTGTCACCGAGCACGTCGGAAATGGTGTGAGGTTCTGTGGGGAATCTCAGATTGATTTCAACCGGTCTGAGCTCACAGTTTGGAGCACAAGTAACAGTAACAAAGCGTAGCGGATGCTAAGTCTCATGAGAGAGCTGCAGAGAAAGCGTCAGGGGCCTTCAGAGGAGGAGAGCTCACTTCCACCTGGGGAAGAAAAGGAGGCTCCAGTGATTGCTTTCTCCTCTGACCTCCCACAGCTCAGTGTTCACTCCTCTGCTAGAGCGTTCACTCAGCAATTGTCTGTGCGTCTGTCTCTTCAATTAGACCTGGGCCCTGAGAGGGCAAGGGGCACGCTTTGTTCATCCCCTGATTCCCAGGGCCAGACAGTCTCTGCACAGAGAAGGGCCTCAGGGAAGCGCCACTGACCTCAGCGGGGAAAGCAAGGCTTCTTCTGAGGAGGGAGCTGATTGGTTCCCGCCAGAGACGTGAGAGGTCAGGATTGTCTGTGTGTGTGCTTGTGCCATCTCCCGGACTGGACTGTGAGCTCCTTTAGGGAGAACTGCACCCCTTTGTCCCTGTAGCCCCTCAGCGCTCGTCCGTGTGCCTGCGCGGGACAGGAGCTCGCCAAAGTGGAGTCCTGAGTGGTGGGGATGCCACCTGGCCCCACAAATTCATAGAAACACAACAAAAACTCTTTTGAATGCATAGCCACCTCCTCACAGATTACTTGCTGGTCACAAGGGAGAATAGTAACTTTACAATGGAGGGGTCAAGCTGTCATCACCTTAACCCAGGCATCAACCAGATGCCTCTATGTGCCCCACGATGTGATGCAATAGGAAGGGCACCACACCCACTAGGAACTGTGTTTTGCAAAACCTCAAATCATTAAACCTAACTTTCCAATTACAGAAAATATAGGCAACAGGATTGAGTTAAACGATCACAAGTAAATAATCAGACAAATTAAGAATTTCGGACTATCTACAACATAACTGGCCTGATTTCTTCAGTCAGTGTCACAGGGATGGATCCAGATTAAAAGAGAATAAAAAAGACATAACAAAAAATGTATTGTGTAATTCTTGATGATTGGATCCTGATTTTTTAAAAGCAGCTGTAAAATGGACTTTGGAAACAATTTGTGAAATTAGTCTATTACTTGGTAATAGGTTGATTTTGTTAAGTCTGATTATGGCAGTATGGTCAGTAGGAGAATCTCCTTAGTTTTAGGGGATGCAAACTGAAGTATTTGGAGGCAAGATGCCATGATGTCTGCAACTTATTTTTCAAATGTTTCAGAAAACTAGTAGATGAAGAAAATGGGATAAAATGGAAAAAAAAATTAAAGTGTAAGATATGGGCATTTGGGTATTTATTATACTACTCTCTCTGCCTTTCTAAAAAAAAATTCATAAAAGTAAAATAAAGAAACTATATTGCCAAAGACCAAAAAGATACATGGAAATCTCCAGGTACCCCAAATATAGAGAAATACTAAAGCCAGAGCAGTAAGAATAAGCTCCTCCTGGAGGATCCCACAGGGAATTTGAACCCTATGTAGGTCCTAGGGCCTTGGGATTGGGTCCTAGACGTAGAGAAGAGACATGCCCAAGGGCCCATGAGAGGCAGAGGAGTTAGAACTGAGTCTTTGGCATAAAGTCCAGAACTGTGGGTTTCCCCTGTCATCCAAGAGAAGGAGTGAAGAAGCTTAATGTCCGTCCAGGATTTGGATAGAGAAAATGTCCCTCATGGGAAATCAAAACCCCGAATTCTGTATTCTCCTGGATATAGGGTCAGAATTTACACTACTTGCATGGGACAGTAACCACAATTCAAGATTCAAAAAAGCCAAAGCAAACCCGTTGTCGTCGAGTCGATTCCGACTCATGATGACCCTACAGGACAGAGTAGAAATGCCCCATAGGGTTTCCAAAGAGCACCTGGTGGATTTGAACTGCCAACCTTTATGGTTAGTAGACGTAGCTCTTAACCACTACACCACCAGGGTTTCCCAAGTCAAGATGTCATTATAAAAGTTGATCTAGAACCATTGAACTCCTGGAACCGCTGAGCAAAAGAAAGCACCAAGCCAGTCTGTAGTGGCTCTTTCACAAATCAGGGCACACTGGCCTCCAACATAACCAACAACCTTCTCTAAATATGGCCTCACCATAAAAAATACAAATTACACAAGGAAATCAACTTTCATGAGGAGAGTCAATAATCACAACAGCCCTCCAAAATCTTGAAGTAATAGACCAATCTGCAAGGAACTGTAAAGCAAGTGTGTTTACAATAATTACAAAGATAAAAACAAGCCAGAGTGAAAGAACAGGGAAATGTGATAAAAGAAGAGTTGAAAAAAAAAAATCAGGCCAAACTTCTCAAAATGAAAAATGTACTTGTTAAATTTAAAAACTCAACAGATTTTTAAATTTGACATTTAAAAACAAATGGGACGCTGCTGACGAAAGAAAAAGTGAACTAGAAGATAGAACAAAGTAAATCATCCAAAATGCAAGATAGAGATATATAGAAAGGAAAGAGTCCTTAAGAAATGTAGAGGATATCATAAGAACTTCCAACATATCTAGTAGGAGATCCAGGAGGAGATACTATAGACAATGAGAGAGAGGCAATATTTGAAGTGAGAAAAACTGATAATTAAGAAAGGCGAATGTCCTCAAATGGAAGAATCACACTGTCCTGAGCAGAATAAGTAAAAACAAATTTACCTCTAGACACATCCTGATAAAACTTCAGGACATTGGAGAGAGAGAAAAAGTCGTAAAAGCTTCCAGAGAGAAAAAATAAATACTACCCTCAAAGAAATGACAATTAAACTGAATGCAAACCTCTCATCAGCAAAAATCGATGCCTCTAGAATTCAGAATAACAATTAGCATTTACACATTGGTTTACAGTTTACAAAGCACTAGCTAAACACAGTTTCTTTCTTGATCTTCACAGCAACCTTGTGAGATAAGGAGTCTTCATTTTCATGCTAAATAAACTGAGGTTCAGCAAAGTCAGAGGACGTGGTCAAGGACATGTGATTAGTAAGTAGACGATTTGGCCCTACACTCTGGCATTTGCAGCCCCAGTGCAGTGCACTGTCTCTACATTAAGTGGCCCCTCTCGGCACAACATTTGCTCCAGGGAAGTGAGAGACTGAACTAGCAAGAATGTATGGAGGTGTGTTTCCGTTTTGAAGACGTCCGTAGCTAAAGAATCCACAATCTCTTCAGTGGATCTTTACAGTGTTTCTGGAGGTCAGAAAGTTCTCCTTTATGTCTACCCAAAACGAGGACTGCTTCAGTGAAAGCTTGATTCCTTGTATTTGATTTTTCATGAAGAAATGGAATACCTTGGTCAGGATCCTCCTTGGAAAGTCCCTCTCCATCTGTCTGACTGCAGGAGAAATGGATCGCAAGATGCTCTCTAGTGGAGAGTTTCTTTTGCTAGCTCGCTGACCTTCTTCTCTTTTAATTTGCAGTTCTTTGCTGACTTTCTAGGCACTCTTTCTTCCCCTTTGTCAGCTTTCTCTAGGTTTGGAATTTGACATGTGCTTTACTGGAGCACTTTCTGCACTTCAGTCAATCATCAAATATTTCTGGAGCACCTACACAATGCTTAACATTACACATTTCTAAAAGCAGGAATTGACTTAATTAGTGTAAGTGCAGTAAGTTTTAGAAAAGTAGTAGTAGACCCAGTACCACACACTGTACATAAATTCCAGGTAGACAGAGTGGGTGAAAGCCTCTGGTCAATTTGGACAAAGGGAGCAACCACCCTTGCTGCGTGATTTCTCTGTCATATAATCATTTCTACTTGTAAACTGGCACTCTTTTATTTTCTTACAAAGGTCAGGAGTGTTTCTTCTTACAGAAAAATTGGTAATCTCTCCCTCCCCCCGTCCACGCTGGTGTCTTTCCCAGCTTCCCTGGTTTGGACGAGCACTCCTTTTCACCCAAGTCAAGAGACTCACAATGCTCAGATCATCTTTTCTCCCTCTTTTTGTCCTTCTTTCCTTTCCTCCCTCTCTCCCTCTTTTCTCCCACCCCTCCTTGTCTTTCATTTGGTCTGTTCATTCATCACACATTCATGAGACACTATGTTCCAGGTGCTAGGGGCACAGCTGTGAATCAGACAGGGTCGCTGCCCTTAATGTGCTCTGGGCCTATGGGGAAGACAAACAAGAAAATGGACAGTGGTGGTCTGAGATGGTAATGCTGTGGTCAGGAGAAGTAGAAGGAGCTAATGGAGTGCAGAGGAAGGGTCAAGAGAAAGATAGGGTAGGGGCCCCCACAAGTCAGGATAGACTTTCCATTGGCTCCTCTTGGTCATTTCCACCCCCCTACACCTTGACATGGGTCCCAAACCTTCTCTTCAGTCTCCCTCCTAGCCATTCCCTCTTCTCAGCACTTACCGCTCTAAGCCCAGTGTAGGCCTTTGGCATCTCATGCTTAGGGGCTAGACCCTGTGCAGGGGGTTGGGGAGCTGGGCTACAGAAATTAAGAGACCAATCACATTCCTCACAGAGCTCAGTCTGGTCAGGGGAGACTTCAATATGGTTTAATGAATGCTATGATGCAAGTGTGCATGTAGTGTATGTGCTTCCTGGATGGTCTGCTTCCCTTCCCCACCCCACTCCTCCCACACACCCCAGCTATCAGTCCCTTCTGGCCATACTACCAGAATCCTATTCTAAAAGCGTAGCTTTTACCATGTCATTATAATTTCCAGACCACACAATAGCCTTCCTTTGTCTAATGTGCCATAGTTATGCTTTGGTTAGCTGTCCAGCTGTGCCAGGCCACATCCCACCATGCCTGTCTAGATCCTTCCACTCCTCTAAATGAACCCCGTACCCAGGTAAGCAAGCCTCCTTACTGACCTGCCCCCATACATGAACATACACGTGCTACGTGCACACACACACACACTATAAGCATGTCCATCTCTATTTCCACACTTGTAATCATGTCGTTCTTCACATCTGGATTGTCTCTCCTCACCTTTACCTCTCCACAAACTCCACACTTTCGAGCAAGCTCCCCGCCTCCCAAATGCTTTCCTGATGGCTCTAGTTCCAACCCCAGGCCTCCTGCTCCCACCCCCGTTCCACCTCCAGCTCTGCTCTTTTCTATCATTTGATCTGTACAATTACTACATTTTTGTATGTTTTCTGATTATCTGATTGACTCCCTCATATAATTAGTCCTTTAGTATATACTGCCATGATCATTTATTACCAAACGTAGATGTCCTGACCTTACAGCTGGTCTGTAGGCACCTTGTGGGTGAGATCACTACTTGCCCTTCTTTTGTGTCTTCACAGGGCACACCACAAAACTGGACACAGAGTAAGTGTTCATTAACTACTTTATTCCACATGCAGCGTGCATTTAGCGAGCATCTACTGTGACCAGTAAGTAAGTGACACACAGCCTGAGTGGCAACCACAAGCATTTACCATTTGCTGAGCAAATACTCAGCATGCCCAGTCTTTTACCGTGATGAGATGGTCTCAGGCACAATGGCAAACCATTGATCCTAAAAGCACATGCCTAAATTAGTTGCAAGTATTTCCTTGATTGTTTGAATTCGATCGAACCATCTATTATTTTGCAAAGAATTGACTTGGGACCAGCCTGGAACTGATTGTGGGCCTATTGGTTGGCGGGACGTACTGGCAGTGCTTGAGGGTGCATTGCTGTTACACATACAGATACGATCAGAGGTAAAGAAAGCCCATGGCATTTCTTCCAAGAGGAACCAATTAGTCCATTCACAGTTGGATGAGTACACAACAAATGACTCCAGTCCTCCCCTTGCACCTCTCCCTACCAATGATCCCCAAAGTCCAGAGTTAGCTTGGTTACATACTCCAGGGGGTGGCCAGCTCTCTGCCACCGAAGAGTTCAAGCCCAGGCTTGATAATAGCATGTTAGGGGCCTTAGGGGGGGACTCAAGCATCTGAACATCCGAAGGAGTTGAACTTTGCAAACTTTCAGTTACCTGAGACTGTACGATGCTATGAATGCATTCATTTCTAACAATCCACTGGTGAAAAATCCTAAAATTCTGCTCTTAGGCCTCAAAGAAGATAAGCTTCCTCTAAACAGGACCACCTGTAGAGTGATTAGCTATTTTTTCCTTCAGGTCCTAACACAAATTGAAACGAGGCTTCTGGGAACAATTAGACAAATGGGGGTGGCTTAGGCCTTAAATCCTTTAGGATCTCAGTTCTTGGGCCTTTTCTTTTTAATATTGTGTGCTTTTTTGTGTCTCGTATTTTTTTTTTTTTCTTTTTGCTGAAGATGAGGAGCAAGTGGAAGCCAGACAGGCAGTTCATCCCCAGGAGCAGGAAATTAGAAGATTGGGTGCTGGCTTTGAGATTAACTATCCCGTGAGGCCCCCGGCTCCCCCAACCACTAATCCATCCTCTAGGCATGCTGTTGGCCTTCTGCCCAGGAGTTCTTCCAAAGGAAAAAATCTAATTTCCACTAATGAAAACTGGAGAGTTGTACCAGAAGTTTTCCATCCATAAACTGGGCATATCCCCTCCATCTTTGTCATTCTCTGTGGCTCTATATTCGGCAATGGTTTGCAGGATTTCGAGTTCCCAGCAGCTATATGGTTCTGCCTGGTTATATAGTACAAGTCTTAAAATATGTCAGTGCTTTATAAAAGGTGGTGATTGACATGGCTAGTGGATGCGATACCGCAGCAAATTGGTTTGCTTGTTTTCTTTCTTTTTTCCTTCTCGGTTCCTCCACCCTCCCTCTATCTGTCCCCCGTCCCTCCCTCCCTTCCTTCCTTTCTCTCTTTTCTCCTGAAGATCAATATTTCCATTGGAGATCAGTAGCCTTCAATTGACTTCAAGATGGCAAATTGGTTCCCTGTTTGAATTCCATGCATGCTGGCTGCAGTTCTCCTATACCATGGTATGAGTAAATTATCTTAGGAATTCATTGACTACATTTTCCTTTAAGATAGACCATGGGAAGGAGAGTCCTGACTCCTTCAGGGACTTCCTCTTAATTGATTGAGGGGTGGGTGGATGCAAGCTATTATTGCCTGACAGATGCCAATAAAAAGAACACCCAGTAGATGATTGGCATCTTTCCAATGATACAGATGGGAAATCACACACCCACTCCAGAAAGATACATCTGGATAAGAAGACCAAGTTATTCTGGAGGAAACAATTTAGAATGGACATGGAGAGATTTTTGGTCCAAAGGATTTAGACAATGGGAAGCAGAATGGAGCATGCAACAGCCTCAGTGAGTGGTAAGCACCCTTTCTGTCCCCAACTATTTGTTCCACTGATCTGTATTGGAATGTCCACATGTTCTACTCCTTGGAGCCAATGTTCTATTTTTTTCAAGTTATGAACATATTTCCATACTAATTAAACTATAGGATCTCAGAACTTAATTTTTAGATTCTTAATTGGATACTTAATTTTTATCGATTCTTTTAAGGCTATAAATTTCACTGTAAACATGGTGTCTTATTTATCTAGTGCTGCTATAACAAAAATACCACAAATGGATGGCTTTAAAGAACAAAAATTTATTTTCTTACAGTTTAGGAGGCTAGACGTCTGAATTCAGGGTGCCAGCTCTAGGGGAAGACTTTCTCTCTCTGTTGGCTCTGGAGGAAAGTCCTCGTCTCTTTTAGCTTCTGCTCCTGGGTGGTATTCATGTGCCTTGGCATCTTTCTTCTCCCATCTCTGCTTCTCTCACTTTCTTGTTTAATCTCTTTTATAGCTCATAAGGGATTGATATAAGACACACACTAATCCTGTCTCATTAATGTAACAAAGACAACTCATTCCCAAATGGGGTTATAACCCCTGGAATAGAAGTTAGGATTTACAATATATATTTTGGGGGGACACAATTCAATCCATAACACATGGTTTTAGCTGCATCTCATAAATTTCAGTGTGCTGTGTTTTAATTAACATTGATTTTTAAATATTTTATAATTTCCCTTTTTATTTCTTCTTGGACTTGTGGGTTATTTAGAGTTGCAGTTCTTAATTTCTAAACATGTTTCCCTGTGTTTTATTGACTATGCAAAGGCATTCGACTGTGTGGATCATACCAAATTATGGATAACATTGCGAAGAATGGTAATTCCAGAACACTTCATTGCGCTCATGAGGAACCTGTACATAGAACAAAAGGCAGTGATTCGAACAGAACTAGGCGATACTGAGTGGTTTAATGTCAGGAAAGGTGTGCGGCAGGGTTGTATCCTTTCACCATACTTATTCAACGTGTATGCTGAGCAAATAATCCGAGAAGCTGGACTATATGAAGAAGAATGGGGCATCAGGATTGGTGGAAGACTCATTAACAACCTGCATTATGCAGATGACACAACCTTGCTTGCTGAAAGTGAAGAGGACTTGAAGCACTTACCGATGAAGATCAAAGACTACAGCCTTCAATATGGATTACACCTCAATATAAAGAAAACAAAAATCCTCATAACTGGGCCAAAAAGCAACATCATGATAAATGGAGAAAAGATTGAAGTTGTCAAGGATTTCATTTTACTTGGATCCACAATCAACACCCATGGAAACAGCAGTCAAGAAACCAAACAACGTATTGTATTGGGCAAATCTGCTGCAAAAGACCTCTTTAAAGTGTTAAAAAGCAAAGATGTCACCTTGAGGACTAAGGTATGCCTGACCCAAGCTATGGTATTTTCAGTCACCTCATATGCATTCAAAAGCTGAACAATGAATAGGGAAGACCGAAGAAGAATTGATACCTTTGAATTATGGTATTGGTGAAGAATATTGAATATATCGTGGACTGCCAGAAGAACGAACAAATCTGTCTTGGAAGAAGTACAGCCAAAATGCTCCTTAGGAGCAAGGATGGCAAGACTTCATCTTATGTACTTTGAACATGTTATCAGGAGGGATCAATCCCTGGAGAAGAACATCATACTTGGTAAAGTAGAGGGTCAGCGAAAAAGAGGAAGACCCTCAGTGAGATGGATTGACACAGTGGCTGCAGTGAAGGGCTCAAGCACAGCAACGATAGTGGGGATGGCACAGGACCAGGCAGTGTTTTGTTCTATTGTACACAGGGTCACCATGAGTTGGAACAGACTCCATGGCACCTAACAGTAAAATTTTCTAAACATACGTGTTACCGCAAAACGCAGGTCTGAGCCACCTGCTGCAAAAGCCAATACTGAGACAGGGGTGAGGTGAGCAGCAAGAGGGTTTTATTGTATATCAATATACAGGAGACAGAGGGGAATGAGCTCCTCCAAATAACCTGTCTCCCAGAACTGGAGACTGGCTGAAGGTTTTATATGGACGAGATTATAGTTTCTCTTCGCAGTAGTCACGACTGTCACGACCCAGATGAGTTAACCTCTTACTGGCAATCCTTGAGGGTTATCAATTTGTTTTGCCACCTGCCAAGGAGAAACTTTAGTTAATTTTAAACTTTTATAGGGATTGGAATAGGAGGAGGGAGAAAGAAGAAATGTCATGAGACAAAGTGGGGGCTAGTAATGGTGGGAATCAATTACTCAGCAATGGTGGTAATTGAGCTTATGCAGCCTGTTCCATATGGGGACTTCCACCATAATAAGAAACCATATTCAATGTTATTTCTAGCTTTTGAAATTTGTTGAGGCTTGCTTTATTCCTCAACACATGGCAAATTTTGGCAAATGTTCCGCGTGCACTTGAAAAGAATGTGTGTTTTGCAGTTATTGTGTGAAATGTTCTCGTGTGTTAAGTATGCCACGTTTTTCACCATGATGTTTGTCTTAGTCATCTAGTGCTGCTGTAACAGAAATACCAAAAGTGGATGACTTTAACAAAGAGAAATTTATTTTCTCACAGTCTAGTACACTACAAGTCCAAATTCAGGGCATCAGCTCCAGGGGAAGGCTTTCTCTCTCTCTCGGCTCTGGAGGAAGGTCTTTGCGATGCATCAGTCTTCCCTTGGTCTGGGAGCATCTCAGGGCAGGAATCTCAGGTCCAAAGGACGCGCTCTGCTCCCAGCACTGCTTTCTTGGTGATATGAGGTTCCCATGTGTCTCTGCTCGCTTCTCTCTTTTATATCTCAGAAGAGATTGGCTTAAGACACTATCTAATCTTGTAGATTTCATTAACATAACTGCCACTAATCCATTTTATTACACCATAGTGATAGGATTTACAACACATAGGGAAATCACCTCAGACTACAAAATGGTAGATAATCATACGATACTGGGAATCATGACCTAGCCAGGTTGACAGATATTTTTGCGGGACACAATTCAATCCATGATAATGTTCGAGTCTTATATATCTTATATATCTTTACTGATTTTGTCTTCTTATTCCATTAGCTGCTGAGAACATTCTCCCACTTTGTCTATTTCTCCTTAGAATTCTATACTTTTTGCTTTATATATATTTGAGACTATGTTAATAGGCACATACAAATTTAGAATAATTGTGTCTTCCTGGCTGATTAAACTTTATTATGAAATGTTCTATTTTATTTCTAGAGATTCTTCTTGCCTCAAAGACTACCTTATCTGAAATTAGTATAACCACATCAGCTTTCTTTTGGTTATACTCTGCATGGTATTTATTTTTTTTAAATTTTTTAGATTGTACTTTAGATGGAGGTTTACAGAACAAATAGTTTCTCACTAAATAGTTAGTGCACATATTGTTTGATGACATTGGTTAACAACCCCACGACATGTCAACACTCTCCCTTCTCGACCTTGGGTTCCCTATTATGAGTCATCTTTTATTTTTGACCTTTCTTTATCCTTAACTTCAGAGTGCATCTTGTGAGCAGATTTTTCCCCCACTCTGACTTTTGTCTTTTATTTGGGGGTGTTTAAGATATTTATGTTTAAAGTAATTGCTGACATATTTGGTTGTAATCTTCCATATTACTATTTATTTTTTATTTGTCCTATTTGTTCTGTGTTCCTTTTATTCTCCTTTCTTGCCCTATTTTTTTAGCTTTTTATTGACGTATAGCACACATAGAGAAAAGACCATAGACCATAAGTGTGTAGCTCAATGAATCATCCCTCAACCTTGTAAACATCACCCAAGACAAAAGAAAATCAGCAGCACACCAAAAGCTGGACTCATGCCCCCTCCCAATCACTACTTCCTTCCTCCTCCTCCCAAATAACCACAATCCTATCTTCTAATATCATAGATTGGTTTTGCCTACTTTTGAACTTTACATACATTAATTAATAGAAAATGTATTCCGCCTGGCTCCTTTTGCCAAATATTTTGTTTATGACGTGTGTAGCTATAGGTTATTCATTTTCATCGCTGTATATACCAATAAGTTTTTGGAAAATTTCTCATCTGTGAAATTACAAAGTCTTGGGAGCACTGGTCTATGCATCCTTGGTAAGGGAAGATTATTTCTTTTTTCCTTAACTTTTTATTTTGATATAATTTCAAACCTACAAAAAAGTTACAAGAACAGTGCAAAAAACTACTGTATACACTTCAGCCAAATCCACCAATTGTTCACATTTCACCACACTTGTTTTAGCATTCTCTCCCCCATCTCTTCTGAGAAAGATAGGTTATTTTTATTATTCCGTTTTCCCTTCTAATAGTTAGATGTGCATTCATTTATTACGCTTTCGGTGGTTACCCTAGAGGTTATATCCTTGAGACATCAAACACTAACATTATTTACCACATTTACTACTCTCTGGACAAAATAATAACCTTGGAACACACTAACTTCATTTATCATCCACCTTTGTGCTACTGCAGTCATATATTTTAACTATGTGTATGTTTGAAATGCTGTAGGATTTTACTATTATTGGTTTATAGAGTCAATTTCCATTTAGATTTACCCATATATTTGCCTTTCCTGTTGCTTTTGCATCTCCATGCTTCCATCTGCGATGTTTCTTTCTGCCTGAAAAATCCCCTTTAGGTTTTCCTTTAGTGTGTTTTTGCTGGTGATCATTTTTCAGTTTTTATTATATATTTTTTTAAGTCTCTATTTCACCTTCATTCTTGAAGGATAGATACTTGGACTGATATAAAATTCCAGGTTATCAGTTATTTTCTTTCAGGGTTTTGAAAATGTCATCCCCTTTTCTTTAAGCTTCCATAGTTTCTGTTGAGAAGTCAAGATATCAGTCTTATTATTGTTTCTTTGAAGGCAATATGTCTTCGCGGTGCAGTGAATTACTTAATATAGCCCTTCTAGCCATAGTCTTTGTGACTCCCACACAATGATTGGGTGAGACTATGCAAATAAGGTGTATGGAACCTGTGATGGTTAAGATTATGTGTCACTTGGCTGGGCTATGATTTTAATAATGTAATTTGGCAGTTATGTAATGATGTAGTCATCCTCCATTTTGTGATCTAATGTGATTATCCTCCATTTTGTGATGTGTTTGTAAATCCTAGCCTCTATGCCTGTGGTTATGGTCCCATTTGGGAGTGAAGTGAGTCATCCATTATGTTGATGAGGCAAGATTAGGGTGAGATGTATCTTGAGTCACTGCCTTACTAGAGGGTGTGATTCAAGTCACCACCCTTACTCCAGTCACCACCCTTACTGCTCTTATTCAAGCCATACCTTTACTTGAACCACACCTTTTATCTTACAAGAGATAAAAGGGGAGATAAGCGAGCAGAGAAGAGGGTACCTCATTACCATCAAGAAAGAAGAGCTAGTAGTGGAGGGTGTCCTTTTGACCCAGAATCCCTGCACTGAGAACCTCCTAGACCCAGGAGACAGAGAAAGAGTTGTAGCCCTAGAGAGCGTGAGAGATGATGAGAAGCAGCAGCAGGGAAGTAGTGGCAGCAGAGGCAGCAGAACCAGGGGCTGGCAGGAGATGGCACTGTGGGCTTCCTGGCCCACAGAGTGAGAAAACTGAGCACCTTCAGGCAAGAGGCTTGCTGGTGGAGTAGGGTGCCTTTGGGCACTTATTGGTGGAGCTAAAGAGCTTTGTAACACTTGCCTGAGCGGGGCTGAGGCCAGGCTGAGGAACTGAGGGGCTGAAGGCAGAGAGGTGGAGAGGCAGAGAGGTCGAGGGCCGAGGACCAGACAGAGATGCAGGGAGGACCTGCAGGCACCGCCGAGAAGAGGCTGTCCTGATTTAAAAACTATCCTGAATTGTAACCTGTTACTTTGTTAATAAATCCCATAACTGTATCCTCTGTGAGTTCTGTGTGGCCATTGCAATGAATTATTGAACCCAGCAGAGAAGTAAAGAGTGCCTTGGGAGGGATGACTGGTGTCAGAATAGCTAAAAAGGTTGGAGAGAGGAGGTATATCTGACCTCCACCTCATAGGAATCAGCTTTGGGCTGCTGGTGCTGATAATGATTTTCTCTCCTTCCTCTTGTGACATTAGAAGAGGAGGTCAGATGCCTCTGCCATGCCAATCTTACAGTCTTTTTTCTTTCTTTCTTTCTTTCACTGTTTTTAGTATTTCACTTTGCCTTTCCGCAGTCTTATTCTGAAGTGCCTAGGCAGGTGTTTTAGTTATCTAGTGCTGCTGTAACAGAAATACCCCAAGTGGATGGCTTTAACAAAGAGAAATTTATTCTCTCACAGTCTGGGAGGCTAGAAGTCCGAATTCAGGGCACCAGCTCCAGGGGAAGGTTTTCTCTCTCTGTTGACTCTCAGGGGAGATCCTTGTCATCAGTCTTCTCCTAGTCTAGGAGCTTCTCAACACAGGGACCCCAGGTCCAAAGGACACACTCCCCTCCTGGTTCTTCATTCTTGGTGGTAGGAGGTCCCTCTCCTCTCTGCTTGATTCTCTCTTTTATATCTCAAAAAGAGATTGACTCAAGATACAATCTAATCCTGTAGACTGAATCTTGCCTCGTTAACATAACTGTCTCTAATCCTGCCTCATTAACATCATAGAGATTAGGATTTACAGCACATAGGATAATCACATCAGATTGCAAAATGATGGACAATCACACAATACTAGGAATCATGACCTAGCCAAATTGACACACATTTTTGGAGGACACAGTTCAATCCATAACGGTAGGTGTGTTTTTCTTTGTGTTTTTCCTGAGGTCAGTAATGCTTCTTGAATATGTAGCTTGGAGCTTTTTGTCAGTTTTGGAAAATTCTTGGCGGCCATTATTTCTTCAAATGTTTTTATGCTCCATTGTCTCTCTCCTCCCCTTCTGGATATATATATGTTGTTGTTGTTGTGTGACTTTGAGCCCATTCCGACTCATAGTAACCCTATAGGACAGTGTAGAACTGCCCCATATGGTTTCCAAGGAGCAGCTGGTGGATTTGAACTGCCGACTTTTGGTTAGCAGCCGAGCTCTTAACCACGCCACCAGGGCTCTGCTATAGATAGATAGATAGATAGATAGATGATAGATAGATAGATGATAGATAGATAGATAGATAGATAGTACCTTTTCACCATCCCCCAAATATGTTTTATATTCTTCTGTATTTTTCATCTCTTTTTTCTGTACATAGTTTTGTATGGATTTTTTTTTCTTCTTCTAACCTATCTTTCAGCTAACTGATTTTCCTTCGACTGTGTCTAATCTACTGCTAAACTCATCTATTAAATTGTTAATTTTCAGTTATTGTATCTTTCAGTACTAGAATTTCCATTTAATTCTTCTTTATGATTTCCAACTAGCTGCTGATAATCTCTATTTACTCATGTAATTTCTTGAACATATTAATCGTGGTTATTTTAAAGTTCATGTCTGGTATCTTCTGTGGGCTAGTTTTTATTGTTTATTTTTTTCTCTTGGTTTTTGGTCGTATGCTCTTATCTCCTGGAATGTTTGATAATTTTTTTATTGAATGCCAGACATTGTATATGAATATACAGAGAGATAGTATGAGGTTCTGGATGATGCTGACTTCCTATAGAGAGAATTTACTTTGATTTCTTACAGGTGGTGTGGCTAAGTCTAAGTCTAAGCAGAGATTGAGACCATTCAAAGCTGGACTTCAGGCTTTTTGAGGATTGGTAATTTTCTTGTTCACTCCTAATCTTAGTTGTAGCCCTTTGGCGATCCCAATTTAAAACTTGTTCATCAGACCTCTCCTCCTTCGTGGGTCTTGACGTCCAGTGTTTGTCCCTCCAATCCCATAAGAGTGTGGGAATGCTGCTCAGCTTCCCAGACTCTTCACCACTGCTGGAAATTGGCAAATGCTTTACGGGGAAAAGTGGTGCCAATGTTTGTCACTTTCTGTGTCTCCATTCTCTCTGGCATCTTGGTCTCAAGCCCTCGCTGCCTTGGTAGTTTCCCAGTGTCTTCAAACAGATTTTTTTTTTTTACATTTTGCTCAGCTTTTCTAGTTGTTCTCAGCAGAAAGGTTGGTCTGCAACAAGCTATTCTGGCATTATCAGAAGTGGATATTCTCCTATGTCCTTTTAACTTGACCCTAGTAATCTTTGAAAATTTTAGACACTGCAAGAGGTCATGGCTCATCTCGTGTATTTCCTGTCCTAGACCTGGAATCAAACAGTTTTCCAAGGATCTCTGGCTTGTTTCAGTGGGAAACAGTATTCAAAGACCACACGCTTGGCATTAGGAGTGTTCTTTACTACCGGAGTGCGTTGTTTCTTGGCCTTTTTGGTAAACAGAACCTGAAAATATGTACCTTTAAGAAATCAAAAGCTAAAGATTTCACACTGATAATGATAATCTATGAGAAAGATGATAATGTATTTTAGTTAACTTCTTTGATTTTATCATGGTATATCTCTTCTCATGCTGAAAGTCATGGTTCGTAATGACATTTACATTATTACTTATTTGCTTTGTGTGTGTGTGTGTCAAAATAACAATACCAATATAACTACTGACAAAAGGTTGAATGCAATTTAATGTTTTTTCTATTAATTTGTCTCCAGTATCATATTTGTATGCAAATAACTCATGCCTTCTGTGTTTGTTTGCCAGCCGCAGAACCCCCCCCACTCGGTATTTTCATAAGTGTGATATGCTAATTTTTTTGCAGTAACATGTGGAAGAGGACTGGCATGGTGACGCTTATGAGGGTGCCTCGTTGGGGGGAGGGCGCGGCTGGCAGACAGATGCAGAAGGCCCTCTTTATTTTTGTAAAATATTCCTCCAGGGAGATACAGTCAAAACACTGTGTTTCAAAATCTTAAAATTATTCTGTTTGGTATGATTATACCATCAACTTGATATACAGATAGGTTCACTTATTTGAATTGGTTTTCAATTTTAAGAGATTATTTTTCTTTCTCATTTAATTTTGCTTTTAAATTATATGAAATATTAAATAATTCCAAATCCAAAACTATAAAACAAGTTAGATTTAGAGAGATTTCACTTCCATCTCTGTCCCCTCTCTCCATCCTCTGTTCATCGACACGTAACTACTTACTGTTAGTTTTTTATTTATTCTGTCACTATTTGATTTCAAAATGATAAACAAATATATATATTCATATTCTGATTTTTTTTACAAAAGATTGCATACTATATACACTCTTCTACATTTTGATTTTTTTTTTTTTACTTAGCAATATATCCTGGAACTCTATAGCAGTTTATCAAGAGCGTTCTCATTCTTTTTTACAGCAGCATTATATAGATGGACTTTAGTGTATTTAACCAGTCCCCTACTGATGGACATTATGTAGTTTCCAATCGTTTGCTACTACAAATTGTGCTGTAAGGAAGAGCCTCTGCATATATAATTTCATATTTTTGTCAGTGAAACTTTGGGGTAGACTGAGATGGATTCATAGATGTGGGATTCTTGGGTCAACAGGTAAATGCATATGCAGTTCTGCTAGATATTGTCAAATTATTTTCCACAGGTGCTATGCCACTTTAGAAGCAAACTTTTAGAAGCACACTTCTGACCGTATCTCTCCTTTGTTGGAAATCTTTCTGTGGCCTTTCTGTAGCCCTGAAGATAATATCCAAACTCCTCACCCAGGGCTAAAATGCTGGGTATGACTTGGTCCCATGGGGAAAATAGCAGTGGGAATGGGCAGGAAGAGAAAAACAAGCCTGGAGTCACTTTAGAGTCCATGTGGTCAGGACTTGGTGGTGATTGATTGTGGCAGCAGAGAAAAATTGAGGAGTTGAGGCTGACTCCATGTTTTCTAGTCGGAGCAACTTAAGGAGAGGGGCAGGAGGTGATGCCATGAGGGAAAAGAAGAGGAGGAGGAGAAGGACCCAATTTTTGAGGAGGATGATGTGTTCCATTTAGACAGGTAGGATTTGAGTTTACTGTGGTGCATCCTAAGGAGGCCTGCTAGTGCAATGGTTAAGCTCTTGGCTGCTAACTGAAAGGTTGGTGGTTCGAACCCACCAGCTGCTCTGCAGGAGAAAGATGTGGCAGTCAGCTTCTGTAAAGATTGCAGCCTTGGAAACCCTGTGGAGCAGTTCTACTCTGTCCTATAGGGTCGCTATGAGTTGGAATTGACTTGATGGTATGGGTGGAGCATCCTAGTGGAGTTGATGAGACCTGCCATCTTCAGGCCAACTATGTTCTGTGCCCTTTACAAATGATGATGATGATAATAATGATAATAACAATAGACATCTACTGAGGCCTCTTGGGGCTCCAGGCGCTAAACATGCCCATTACAGTTGACATCTCAGGTAATTCCGTTACCCGTCTATGTTCTGGACCTCTCCACTTTGATGTCTAACAGACATCTCAGATTTAAGCTGGCCACAAACCAAGTGCTTATTCTCAAGCACATTAGCGTGGAGAGACACTGTAGCATGGTAGTTAATACTGACCCTGGAGTAGACAGCCTGGGTTTGTGTCCTGTCTCTACTAACTTATACCGTGTGACCTTAGCAAATCATTCTCTGTGTCTTAATTTTTCATCTGTAAAATGAGGATGATAATAATGGTAACCACCTCATTGGATAGTTATGAGGACTAAATCAGTGACTGTACATAAAGCACTTAATGCCTGGTACAAAGGAAGCACTGTAATTTTTTCTAATAACACCCCCAAATCCACTCCTGCCCAGGCATTCCTTGGCCATATTTAAGCCAAAAACCTAGATCCCATCCTTGATGTTTTTCTTTTCCTCACCCTACAAATTCTACCCATCAACTTGTCCTAGGGCTACTTCCAAAATATATCTCAATTCCATCCAGAGCCACCACCTTCTGAGCTGCCTTGTTCTTCTCATGCCTTGAGGACTTCAACAGCCCCCTAGCTGCTCTCACTCATTCACTCCTGCGCCTACCAATGCATTTGCCATCCTGCAGCCAGAAGGAACTTTTCAAAGTACTAATCTGCCTTCTTTCCTGCTGTGAACCATTCAGTGGCCCTGCAGGGTGTCCCCCCACCCCGAGCCTCTATCCAGCATGGGTCGGCGTCCACCCTGCTAACATGCACCCTAGACTGCCAGTGACACCAAAGCCTGTGCCTGGATACACCGGGGCTCTCCCACTCTCCTGAGAGCACTCCAGATCTTTTCATTCTAGAAAGCTCTTCCCAGGATCTTAACCTGGTGAATTCACAGCACAATCCAAATAACCCAAACCCGCTGCCGTCAAGTCGATTCTGACTCATAGCGATCCTATAGGACAGAGTAGAACTGCCCCATAGAGTTTCCAAGGAGTGGCTGGTGGATTCGAACTGTCAACGTTTTGGTTAGCAGTGGTAGCACTTAACCACTACACCACCAGGGTTTCCTCACAGCACAATAATTTGTTAAAATCCTCATATTTGACACAACTTTGTAGTTGTGCAGTGAGAAAATACATCAGAGAAGGAGAAGAACTTAAGTTCCCACAAGCGTTTTTCCCACTTGTTCATTTAACAGACTTTTCTTGATCTGGGTGCTAAGCCTTGTCCTTCGACACTTCTAAAATGGGGATGACTGTGCCTGGAGCTGCCCCTCCCAAAGGAGGTGATCCTGGCTGTGAAAGACCTTTTAAAGTAATGCAAAACTGTGAATATATATATATATACACACATATACATGAGCATCCACATGGCATCTGCTGAGTGGCCCTACCAACCCCTTCCCGACTGCCCTTTCCCCCATCTGGCCCGGTCCTCAAGGTCAGCACTCAGGCGAACTGGTCAGTGAGCCGTCTGTACTGCTGCAGCTGGGGTAATTTATAAAGCGCCTCGGCTGGTATGTCTTCCCATTGGCCTTGCCCTGGGACCCTCAGCCATGCCTGCCCTTTTGAAGAGGCAGTGTGTAGTTTTGTGCCAAGAACAGCGGTGAAGACAAGCTGGTGGCCTTGGGGCGCAGCCGCCTCTCCCTGCATACCAATGCCCGGGCTCCCGGAGCCCCAGGGTGGCCAAGGCACCCAGAGAGCCCCAGCGTGGCTTCCCAGCCCCCTGCGACTTCCAGCCGGCGCAGACGGCTCCGCAGTGCCACCCAGAGGCTGCCCGCGCCACGGCGGAGTCTCTGAGCGCAGGGGCAGGCCAGGCAGTGAGTGGCTGGGCTTTGGAGGTTTGGAGAAGATCATTTCTGGGTGTATGGCTATGCATGCATTTCCCTCGGAGCCTGTCTCCTGTAGCTGCCTCCCTGTCCCCGGCGCCCACACTTAGGGCCAGTGTGACACGGAAAGCCCTGGAGAAATCCAGGAGCTGCCTCCGAATCTCTAGTCTTGACCCAATGGTAGACACAGGAGAGCAAGTCTTGCCACAGCTGCATGTGCCGGAGCTGTTCAGCAGATGAGATGGCGATGACATTCCCAAACGGCTCCAAGGGGACGGATGCCACCAGCAGGTTGGGGACAGCTAGCTGGCCGTTTCAAGAAAGGACATTTCCACCTCCACCTCACACTGCGCATTCAGGTAACTGCCAGGTGGACTGAAGAGTTTAATGTCACACTGGAAGAAAATTTTGGTAAATAATTGTATAAGCTTAGAGAGGGAGAATATTCTAAGTATCACACTAAATACAGAAACTACAAAAGAAAAGACTGAGACATTTGACTCAAAGTTGAAAAGCTTCTGTACATTGAAGAGACACCCTAGATAAAGTTAAAAACCAAAGTAACATACTTGGAGAAATACTTACAACATCTAGGACGGTGATTTATATCCTTAATATATAGGGAGCCTTTATAAATCAATAGGAAGAAGACACACTGTAATGGAAAAGCACATAAACAAAAGATAAGCAAATGGCCAAGAAACACTAAGAAATGCTCAACTCTAGTAATAAAGGAGCCCTGGTGGCTCCAACAGTTAAGCACTTGGCTACTAACGGAAAGGTAGGCAGTTCGAACCTACCCAGAGCCACCTTGGAAGAAAGGCCTGGCGATCTGGTCCCATAAAGATTACAGCCAAGAAAACCCTATGGGGCAGTTCTACTCTGTAACACATGGGGGCGCCATGAATCGGAATTGATTTGACAGCACCTAACAACAACAATCACAAGTAGTGATGAATGATCATTACAAGGACAGAGGGAGTAGTACCCACCCCGGATGCTGGGGAGACAGGGTCCCCCACACACTGCTTGGAGAGGGAGCATTGGCAAGGCCTTTCTGGAAGGCAGTTTCGTACCCTATGTTAAAAGCCTTAATGAACATTGCACAGCCTTCCTCCCAGCTGTTTCACTTTCAGAAATTTATCCTAAGGGGAGCGTGCTGGATGTGTGCAAAGATTTAACTTCCCACGAACGTTCATAGTAGCCTTACTTTAAAAAAATATATATATAGATTTTAATTAACCCAATGTATTCAAAATATTATTATATCAAAAATAATTCATATCCAAAATTATTATTGAGATATTTTGGATTCTCTTTTTTTCCGTAGTAAAGCCTTTGAATCCTCGTGTGTATTTTACACTTACAGATTATCTCAGCTCAAACATTAGATTTTCAAAGGTTAAAGTGACCTGTAGTTCTACTAAAGCAATAAAGATAAGATCAAAGGAAAAATATTTTACTCGGCTTCCATTTTTAAATTGATGTTGCTTAAATTTAAATAAATTTTAAAATTCATTTCCTTGGACACACAAGTGACATGTGACATTTCCACTGTATTGGACAATGCAAGTCTATTACCCTGAGAAGCTACCTTATTCTCCCATTATTTTGAAAGGTGTTTTTGATCAATTCCCTAAATTCCTTTCAAAACCGTTGTATGTCTTTTATTCTTAATACACAAAAAAGGGCACAATCTAAATATCTATACAACATTTTAAATGATAAGATAGATGTATTTTCATCCACATGGAAAGAGGTTCATGCTAGATTGTTAGGTGAGAAATGCAGGTTAGAATAAAATAATATGCTTAACATCATCGCTTTTATATAGATAAGAACGGTGTATGCATTACACAGATCAAAAAGCAGATTGGCTAACTGCCTTGAGGCGGGAAGAAAGAGATAAGGATTATATGTGATTTTTTTTTTCTGTTGGCTTATTGATAGTTTCTTTTGATTTCAAAGTAGAAATGTCAGTACTGGCTCTTTTCTTGACTTTTTCTTCTATTTCCTTCCATTTTTTTTAATTACAAAAGTAATACAGACTTGTAAAAAGTTCAAACCAGACAGAATATAGAGGCTTTTCCTCTCCTCATCACATTCCCCAGAGGCAATCGCTGTGAACAGGTTGGTATACATTTTTCCAGACCTCTGTAAGCACATATAAATATATATGTGTATATCTTAACATAAATGAGAGCACGCTATATACACTGTGCCATAACTTGCTTTTTTCACTAAACAATATGTCATGGACATCTTTCCGTGTCAATACATATAAATTTAGTTTATGCTTTTAAAAAAAGTATGACTTTCAACAGCTGCACATCTTGTATGGATACATCCAAATCTTTATTTTCTGATTGCTCTACATCGAGTATGTATTACTTGGGTAATGGAAACATGATAAAATGTTTTCTTAAAAGAGTGAGACAGGAAAGAAGGGAGGGAGTCAGGTGATTCATTTATTTTTTTTGCCCACTTACACATTCATGTGGATTTGGGCTCCCGCCTACTTGGGAGAGGAGCCCTGGTGGTGCCGTGGTTAAAGTGCTCGGCGGCTAACTGAAAGGTCAGTGGTTTGAACCCACCAGTCGCTCCACGGGAGAAAGCTGTGGCAGTCTGCTTCCATGAAGATTAACAGCCTCGGAAACCCTATGGGGCAGTTCAGCTCTGTCCTACAGGGTCGCTATGAGTCCGAATAGACTCCACGGCAGTGGGTTTTTTGGTCTACTTGGTAGACGTCTTTGATTCTAGAGAGCTGTCCAGGCTTGACAAGGTCCAGAAAAAAGACCCACTTACTCTATGATTAAAGAAAACAGTTCAGGGATCTTGGGATTTCTGGTGGGTTTGTTCAGCCCTCGTGGTGCGGTGGTTTAAGCACTTGGCTGCTAACCAAGCTCCTGGGGAGAACGATGTGGTGGCAGTCTGCTTCCATAAAAATTAAACCAAAATCAAACCTGTTGCTGTCCTGTCGATTCTGACTCGTAGTGACCTGACAGGACAGAGTAGATCTGCCACACAGGACTTACAGGGAGTGGCTGGTGGATTCGAACTGCTTACCTTTTGATTAGTGGCTAAGCTCTCGACCACTGCATCACCAGGGCTGGAAACTCTGTAGGGCAGTTCTACTCAGTCCTGTAAGGTTGCTATGAGTCGGAATCAACTCAACAGCAATGGGTTTGGTTTTGTTCAGCCCAGGCCACCCGGCTTAGAGAGGAGGCAGAGAGTCAGCATAAAAGCTCTATCTGGGACTCCAGAGACACTTACAGAAGAAAACAACAACAAAACTAGAATCAAAATCAATCGTGACAAAAATTAAGGCAGCACACCTAATCTTTTGCCTAGACTCAGGACAAAATCTCCATAACCCCCCCTCCACCACACTTAAACAACCTGCCCTCTGGGAATGATTGCAAGAAGCTTTTGGTGAGATGAGATCTCCCTGGTAGGAAGAAGAGGCCCAGAGAGGGGAAGGGCCAAGGGCAAGGCCAACACGGAGCTGGTGACAGAGATGATGAATCTGATTCCTGGCTTACTGATACTCATTTCTTTCTCATCCTTCCTTTTTCCCTCTTCTTTCCTTATTTTCTTATTCTGTTTGTCCAGTCTTTATTTCAAGAATAAAGCTTACTTTTCCAACATAAAATGTATACATACTAATTATTGAAAATTTAGACAAACAGACAAGCAGAGGAAGGAAACCAGTCCACCAGTTGCAGTCGAGTTGATTCCCACTCATGGCGACCCTGTGTGTCAGAGTAGGACTGAGCTCTGTCGGGTTTTCAGTGCCTGGTTTTTCAGAAGTAGATCACCAGGCCTTTCTTCCAAGGTGCCTATGGGTAAACTCAAACTTCCAACCTTTTGGTTAGCAGTGAATCTGTTAACCGTTTGTACACCCAAGGACTCCAGGGAAGGAAAAGACACCACAATTCCACCATCTTTCTGTGGGAGAATTTTTCCAGATCTGTCTGTAGCTCCTGTCTATTATCTGTCATTTTCCAATTTCTGGTCCACTGAGAGCTTCCCTCCTTATTTTCAAGCGTGCTTATTGTAGTGGTTTGAATTGTGTCTCCCCAAAATATATGTCCTCCAGTACCTGTGAGTGTGACCTTATTTGGAAGTAGGGTCTTGGCAGATGTTATCGAATTAAGGAACTTGAAATGAGATCATCCTGGATTTAGGGTGGGCCCTAAATTTCTTAGTTATCTAGTGCTGCTATAATAGAAATACCACAAGTGGATGGCTTTAACAAACAGAAATTTTTTCTCTCACAGTTTAGGAGGATAGAAGTTCAAATTCAAGGCGTCAGCTCCAGGGGAAGGCTTTCTCTGTTGGCTCTGGGGGTAGGTCCTTGTCTCCTTTCAACATCTGTGGGCCTGGTGTTCCTTGGAGATCCCCATGTGTCTTGGCATCGATCTTCCCCTGGGTCTAGGAGGTTCTCAGCACAGGGACCTTGGGTTGAAAGGACACAGTCCACTCCCTACTCTTCTTTCTTGGTGGTAGTGAGGTCCTCCAATCTCTGCTCACTTGTTTAATCTCTTTTATATCTCAAAACAGATTGACTCAAGATACAACCTGATCCTGTAGATTGTATCCTGCCTCAATAACATAACTGCCTCTAATCCTGCCTCATTAACATAATAGAGGTTAGGATTTACAACACATAGGATAATCACATCAGATCACACAATGGAGGATAATTGCATAATACTGAGAATCATAACTTAGCCAAGTTCACACATATTTTGGGGGGACACAATTCAATCCATGACATTCTACCCTTTGACCCTCCAAAATTCATGTCCTTGCCACATGCAAAACACTTTCACCCCATCATATCATCCCAAAAGATTACAGCCTTCAGTATGGATTACACCTCAACATAAAGAAAACAAAAATCCTCACAACTGAAGCAATAAGCAACATCCTGATAAACAGGGAAAAGATTGAAGTTGTCATTTTACTTGGATTCACAATCAACACCCATGGAAGCAGCAGTCAAGAAATCAAAAGACGCATTGCACTGGGCAAATATGCCGCAAAAGACCCCTTTAAAGTGTTAAAAAGCAAAGTTGTCACTTTGAGGACTAAGGTGCGCCTGACCCAAGCCATGGTCTTTTCAGTCACCTAATACACATGTGAAAGCTGGACAGTGAATAAGGAAGACCAAAGAAGAATGCATGCCTTTGAATTGTGGTGTTGGTGAAGAATATTGAATATATCATGGACTGCCAGATGAAAGAACAAATCTGTCTTGGAAGACGTACAACCAGAATGCTCCTTGGAGGCAAGGATGGCGAGACTATGTCTCATATACTTTAGACATGTTATCAGGAGGGACCAGTCCCAGGAGAAGGACATCATGCTTGGTAAAGCAGAGGGCCAGCAAAAAAGAGGAAGATTCTCAACGAGATGGATTGACATAATGGCTGTAACAGTGGGCTTAAGCACAGCAATGATTGTGAGGATGGCACAGGACTGGGCAGTGTTTTGTTCTGTTGTGCATAGGGTCGCTATGAGTCAGAACCAACTTGACGGCACCTAACAACAACTAAATCGAATGACTGGTGTCCTTGTAAGAGAAAGGAGAGGAAGATTTGACATACACAAGGAAGAAAGACATGTAACCACAGAGGCAGAGATCGAAGTGATGTGGCTACAGTCCCTGCCCAGTGGGCTGCAACAGACCACTGTGAGATGAAATGAGGTCACGTGAAGGCTACAGGGTTATCCATGTGCCAGGTGGACTGAATGAGGTCAGGTCTGTGGGAATACTACCTGGCAAGTAGGAGAAACTCCCATCAGCTCCACTTGACCTCAGGGCCTGAGAGGGGAGTTTCTTTCCCAGCAACCAATAGCTAATAGTGGATAGAGCCGGGACTTGACCCCAGGTGGATCCACTGGAGCCCAGGCTCAGCATCCCAGGAAAGGAGAGAAGCTGATGCTGTGAGGCTGCTCTGGTTGGAACCTAGTGAGGAAGGTCTAGAAGAAGAGCCAGAGGAGCTCAAAAAGCAGCTGCCCTCCTGCACCAGGCAACTTGAAGAAGGCTTCCCAGAGGAGGGAGGTCTGAATGGCAATCAGACTGAGACAAGGACGAAGGTTTCCCAGGAGGGAAAAGTGTGAGTACAGGTGAGGAGGCCTCCACCCCGGATGATTTTATGGACAGAGAGATTTGGGGTGGAAATAAAGGCTGAGACCAACAAAGTTCTGGTTCTCAAAAAAAAAAAAAACCCATTTTTTTCTCCAGTTAAAAAGAAAGAACCACTGAGATAATTGCAGATCCGTGGGCCTCGGTATTGCAGCACTTGAAACCAGATAAACACTTGAGAGAGAGATTATACAGGGAAGAACACCATCTGAGTACAAAATTGAGGCCATTTTTACATGTGAACATATACTGGGGCTTTCATATATTAATCACCCCTACTCTAGAAAGTGATTTCCCTCCCATTATCTGACAGCCCTCTGAGGGAGGAAGGACAGGGATAATTAGCCTTGGGGTGGAGCCCAGCAAATTGCAGCTGCTCCTGCCCAGGTCACATAGAAAGGGGAGTAGGGCATGGCCGGACCTAGAACCCAAGCCTTGGCTCTTCAGACCGCTGGCTCTATCTCCCGCCACAGTTCAGATCTGAGAGGAGAAGCCCACATTTGGTGCTGAGAAGACTTGCCCTCCAATGAAAAGCACAGGGTCAAGGCACTGGGCAGTAGCCATGGGTGGCTACTTCAGCCCAGTGCCATCGGATCCACTGAGGCCCTCTACCCAGGGCAGATTCTGTGCTAAGCACTTTAGGAGCAGGACTGTCTATCACTTTTATATCAACTCCAAGGGGAAGTAGGTTCTATTATTCTGTTCATTTCCCAGATGAGAAGTCAGAGACACAGACAGGTTGAGTATCTTGCCCAAGGTCACACAGCCTGCCAGTTCAAGAGTCAAATTTGAACCCAGCCAGTCTGATTCTGTAGTGTTCTCTCCTAATCTCTTTGTTCTACAGCCTACTGTCTGGGCCTGGTTTGTTCTGGTGAATTCACAGAGAAGAAAAGAATGGCTTCTATGGCAATCCCCTCACTGGAGATGAACCATTATTCCCACCCACCGATCCTATGAACATTGCTCCTAGAATCATAGGGAACTCCTGCAGTTGGTTTCCTTGGAGAGGGTATCACAAGATTAACCCTGGCTGTGTTAAACAGCCTCACATTCCTTCTTCCACAACCTGTCTCCCTTATATCCTAGGGAGGGTGTCCATTGTGATTATTGGGGGAACTAGTTTGTTATAGAGAAGACTTGAGGTCGGAGGGTTGAGTGAATGGCACACTTTGAAAAGAGTGCCTAGAGTAAGGCACGCATAGCTGGTTCTTCCCAGTTCAGTTATGGCCAAAGAAGCGACACTGGAACAGAACTGAATTTTAAAAATTTGGGTGAACTGGAACCATAACCACAACAGGAGAAATCACAAGTCAAAGACCTGCTAGAAACTTAATTGCTCTCTTAGAAAACAAGGGCAGCATATGTGTTGCATAGCAACCAAACCTCTTGCAGTTGGATTTTGTACAGAGTCATAAACAGCAGTGCCCTGCTCCAAGATGGCTGCCGACCACACCACTTGGAATGTGTGTGGCTGTCCTCAGTCCTGCCAATAATTCAGTCTCATGCATCAGGCTCCTAAAAGGGTTCACTATGCCTCTTCCAAGGCTCCCATTCCAGGGCTTCGACCCATAATTTTTCCCATTCTGGTTATTGTTTGGGATCATCCAAATTTTGGGTCTGTTCCAGTTTCACTTCGTCAGTCGTGACTGAACGAGTTTAAACCAGTTCAAAGCCCTGTTCCTAATAAAGGCAGTGGTTTGTGCTTCCTTGTTCTATCTGGGGCAATGTTGGAGGGACCCAGAGGGGAGGGACGGGGCCCAGCAAGCCGCCCTGCCCCACCCCCCAGGCTGGTTCCCAGGAGCAGCTGCCCTGGGTCCTTGAGAGCAGGCTTCCTGATGTAGTCTTGTGCAATGGACCCAGCTGGTTCACAGGCCACCTGCTGCAGCGGGGGGATGTTAAGGAGGGCTCAGAGCTGCAACAAACAAATGAGTCCCCACCCACTCCTGCCGGCCTCAGCCTCGGTCTCCTTCCCCCCGGGCACTGCCCTCAAGGAGCACCTGCCTTCCAGATCTGAGAGGACAGGTCCAGAGAGAAGAGGCCTCCTAAATGCCTTTTTCTGCTTGTAAAAGTCATGTATACACACTGCAGACAATTTGTAAGACAATGAGTTATTGTGTGCTGTGGAGCCCATTCTGACTCATAGCGACCTCGACCTCGTATGACAGAGTAGAACTGCCTCTGGGGCAGTTTCCTAGGCTGTAATCTTTACAGGAGCAGATCGCCAGGTCTTTCTCCCGAGGAGCCACTGGGTGGGTTCCTACCTTTTTGGTTAGCAGCCAATCGCTTAACCATTGTGCCATCAGGGCCCCTAAAACAATGAGAGAAAGGGTAAAATATGAAATAAACATCACCAGTACCCACCCCCTCAACCAGTGTTAACCACTGTAAATGTTTTGATGCTTAGGTACATATATATATATATATATATATATATATATGTATACGTAAATATGCCGGGATTTCTACAAAATTGAGATCGCACTAAATATCTAGTTTGGTTCCTGATTTTTTTTTTTAACTTAACATCATTTATTGAGAATTTCTCAATATCATTCACTATTTTTCAAAAGCATGGATTAAAACAGCTGCATTATATGAATATTTCAAATTAATGTAATGTCCTATATTATTGGACATTTTAGCTGTTTTAAATTATTCACCATTATAAATATCACTACACTGAATGTCCTCGAACATAGGAAAAGAAAAAAACCCATTGCCATGGAGTCAACTCCAACTCGTAGCGACCCTATAGTGGATAACATAGTAAAAGGTAATACTTAATGAACATTAAAATGCTAGGCATTTTACTAGAAACTTTAAATGGATTCAGGTCCACTATGTAGGTGTACTGAACAAAGGTGGAGGGGGGCAAAGTGGGTGTTTAAATCAAATCCACACTCTATTCCCCAGGCAAAGCCTCCTAGCACAGAACTGCATCGACTTGTAGGAAGGGGCTCCCTTTTTCTTTATGCAAAACCAGTTAAAGCAGTTGCTGTCGAGTTGATTCCAACTCATGGCATCCCTATGTGTGTCAGAGTAGAACTGTGCTCCATAGCTTTACACAAAGGCCCTGTCGATTTGCCAAGCCCTGGACCAGTGAAGCTACATCTACCTGGAATAGGAGCAATGTAGCCACTGAATGGGGACACCTTTCTCGAATTTGCCCAAAGCTTCACACAGGTCAGCAGCAGCCCATAAGAGCAGGGTCTCATTAGAGCACTTAACGACTACGACTGCTCTCATCCTCATTTGACAGATGAGGGCAGGATGCATGCTAGTCTGATGACTGCCTTAAAACAAGTGTCTAGAAGCAGAACTGTGATATACATGTCCGAACTGTCCTCCAGAAATGTAGGCATCTATACTCCCACCGGAAACCCTGCTGGTGTAGTGGTTAAGACCTACGGCTGCTAACAAAAAGGTTGGCAGTTCAAATCCACCAGGCACTCCTTGGAAACCCTATGGGGCAGTTCTACTCTGTCCTATAGGGTCAGAATGAGTTGGAATCGACTTGATGGCAACGGGTTATACTCCCACCAAGGAGTTCTGGTGGTGCAGTGGTTAAGCCCTCAGCTGCTAACTGAAAGGTCAGTGGTTTGAACCCACCAGGTGCTCCGTGGAAGAAAGATGTGGCAGTCTGCTTCCAAAAAGATTACAGCCTTTGAAACCCTGTGGGGGCAGTTCTACTTTGTCCTATAGGGTCGCTATGAGTCCGAATCGACTTGACAGAAGTGAGGTTTTTTTTGGTTTTGGTTTTGTTTTTTAATACTTAGACCGGCAGTGTAGGAGATAGATGCTTCACACTCCCTTGTTCACACTCTGAAGAAACAACCTTTGAAATATTTGTCAGACTTACAGGTGAGACTATCTCATTGTTATCATTTCTTCCTTTGCTAGTGAGTTTGAACTTTTTTAATGTTTACCACTCATTTATATTACTTCTTGTGTGATTATTCTATTTAAGTCTTTTACCCACTTTCCTCCTGGAGTGTCAGGATTTGTCTTATTCACATGTAATGACATTTTATGTTGATAGTTGTCATGGGTTGAACTGTGTCCCCCCAAAATATGTGTCAACTTGGTTAGGCCATGATTCCCAGTGTTGTGTGGTTGTCCTCCATTTTGTGATTGTAATTTTATGTTAAAGAGAATTAGGGTGGGATTGTAACACGCTTACTAGGGTCACATCCCTGATCCAATGTAAAGAGAGTTTCCCCAGAGTATGGCCTGCACCACCTTTTATCTTAGAAGAGATAAAAAGGAAAGGGAAGCAAGCAGAGAGTGGGAATATCATACTACCAAGAAAGCAGCACCAGGAGCAGAGGGTGTCCTTTGAACCTGGGGTTCCTGCGTGGAGAAGCTCCTAATCCAGGGGAGGATTGATGACAAGAATCTTCCTCCAGAGCCAACAAAGAAAGCCTTCCCCGGGAGCTGACACCCTGAATTTGGACTTGTAGCCTACTGGACTTTGAGAGAATAAACTTCTGTTTGGTAAAGCCATCCACTTGTGGTATTTCTGTTACAGCAGCCCTAGATAACTAAGACAATGGTATTATCCCTTGATCTATAATGTTTGTTGCAAATATTTACTACTAATTTTGTCTCTCAGGCTTCCTGGATATTTTCGATTATATTGCTATTGTGAATGGGAGCTCTTCCCATCATGTTTTCAAACTAATAATTGCTAGAATATAAGCATTAAAATTTGATATAAATTGGACTTCTTCAAAATAAAAACTTTTACTCTGCAAAAGATCCTGTTAAGAGAATGACAAGACTAACCACAGACTGGGAGGACATATTTGCAAATCACATATCTGACAAAGGAGTCATATCAGCAATATATAAGGATCTCTCAAAACTCAGCAGTAAGAAAATAAACGATCCATACAAATTGGGCAAAAAACTTAAACTGACACTTCACCAAAGAGGAAACACAGATGGCAAAAAAGAAAAAAATAATAACAACACTAAATGCTGGTGAGGATGTGGAGAAACTGGATCACTCATACATTGCTGGTGGGAGTGTAAAATGGTACAGCCATTTTGGAAAACTTTCTGGCAGTTTCTCAGGATTGACAGTTTCTTATAAAGTTAAACATACATTTACCATATGCCCTAGCAGTCCACTCCTGTGTATTTCTCCCAGAGAAATAAAATCTTACATTCACACATAAATTTGCACATGAATGTTCACAGAAGCTTTGTAGTGGTCAAAAGCTAGAAACAACCCAAGCGTCCCTCAATGGGTAAATGGATAAATAAAAGGAAGAAACTATTGATACATGCAACAACTTGGATGAATCTCAAGGGCATTAAGTTGAGTGAAAAAAACCAATCTTAAAAGATCGCATACTGTATGACTCCATTTATATGACATTCTTGAGATGACAAAACTATAGTGATGGAGAGCACATTGATGGCCAGCAGGGGTTGGGGTGAAGGGACGACAGCGTGAGGGCATCTTTTTGTGGAAATGGAATAGTTCTGTATTCTGAATGTGGTGGTGGTTACACAAATCTATATATGAAATCAAGTTTCATAGAACTATACATCCAAAAAAAGAGTACATGTAAAAACGGGGGAAATCCGAGTAAGATCTGTAGTTTAATTAATATCGATATCCCAGTTTTGAAAACTGTATTGTGGTTATGTAAATGTCCTTTGGGGAAGCTGGGTAAATACTACATAGAACTCTTTGCAGTATATTTTCAATGTTTATATGAGACTAAAATGCTTTCAAAATAGAAAAAGACATAGATGTGAATGACAAAGCTATAGATCTTTTAGAAGGTAATGCATGACCATATGGGGTAAGGAAAAATTTCCTAAACAAGAAACGAAACAGCACAAACCACAAGGGAAAAGACTGATGGATTTAAGTCTATTACCATTAAGAACTTCTGTTCATCAAAATAACCCCATATGTCGTCTCCTAGGACAGCATATGGCATGGTGCCTTTTTAATAAAGTTAATAGAACAAGCAAAACTGAAGAGTATATAATTTAAGGATACATAAATATGTAAAAAGAAGTTTTAAAAGCCAATGAAATGAGAAACACAAAATTTAGTGGAGTAATTAATACTGAGCAGTGTCACAAAGTGGTTAAGGAGTAGACCACCTGGGTTCAAATTCTGGATTTGCCACCAAATGCTTGCAAGTAACTTAACCTCTCTGTGCGTCAGTGGCTCTGTGTATAAAATGTTGCTTACTCACAAGGCTCTTGTAAGGCTTAAATGAGCTAATACATATAAAGTGTGTAAAACAGTGCTTAGCATATAGTAAGATCCATACAAGTGTTAACTACTGTTATTGTTTTGAGAAAGCGAATGGCAGAAGAAAGGAATGGGTTATAAGGCCATAGGTGAATTTAAGTTATTAGTAATAGTCTCATTCTTGGATTGGCAGAGGGTTCTCAAGTATTCATTATATTATTTAAAAAATAAAAGAATATACAAGACATTCCAGCATGGACCACTGAGGAGGGTGAAACATTGAAAACACAAGCTACACATTGGAGAAGACATGGGCTGCAAGGCACATATCACCAAATGATTAAAATCTAGAGTATATAACAAAGGTCTACAAACTAACAAGGAACAACCCAACAACAACAAAAACAACAAATGTGCAAAAGTCATTACCAGGCGTTTCATGGAGGCTGTGATGATTAAGGTTGTGTGTCAACTTGGCTGGGCCATGATTATCAGTGGTTTGGCAGTTATGATGTAGTTTGGCAATGGTAGAATGACATAAGCACCTCTATGATGAGATCTGATGCAATGTGATCACCTCCATGATGGGATCTGCTGTGAGTAGCCAATCAGTTGAAAGGGAGTTTCCTTGGCCATGTGGCCTGCATCGAATATAGGTGGACTTTCTGGCAAGACTCATGGGCTTTCGCTTACTCTGGATCCTGCAGCTGGCTCCTGTTTGTCTGACCTCCATTTCTTGGAACATGAGCTAGCAGCTTACACTCTGTATTGCCTGCTAATCTTGGAATTCATTGGTCTCTGCAGCCTGTCAGCCAGGAGAAGCCTCCAGCCTGACCCATGGACTTGGGACATTTCAGCCTCTACAACTGCGTGAGCCATTTCCTTGATATAAATCTCCTCTATAGATATATTTATATGCTTTACTGGTTTTGCCTCTCTAAAGAATGCAGCCTAAGACAGAGGGGGAAGCCCAAATAGTCCATAAACCTATGTGTAAAAATGGTGTGGCAGCAGCATCAGATCCCCTCATTTAACTTCAGGAGAGGGACAGAGAATCATTATCAGCATCAACAGCCCAAGGCTGATTGCTATGAGGTGGAGGTCAGACATACCTCCTCTCTCCAACCTTTTTAGCAATTCTGACACCAGCCACCCCTCCCGTGACACTGTCTACTTCTCTGCTGGGTTCAATAATTTGTTGCAATGGCCACACAGAACTCACAGACAATACTCACGATTATGGGGTTTATTAGGGCAGTAGCAGAAATGACTCAGGATGCAGTTCTTCAATCGGGATAGCCTCTTCTCAGCCATGCCTAAAGGCAGGCCTTTCTCTCCAGCCCTCAGCCCCTTGGCCCCTCGACCCCTTAGTCCCTCAGCCCCTTGGTCCCTTGGCCCGGCCTTAACCCTGCTTGGGCAAGTGTTACAAATCTCTTTAGTTCCACCAATAAGTGACCAGGGGAACCCCACTCCGCAAGGAAGCCTCTTGCCCGAAGGTGCGCAGCTCTCTTGCTCCGTGGGTCAGCATACCCACCGTAGCTGTCTCACTCCGTGGGCCAGGAAGCCCACTGCTCCATCTCTTGCCAGTCTCCTGGTTCTGCTGCTGCTGGTTCTCTGCTGTGCTTGCTGCCACTTCTTCCTGTCTTGCATCGTCTCCAGTGTTACAGCTTCTGTCTCCTGGGTCTAGGAGATTCTCAGCACAGGGATCCTGGGTCCAAAGGATACACTCCACTCCTAGCTCTTCTTCTTGGTGGTAGTGGGTCCCCTCCCCTCTTCTCTCTCCTTTTATCTCTTGTAAGATAAAAGGTGTGACTCAAGTAAGGACATGACTTGAATAAGGGTGGTAAGGGTGGTGACTGGGGTAAGGGTGGTGACTTGAGTCACACCCTCTAGTAAGGCAGTGACTCAAGATACATCTCACCCTAATCCTGCCTCATTAACATAGCGGACAACTCACTCCCGAATGGGACCATAACTACAGGCATAGAGGCTAGGATTTATAACACATCACAGAATGGAAGATAATTACATCAAATCACAAAATGGAGGATGACTACATCATTACATAATTGCCAAATTTCATTATTAAAATCATGGCCCAGCCAAGCTGACACATATCTAACCATCACAGTTTCCATACACCTTATTTTCATAGTCTCACACAATCATTGTGTGGAAGTCACAAAGACTATGGCTAGAAGGGCATATAAAGTAATTCACTGCACCACATTATGAAAAGATGCTAAACTTCAATAAATGTAAATTTAAATATCCACACCAACTGGAATTGCAACATATTCTGGGAATCCAAAATTGGTTCAACATTCAAAAGTAATCCACTATACTAACAATCTAAAGAAGAAAACAAAGTATGTTTACACATCAGTTAAAAATAAAACTTTCAGCAAACTAAGACTAAAATAAGAGAACTTTCTCTTCTTGAAAAATGGCATTTATAAAAAATAATATGCACCTAACGTCATTAATAAATAGTGAAAGACTGAATACTTTTCTCCTAAGACTTGGAACAAAACAAAGATGTCCACTCTCATCACTCCTATTCGGCATCGTATTGAAGGTCTTAGACAATACAATAAGGCAAGGGAAAAAAATAATAAAAGCCTTTACATTGAAATGGAAGAAATAAAGCTGTCTGTATTCACAGAAAACGTTATTGTCTATGTAGAAAATCCCAAGGAATTTACGAAACAAGCTACTAGAACAGGACACAATGTCAATATACCAAAAAAAATGTATTTCTATATACTAGAAAAAAAATTACAAACTGAAGCTTTAAAAATGCACCACTCAGGATAACAGCAAAAGAAGGAAATACTTACAGATAAATCTAACAAAATATATGCAATGTGTGTCCTTAAAACTAAAAAAAAAAAAAAAAAGATAGAAATCAAAGAAGACCCAAATTAGTAGACAAATATGTCACGTTCATGGATTGGAAAATAAAAGATTGTGAAGATATCAATCCTCCTCACACTGAGCTATAGATTCAGTGTAATCCCAATCAAAATATCAGCGGGATATTTTTTGTAGAAAGAGTCAAACTGATTTTAAGATTTGTATGGAAAAGCAAAGGTTGTAAACTAGCCAAAGCAATTATAGAAAAAAACAAAGTTGGAGGACTCATACTACCAAATTTCAAGCCTTACTATGAAGCTGAGTTATCAAGACAATGTGGTATTGGTGAAAGGATTGGTACATAAATCAATTGAACAGGATAGAGTCCAGAAATAACCCATTGCTGTCGAGTGGATTCCTACTCACAGCAACCGTATAGGACAGAGTAGAACCATAGGGTTGGTTTCCACGGAGTGGCTGGTGGATTCAAACTGCTGACCTTTTGGTTAGCAGCCGTAGCTCTTAACCACTGCACCACCAGATAGATCTAGACAAACAGCCACCTGATTTTTTATAAGGTGCAAAGGCAATTCAGTGGAGAAAGTATAGTTTTTTAAACAAATGGTGCTGGAACAATTGGGCATCTATATGCAAAGTAATGAACTCAGACCCATATCTTGCACCATTTACAAAAGGTAACTCAAAATTGTTCGTAGATTTAAATGTAAAACCTAAAACTATTGAATTTCTTAAACACAACAGAATACCTTTGCCATCTTAGGGTAGGCAAAGACTGTTTTGATAGGACACACAAAGTACAAACCATAACAGAAAAAACTGTAAACTCAATAAATTGGAGTTTGTCAAAATAAAAGTTAAAAACTCATGCTCTTCAAGAGATACTATTCAGAAAATGAAAAGGCAAGACACAGATAGGAAGAAAATATTTCCAAGTAGATCTCTAATAAAGGGTTGGTAACCAAGATCCACAAAGAACTCTCGAATCTCATGTAGTCAGCTAAATAATGGACCACAATGTTATTCAGGTCCTAATCCCTGGAACCTGTGAATGTGACCTTATATGACAAAAAAGGACTTTGTACATGTGATTAGGGTAAGGTTCTTAAAATGGGGAGATGTATTGCATTGTGTAAATCTGCTGCAAAAGACCTCTTTATTTTTTTTATTGTACTTTAGATGAAGGTTTACAGAACAAACTAGTTTCTCATGAAACAGTTAGTACAGATATTGTTTTAAAACATTGGTTAACAACCCCACGACATGTCAACACTCTCCCTACTCGAACTTGGGTTCCCTATTACCAGCTTTCCTGTCCCCTCCTGCCTTCTAGTCCTTACCCCTGGGCTGGTGTGCCCCTTTAGTCTAATTTTGTTTTATGAGCCTGTTTTTTTAATCTTTGGCTAAAGGGTGAACCTCAGGAGTGACTTCATTACTGAGCTAAAAGGGTTTCTGAGGGCCATACTCTTCGGGATTTTACAGTCTCTGTCAGGCCAGTAAGTCTAGTCTTTTTCTGTGAGAATTTTGTTCTACATTTTTCTCCAGCTCTGTCCGGGACCCTCTATTGTGATCCCTGTCAGAGCAGTCAATGATGGTAGTCAGGCACCATCTAGTTGTACTGGACTCAGTCTGGTGGAAGCCGTGGTAGATGTGGTCCATTAGTCTTTTGGACTCATCTTACCCTTGTATCTTGTTTTCTTTATTCTTCCTTGCTCCTGAAGGGGTGAGACCAGTGGAGTACCTTAGATGGCTGCTCACAGGCTTTTAAGACCCCAGACACTACTCACCAAGGTAGAATGTAGAACATTGTCTTTATAAACTATATTATGCCAATTGAGCT
>NW_004444215.1:199944-216013 GCF_000243295.1 Trichechus manatus latirostris
AATATATATATACCATAGACTGCCAAAAGACAGAACAAATCTGTCTTGGAAGAAATACAGCCAGAATGCTCCTTAGAAGCAAGGATGTCGAGACTACATCTCACATACTTTGGACATGTGATCAGGAGGGACCAGTCCCTGGAGAAGGACATCATGCTTGGTAAAGTAGAGGGTCCATGAAAAACAGGAAGATTTTCGACAAGATGGATTGACACAGTGGCTGCAACGATGGGCTCAAGCATAACAACGATTGTGAGGATGGTGCAGGACCAGGCACCATTTCATTCTCTTGTACATAGGGTTGCTATGAGTCAGAACCGACTCGACGGCACCTAACACCAACAACATTCTAGATTATCCAGGTGTGCCTTAAATGGAATCACAAATGTCCTTACAAGAAAGAAGCAGAGGGATATTTGACCATAGAAGAGAAAGTCTATGTGGACATGGAGGCAGAGATTAGAGGAATGTGGCCACAAGCCAAAGAATGCCGGCAGCCACCAGAAGCTGGACACAGCAAGGAACGGATTCTCCTCTGGAGCCTCCAGAAGGAACCAGCCTTGATTTTATCCCTGTAAGACTCAGATAGGACTTTCTGAACTCCAGAACTGTAAGAGAATACGTTTCTCTTACGGTTTGTTTTAAGCCGCTAAATTTGTGGTAATTTTTTACAGCACCAACTGGAAAGTAATACAGCTCAGCAGTAAGAAAACAATCTAATTAGAAACTGGGCAAGAGGCTTGAACTGACACTTTACAGGTAAACTCATGAAAAGATGCTCAAAAACATTAGTCATTAGGGAAATGTCAATCAAAACCGCAAGGAGATACCACTGCACATATATTAGAATGGCTAAAAAAATGTTTTTAACGGCAATGTGGAGCAAATAGAATTCTCATGCTTTGCTGGTAGGAATGCAAAATGATATAGGCACTTTGGAAAACAGTTTGACAGGTCTTATAAAGTTAAACACCTATTTACCATACAACCTAGTAATCCCACTCCTAAGTATTTACCTAAGAGAAATGAAGACGTGTCCCAAAACACAACAAACAAACCCGTCAGTGAATGTTTCTGTTGGCTCCATCCATGATCTCCAAAAGCCAGAAACAACCAAACGTCCCTCACGTGGTGAATGAAGAAACAATTGTGGTACACCTATACAATGCAACGCTACTCAGTGATGAAAACAATAGATTACTAACATGCAACAATGTGGGTGGATCTCCAAATCATTGCCCTAAATGAACGAAGCTAGACACAAAAGACTACAGACTGTATGATTCCCTTCATACGAGGTCCTAGAAACATTAAAACTACTGAGACAAATCAGATCATTGTTTGCCAGAGATTTGATCCGGAGGGGGAGAAGGTAATTGACTACAAAAGGGCAGGAGGGAACTCTCTTGATTGTGGGGACGGTTACATGACTGTAAGTTTGTCAAAATTCATAGAACTGTGTAAATTATGCCTCAATCAACACTAAGTTGAACAATATGACAATGTAGGTCAGTGTTTATTTACTTACTTTTATTATGTTAAGTATATATGTAAGGAAACATTTGGCATTTGAACTTTTTTTACATGTACAGTGACCTCCAACATGTTGTCCAATCATCACACGTTTCCATCACTCTTAACAGAAGTTCAGTGCCCCCTAGGCAGTGAGTGCCTCCTCCTTTCCCCCAGACCAGTGTTTTTTGACATTGGAAATTGTCCTTGAACATAGTTAACTGAGAAAAAAAAAAGTTTTTGAAAGAGTATTTATACATAGATACACACACATACATTCATACATATACATGTGCAGGCATTTATATATCTGGAAGGAAATACACAAAATATCAGCAGTGGTCATCCACAAGTGTCGGGATCTCTCCCTCCCTCCCTGATGTGTAGTCTTGGAAAAGACACTTTCTCTCTATTGACCTTAATTTCTACGTTAGTGACACAACTGTATAGCTTATTTCTGTCTCGGGGTCTTTGTATTTGCTGTTCCCTCACTGTTACTTTTGCCTGGAGCTTGGCTTGGTCCATAGCCTCATTCAGGTTTGGCTCAGAGAAGCCTTCCCTGTCCACCCCAATGGAAATGGCACCCCCATTACTCTCTGTCCCCTCATTCTGCTTTGTATTTGGCCCAACGTTGTCTATTTGTCCTGCTAGACTATGAGCTCCATGAGAGAAGGAACTTTGGTCTGTTTTATTCACTGCTGTTTCCAAAGCATGGAGAACTATGTGCAGCACATAGTAGGTGCTCAGTAAATATTTGTTGAATAAATGGTTAAATACATCATCCAGAGTAATCTTTCTAGACTTTGTCACCTCCTCAAAAATTTCATCACCATGAGGAAGTTACAATGCAATTGCTGGTACACACTCCACAAGTGGAACAGCTGGCACCAGAGTCACGGCACCGGAATAGAAGGCTGTGACTGGGGCGTGGGGGTGCAGACTTGGGGGACTCCCACAGAAAACTCTGCCCTCAGACTATCTTTGATCTTACAGCTCTTTCTGGAGTCATCCCCCAAGTAACCCAGAAAAGACTCTCTGTCTCTGAATTCCTTGCAGCAAAACCTGTACTTCATGCACCATTAAAAATTCAGGGTATTTCCAGGCTGTTCCACCAGGCTTCACAGGTAAGAAGAAACCCAGCTGATGAAAAAAGTGCCATGGTCCCACTGAGCAGAAAGGCAGGAGCCGAACTTCAGAGTGCAGGCCCACATTAGGTAAGATTGCCAAAGGGTCTTGGCTCCCCGGAGGCCTCTCAGCCAGCTGCAAGGGTCGCATTTGTTCTCAGAGGCCCAGCAGTTGCCAGACTTGGCCACAAGTGTTTACCTCACTGTGCTGCCAAAGGCCCTGTTTCCTCACTGGCTGCTTCTGTGCCTTCTCTAACCAGGGTTTCAAACTGGTTTATTCTAGTTAGAATCCCTGCTGAGAATTTGCATTTCTACCCCAGATATACTGAATCAGCATCTACTTTTTCTTTCTTTCTTTTTTTTTTTATTTTGCATTAAGTAAAAGATTACAGAGCAAATTAGTTTCCCACTCAATAGTTTGTATGTAAGTGTTCATGACATTTGTTTCATTCCCTGCAACGTGTCAACACTCTCTCCATTTCTGCTCTGCGTTCCCCATTTCCTTTCGTCCTGATTTTCTACCCCTTCTTGCCTTCTCATTTTTGCTTTCGGGCAAATGTTGGCCGTTTGATCTCGCATAATTGATTGTTCTAAGGAGCACGTTCCTCTCTGCTGTTATTGTTTATTTTATGCGCCTGTCTATGGTTTGGCTAAAAGGTGGTCTCTGGGAATGGCTTCAGTTCCAGTTCAGAAGAGTGTTTTAGGGCCATAGTCTCAGGGATTCCTCCAGTCTCTGACAGGCCAGTAAATCTGGTCTTTTTTGTGAATTTGATTTTTTGTTCCACAATTTTTCTCGCGCTCTGTCCAGGACCCTCTGTTGTGATCCCTGTCAGAGCGGTTGGTAGTGGTACCCGGACACTGTCTAGTTCTTCTGTTCTCTGGGTCGTGTAGGCTGTGGTTCATGTGGTCCGTTAGTCCTTTGGACTAAGTGCTACCTTGAGTCTTTGGTTTTCTTCACTCTACTTTACTCCAGACTAGAAGAGACCAACAGTTATACCTTAGATGGCTGCTTGCAAGCTTTTAAGACCCCAGACACTACTCACCAAAGTAAGGTGCAGAACTTTGTCTTTATGAACTATTGTTATGGATTGAATTATGTCCCCCAAAAATGTGTGTCAACTTGACTAGGCCATGCTTCCCAGTATTGGGTGGTTGTCCTCCATTTTGTGATCTGATGTAATTTTCCTCTTTGCTGTAAATCCTAACCTCTATGATGTTAATGAGGCAGAATTAGAGGCAGTTGTGTTAATGAGGCAGGACACAATCTACAGGATTAGGTTGTATCTTGAGTCAATCTCTTGAGATATAAAAGAGAGAATCAAGCAGAGAGGAGAGGGACCTCATTACCATCAACCAAGAAGAGCCAGGAGCAGAGCGCATCCTTTGGACGCAGGGTCCTTGGGCTGAGAAGCTGCTAGACCAGGGGAAAATTGATGACAAGGACCTCCCCCCGGAGTCGACAGAGAGAGAAAGCCTTTCCCTGGAGCTGGCACCCTGAATTAGGACCTCTAACGTCCTAAACTGTGAGAGAATAAATTTCTGTTTGTTAAAGCCATCCACTTGTGGTGTTTCTGTTGTAGCAGCACTAGATAACGAAGACAACTATGTTGTACTAATTGATGTAATTGTCCTCCGAGTCTATGGTCCTTTGCCTTCAAGCCTAGGAACCTCGTCCCTCAAGGCATTTGGTGCTGTCTCTCAGTGGGGCCACCTCTGAGCACCCTATTTGAAATTGCAACCTCCACCTTCCTACTTCCATCTTCCCTTTCCTGCTTTATCTTTCCCCTATTGTTTAACACCTCCTAACATGATCTCCGGAGCCTGGTGGCACAGTGATTAAGAGCTTGGCTGCTAACCAAAAGGTCAGCAGTTTGAATCCATCAGCCACTCCTTGGAAATCCTATGGGGCAGTTCTACTCTGTCCTACAGGGTCGCTATGAGTCAGAACCGACTCGATGGCATCGGGTTTTTTTCTTTTTTTAACATGATTTCCTTTGTTGTTGTTGTTAATTGTCCATCTCTTCCAACTAGGATTTACACTCAATGAAGGCAAAATTTATCAGTTTTGTTCACTGATGTATATGTTCTCAGTGCCTAAAATAACAGCTAATACTTACGCAGAACTTATTCTGTGCCAAGTACTCTTTTAAGCATTTTGCATCAATTGAAGCATTTAATCCTCACAAAAGCCTATGAGGAAGATACTGTTATCATCTCCATTTTACAGATGAAGACACTGAGGCACTGAGAAGTTAAGTATCTTGTTCAAAATCATATGGTAGTGAGTGGCAGAACTGGGATTTGAATTCAGGCTTACACTAACCATCAGGGTATGTTGTTGTCATGTTGTTAGGTGCCATCAAGTCGATTCTGACTCATAGTGACCCTATGTACAACAGAACCAAACACTGCCCAGTCCTGCACCATCCTCACAATCGTTGTTATGCTTGAGCCCATTGTTGCAGCCACTGTGTCAATCCATCTTGTTGAGGGTCTTCCTCTTTTTCACTGACCCTCTACTTTACCAAGCATGATGTCCTTCTCCAGGGACAAACTAGGGTATACTGCCAAATAAAACCCAAACAGACATGCAAGCAAACCAAAAAAAGCTGCCTTCCACATAGTAGGCACTTAATAAATGAGTAAATGAATGATTGGATGAATGAACTGTGGAGTGCTCCCCCTTATGTGAGGACTCCGGTCTGCTACTCTACCCCCACCCTCCTCAACCCCATGGGTCTCTCCCCAGGGTGCTCTCAGGGCCATCAAAGTGCTTGTGCTTTCTCATCAATCCTTCTTCCTCCCTCCCTCCCGCCTTCCCTGCTTGCCTCCCTTCCTTCCTTTCATCCTTCCTCCCTTCTTTCCTTCCTCCTTTCTCCTTCTTTCCTTCTTTCCCCTCTCGCATCGTTCTTTCCTCTGAGCAATTGGCTGGGCCACAAACGCTCACAGGGTGCCTGTAATGCTAGGGCCTAGAGGAAGCACAAGGAGGCATGAACCGAGGCCTCTGAGCTCCATAACGCATCTGGAGGGAGAGAGTGACGTGATGCAGCAACTCTGATATGAAGCCCACTAGGACGACTGCTGAAGGAGGACAACTAGGGTGATGGGGATGATTTCATGGGACTTGGACATTAAAAATGCTTCATGGAATAGGTAGCATTTTAGCTGAACTATGAAGGATGGGTAGGATTTCAGGAGATACCAACAAGAAGTGCATTCCAGGTGAAGGGAAAATCGGGGAGCCTCGAAGGCTGTTGGAATGGTGGCTTTGGGGCAGCACATCCCCAGAAGGGATGGTCCCCATGGAGGGTAACAATTTGGCTGTGGGCCATACTTGACCACCGGGCTAGGGGTGCAGACCTGTAGGGCCTCCTCCACAGGGAAGATGTCTTTCGTTGCGCTTCCATGTCCCACCTGAAGGAGGTATGGGCTGGTGGCATCTCGTTCTGCTTCTTGCTTCTGCCATATCACAGGGATCCAGAGGTCCATCTTGCCTGATTGGGCCCTCCCTCCCTTCCCTCTTCGCCTTTCTGGCCGCCTGATCTCGTTTCCAGCCCCTGTCTCTATCACTTTCTTCCCTCCAGCCACCCCCACGTCTAACTGGAGCCCTACTGCCACACCCAGGTGGTGGCAAAGGCTGCTTTCCTGCCCCCTCTGCCAGTGTCTGGCTTGGCACACGTCAAGCAGGCAACAAAGCCCTGCTAGGCTCCTACTATGTGCCAGACCTGGGGCCAGGGAAGGCACCCCCTAGCGGGTGTGCAGCTTTGCCATCTGGGAAATGAAAGGGCTGACTTCTGTGATTTTGAAGTTCCTTCCAGCTGCTTGATTCGAGGGGAGCATTGAATGCCCTCCCTCTGAAGCGCCGAGGCCTGTAGGAAAATGATTACCATAAAAATGTTTCCAGGTTGGTGCACTGGCTTCTGTCAGGACCTCACTGTTTGACAACCACTGTGCAGACTTAAGTGATATTTACAGGCAAAAATGTTTGACTGGAGGATGCCATGCCATCATTACCCTGGTGGCAGGGGCCAAGGATGACACCACATTACAGGCCTCCCCTGTTACAGGAAGAAAGCAAGCTTCAGTCACTCATTCAGCAGAGCCCAACTGTATACACAAGTCGGCACTAGGTGCTATAAAAAATAGGCCTGATCTCACCCCAGCTCGGAGAACACCAACTCATCCGGTCAGGAAGAAAGGAACTGGTCATCTAGCGCAAGCCACCCTCCACCGCCACGCCAGCGTAGGAGCTCCTTCTGCTCCAGCCACTGCCCACCCAGAGGCAGAGGCCTTGTGGGCCCGTTCTAACAGTCTCATAGTTAGAAAGCGATTCCTTAGAATGGGTGGAAACCAAACTCCCCTGCCTTGGTCCTATGGATCCTAGCCCCTCCCATCCCTTGTTCTCCCTGCTATTTGCATCTCGCTTCCCCGTGAGAGCCCTTCAGACACCTGACGACAGATGATCCTCCTGGCCTTCCCTGGCTCAGGCCACCTAGCCTGTTCCTTCAACCATTCTCCAGGTGACGCTGCTTCCCCTTGTTCTGTTCAAATGACTGCCTCTTGGTCTATGTACAGATTCCTCGTGAGCACAATTAACTGTTCTGGGATTCTCATTCTTTGCAATGTTATCCATAATTTGTTATGATCCACACAGTTGGATGCCTTTGCATAGTCAGTAAAACACAGGTAAACATCTTTCTGGTATTCTCTGCTTTCAGCTAAGATCCATCTGACGTCAGCAATAATATCCCTCATTCCACATTCTCTTCTGAATCCAGCTTGAATTTCTGGCAGTTCCCTGTCGATGTACTGCTACAACCATTTTTGAATGACCTTCAGCAAAATTTTACCTGCCTGTGGTATCAGTGATAATATTTGGTAATTTCTGCATTCTGTTGGATCATCTTTCTTTGGAATGGGCAGAAATATGGATCTCTTCCAGTCGGTTGGCCAGGTAGCTAGCTTCCAAATGTCTTGGCATAGATGAGTGAGCGCTTCTAGCTCTGCATCGAAACATCTCAGTTGGTATTCCGTCAATTCCTGGAGACTTGTTTTTCACCAATGCCTTCAGTGCAGCTTAGACTTCTTCCTTCAGCACTATCAGTTCTTGATCATATGCTACCTCCTGAAATGGTTGAACATCAACCAATTCTTTTTGGTACAGTGACTCTTGTGTATACCCTCCATCTTCTTTTTTTTTTTTTAACTCGTTTTTAAAAAAAAATTTGCTTTAGGTGAAAATTTACAGCTCAAGTTAATTTCTCATACAAAAATTTATACTCATATTGTTATGTAACACTAGTTGCAATCCCTATAATATGACAGCACACTTCCCCTTTCCACCCCGGGTTTCCCTTGTCCATTTAACTGGCTTCTGTCCCTTTCTGCCTTCTCATCCTGCCTCCGCACAGGAGCTACCGATTTAATCTCATGTATCTGCTTGAACTAAGAAACTCACTCTTCACGAGTATTATTTTATGTTTAATAGTCCAGTCTAATCTTTGTCTGAAGAGTTAGCTTCAGGAATGGTTTTAGTTCTGGGTTAACAGAAAGTCCGGGGGCCATATCTTCGAGGGTTCCTCTAGTCTCAGTCTGACCATTAAGTCCGGTCTTTTTACTAGAATTTGAGTTCTGCAGCACACTTTTCTCCTGCTCTGTCAGAGACTCTCTGTTGTGTCCCCTGTCAGGGCGTCGTTGGTGGTAGCTGAGCACCATCTGGTCTCAGGCTGATGGACTCTCAGATTTATATGGCCCTTTTGTATTTTGGGCTAATACTTTCCTTGTGTCTTTGGTGTTCTTCATTCTCCCCTTCCATCTTCCTTTGATGCTTCCTTTATTGTTCAATATTTTGCCCATAGAATCCTTCAATATTGCAACTCGAGGCTTGAATTTTTCCTTCAGTTCTTTCAGCTTGAGAAATGCCAAGCGTGTTCTTCCCTTTTGGTTTTCTAACTCCAGGTCTTTGCACATGTCATTATAATACTTTACCTTGTCTTCTCAAGCCGACCTTTGAGATCTTCTGTTCAGCTCTTTTACTTCATCATTTCTTCCATTTGCTTTAGCTACTTTACGTTCAAGAGCAAGTTTCAGAGTCTCTTCTGACATCCATTTTGGTCTTTTCTTTCTTTCCTGTCTTTTTAATGACCTCTTGCTTTCTTCATGGATGATGTCCTTGATGTCATTCCAAAACTTGTCTGGTCTTAGGTCATTACTCTCCAATGTGTCAAATCTATTCTTGAGATGGTCTCTAAATTCAGGTGGGATATACTCAAGGGATGATGGAGAAGCTCAATATCATCAGTCAGAACAAGGCCAGACCTTGTCAACTGCGGAACAGACCATCAATTGCTCATATGCAAGTTCCAGTAGAAGCTGAAGAAAATTAAAACAAGTCCTCAAGAGCCAAAGTACAACCTTGAGTATACATTTCATATAAGTGGGGTCATATAATATTTGTCCTTTTGTGACAGACTTAAAACTCAGCCTAATGTTTTCAAGGTTCATCCCTGTTGTGGCATGCATCAGGACTTTATTTCTCTTTATGACTGAGTAATCTTCCATTAACAATCCTCGAAACTGGGCTATATGAAGAAGAATGCAGCATCAGGATTGGAGGAAGACTCGTTAACAACCTACGATATGCAGATGACACAATCTTACTTGCTGAAAGCAGAGGACTTGAAGCATTCACTGATGAAAATCAAAGACTACGGCCTTCAGTATGGATTATACCTCAACATAAAGAAAACAAAAATCCTCACAACTGGACCAGTAAGCAACATCATGATAAGTGGAGAAAAGATTGAAGTTGTCAAGGATTCCATTTTACTTGGATCCAAAATCAACACCCATGGAAGCAGCAGTCAAGAGACCAAACAACATATTGCATTGGGCAAATCTGCTGCAAAAGACCTCTTTAAAGTGTTAAAAAGCAAAGATGTCACTTTGAGGACTAAGGTGCGTCTGACCCAAGCCAGGGTATTTCCAATAACCTCATATGCATGGGAAAGCTGAACAATGAATAAGGAATACTGAAGAAGAATTGATGCCTTTGAATTATGGTATTGGTGAAGAATATTGTGTGTACCACAGACTGTCAGAAGAATGAACAAATCTGTCTTGGAAGAAGTATAGTCAGAATGCTCCTTGGAAGCAAGGACACTGAGACTTTGTCTCACATATTTTGGTCATGTTATCAGGAGGGAACAGTCCATGGAGAAGGACATCATGCTTGGTAAAGTAGAAGGTCAGAGAAAGAGAGGAACACCCTCAACAAGATGGGTTGACACAGTGGCTGCAGTGATGCGGTCAAACATAGCAACAATTGTGAGGATGGCGCAGGACCAGGCTGTGTTTCATTTTATTCTGCATAGGGTCACTATGAGTCGGAACCAACCTGACAGCACTTAACAACAACAACAATCTTCCCTTGTGGCCTCCAGATCTTTTTACCCTCATTCCAGTTCTCTTTCTCCTGTGGCACAGCTGCTTCTCCCATCAACTGGATGATAAAAGGACTCTGCAGTTTATAAAGTGGCTCCTACACCCACTAGAAGTAGCCCTGGTGGCACAGTGGTTAAGCTCTTGGCTGCTAACCAAAAGCTCAGCAGTTCTAATGGACCAGCTGCTTCACAGGAGAAAGATGTGGCAGGCTGCTTCCATAAAGATTACAGCCTTGAAAACCTTATAGGGTAGATCTCCTCTGTCCTATAGTGTACTATGAGTCGGGATCGACTCGGCAGCAATGGGTTTACATCCATTAGATCATCAGATCTTCATAACAATCCACTTCACAGATGAAGTCAACTCAGGTTCAGAAAGGGACATTGACCTGCCCATGGTCCCACATCTAGGAAGTGGTGGAGGACCCGAATTCAAATCCAGACCTTTGGGCACAAGTCCAGCTCTTTCACTGCCACCCAACACTTCCCTCTTAGGTCCTGTGTGTTTGCCTTGTGGACACCTAGATAAGAGGCAACGTGATCAAAGTCGGGGTACACATTTGTATCTAAAACATCCACCAGGGGCAGGGCAGAGAAGACTTAGAGCCACTCTCACAGAGAAGATGTGGAGAGCTTGTTGACAGGCCAGTGCATGTCAGCAGGGAGATGTGGTCACCAACAAGCTAACCCAGTGATTAATAAAGATGAATTATTAAGCAAGATTGATAAAGGCCAGCATCCCGAACAAGTGAGGGGATAGACAGGCTGACCTCTGCCACCGACAGGCTACTACTCATGGAGGCAAGAAAAAGAAGCTGGCTGCCTCTGGAGGCCCTGAGTTCTTGTTCTTGGAGGGGAGCAAATCGAGGCTGGATGATCACTTGGGAGTTTGCAATTCTCTGGGAAGGATTTCTGTTGTGATGCTGGGAGCCTCCATTGCCCCATGCATTCTCAGGGGTAACATTAATTTTGACTTGTCTGGTGGAGCTCGGGGCCTTTTGGCAAGAGGAGAGGAAGGGAACGTGGGCTGTCTGGTCCAGCCCTGAGACACTTGGAAAGCCAGGTGCACAAGCTCTGTGTCCCAATGAAGCATGAGACCAAAGTGAACTGGGTGGTAGGCGTGCTGGCAGGCTGGAGTGGCAAGACTGCTTCCTTGGTGCAGAACTTTCCAGCAGAAATCTTTTAAAGACTATTTTCCCACGGTCAGATCTCAATGTAACCTGGAATGAGGGGGCTAAACACCCACCTTCCCCGAATCAGGATTTCCAAAAGAGCAGCGAGTTTGTGGCACAAACATCAGCCTTCTTGGTCAACAAAGACCCGTGGACAGTGGACAGGCCTCTCCAGAGCCCCACTCCTGTCTTAACCCCTCTCTTGCCTCCTCAGGCCTGAAGTACGGGCCTGTCCACCACAAGGTGGTGCTCAACAAGTTTCTGGTAAGAAAATCTAGATACCCTGAGGGCTTTACACAGTGGGGTGCTGGGGGCATGGGGGAGGGGTGGCAAGGTGAGGAGGCAGGAAGCTGGGCTTCTTAGAAACTATTTGAAGGGCACTAAGTCAGCTCTCTACTCCACTCTCTACTTCACTTTGGGAATAGATCTTGTAAATCTCTATTCTTCTGGCTTCAATGTTCTCACAGTGGCGTTAGGAAGCAAAGGAACAGGAGGGAGAGGGGGTGGGCAGAGAGGTAGTTCCAGCAGGATACTCAGTACAGTTCGCTGCCACAACTGAGGGCACATGTTCAACGTCCTGTGCTGTGGGCAGCACAGAGGTGAAAAAGTCATCTTCTCTCCCCCCACAAGTTTACATTCTGTGGGGGAGACTAGAGGGCCCAACTATTGGTAATGAAAGACAGAAGAGATTACGCATTCTGACCTCGACAGGAGATACCTGGGAAAGCTCTGCTGAAAAGAGGGATGACACGTGGGGGGCACAGCATGAGCCAATTAGTAGCTGACATGTTTGGGAGGTTCCTTGAAGTTGCCCAAGGTGTGTGTGTGTGTGTGTGTGTGTGTGTGTGTGTGTGTGTGTGTGTGTGTGTGTATGCTGGCAGGGGTGTGTTTGGAGGGTCCAAGGAGAAGAGGACTGTAGGGGAAGAGCATGCTGGAGAGGCGGGTACAGAGGGGCCACATTGAGCAGGTGGGGACCTAGGTGCCAAAGGACCTTTGCCAAGGGCTTTTTCTTGGTTGCACGCACTCGTGTGTGTACAACTGTGCACACGGACACACATCTTGGCCTTTAGTCACACACGCACAAGACACACAGTCACACATATACGCACAGTCAAGCACACTCACTTCGGCACACGCACACACTCACATACCCAGCCGCACATACACTCGTGCGCTCACAAAACACACCCACACACCCTCACCCTTCCCCTCCTGGAAAGGGCAGCAGGGGAGACAGGGACAGCCTGGGACCACTCGGCTGCCTTTGTCTTTTGTTCTCCCTCTCCCAACCCCCAGCTCCTGCGGGCCTTGCTTCTCGTGGGAATTCATTTTCCAGCCATTGTTGCCTTTGTTCTCATCCTGGTGTTTCCAACGTTTCCAGCCCACTTTTGGATTTGTGTTAGAGAAAAGAGGAACCCGGAGAACGGGGTGGGGGGGGCCTTGTTGCAGTCCCGCAAGGACTTCGTGTTGGCCCTTGTACTTATCCCGCTCCCTCGCTGGCTTGCCGATTCATGGAGGGTTATCCCCACACCTAGTGGGCCTGGGCCAGGCGGGAAGGAGCGGAGACCCGGATCCCCGCGCGGTTCGGCCAGGCCCCGCCCACTGGATCGGCCCCGCCCACTGGATCGGCCCCACCCACTAGTCCTGGCCCCACCTCCAGCGGTCCCGCGGTCCCCCCATGGCTCGGCTCTGCCCACCGGCCCCGCCCCGCCCCGCCTAAACCTCCCTCAGGCTCAGTTTTTCCACTTACGAAACAGGGATATGGATTGTAGCGAATATATACAGATTATAAGCAATCATTGTGAACAGTCTTTGTAGAATAAAGCACTGGACACCTGCTTCGTGGCTTGGTGGTGGCCATAGGGCGAAGTAAGGTGAGGTAATGGGCGGAGGGAGGATTCAAGGAAAAATTCACCCTTGAGTAACACCTGCAATTCGTTGCCCAGGTCTTCCCGACAGAGGAGGGTTTTACTATAAAGTCCCCTACCCCAAAAAAACCCCTTAGCGATTGTTGTTTTTTCTAGAAATGGAACTATTTTTTTTTTTAACCAGGGGGCATATTTTACCAACTTGTACACTTTTATAAAAAAGGCATCACGCCCCACATAATAAAGAAGCCACAGTTACTGCCCTCCCTCTTTTAAGTATGTTTTCCTCACTGTGTAGTGGAGTTTATTTCGCTTTTCCTCATGTCTTAGATCTTAAGAAGCCCCGCTTGTGCTGGGACAGGTTTCAGAAAAGTACCAGCTGCTGTTTCAAGTGTGGCTCTTCCCATCCAGCCCCATCACCTGCCACCCAAAGGGAACTGTGGGGGACTGCGGTAGTGTGGGTCAGTAAAGCAAATCGAGGGCTGACGCCAAATGTGACTTGCTGTATACTCTCCACGTCGCGGGGTGTACGGTACAGAGGTTGAACAAATTCAGTGGAAAAAGCACTAGACTGCGAGTTAGGAAACAGAAATTCTCTACTCCTGTCTCTGACCCCAAGGCTCTGGGGCAAGTCCCTGGCCATCTTTAGCTCTCAGTTTTCTTAACTGAAAATGAAAGGGCCAGTCAGAGAATACCCGAGGCACTACTATGGTTTCCTCCAGAATGACCACGCCCCCTGGCATTCCTGTCCATTCCCATGGCAACGGCTCTGTTTGGGCTCCATTGGCCTCTAATTCTTCAGCAGCTGCTGCAGGTAGGAGGTTTCAGGGCTTTGCTGAGGGGGCAGAGCGGACTGTGCTGGCTAATTTCTCTCCTTCTCTTACAGCTTCTGGGCTTATTCCTAAAGTTCTTCTATATCCACACCAGCGAGCGCGCGGTTGATGTTGGTAGCCTGTAGAAGTCAGCGGAAAAAAAGGGTATGAGGGCTTTAGTTCATAAAATCCAAACACTACTATGTGAATGACATTAGACGGGCATCTTGTCCCACTTCAAATCTCAGTTATTAACGGTTCTTGTTGGAATTATCACACAACTGCCGTCCAGGCTGCTGCTATGAGAGTGTAAAAAATGCCAGCTTGGGAGTTAGGAGTCGAGCTAGGCCCTACTAGGTAGATGGGTGACATCCAGCAAGTCCCTTCCCCTCTCTGGACCACAGTTTCTTCCTCATCTGTACAAGGAGTTTAGACTACATCAGTGGTTCCTGATCTTTTCACCACCAAGGACTCTTGTGGACCTAATTCGTTTATCTATCCAACAAATATTGATTGAGCACCTACTATATACCAGGCCCTATTGCAGGTGAATACCTGAAGGAGGAAAACAAAGATCCCTACCCTTGTGGCGCTTACAGTCTATGTTTTAAAAGATTTAGTCTACCAAGTATACTTCGGTTTATTTTAGTTTAGTAATAATTTGTGTATTTTCTCATGATAACCAGGATTACCTCATCAATGTGATATAATTAGTGCTAAAAATCAAAGAAAGATGGTGGTATAGGTGGCTGTTGCCACCTTACAGCAAGTAAATACGCTCAATCCGTTAGGTTTTTTAAAATATTGAAAATTGTTCTCAGAAGCCCAATTACTACATTTATGGATTCCTAAGGCTTCAGGGACCTCAGTGCAGGCTGATTAGCTAGAACAGGGATTGGTAAACTTTTCCTGTAAAGGGCCCGATAGTAAATATTTTAGGCTTTGCAGACCATAGGGTCCCTGTCACTACTACTCAACGCTGCTGTTGTAGTATGAGAGCAGCCACAGACAATACAAATGAATGAGTGTGGCTGCCTTCCAATAAAATGTTACTATTTATGGACACTGAAATTTGAATTTCATATAATTTTTATGCCATGAAATAGTTCTTTTTTTCAACCATTTAAAAATGTAAAAACCATTCTTGGCTCATGGGCTGTACAAAAACGGCTGGTAGGCCGTATGTATTTGGTCTGCTGGCCACAGTCGGCCGACCCCAGAGCTGGAATAGCTCTAGTTCTGACATTACGCGGTTCTTATGCACCCACCTCCTTGTACAGACGAGGCCCAGAGAAGGATTAAGTTTGGACTCAAACCCAGGCTTCCTGCTGCTCGGCCCATGGCCCTTTCTACCGCTCTAAGCTGCTAGTTTAGTCATCATTTCAGATGTGGTCTTTGTGTCCATGTAGCACAGAAAATAGATGTGCAGTCAGCTGCCTTGTCCAGGCGTTGACCATGTAAGGGCTGCCCTTTGGGTAGCGCCGTTTTCGTTTAGACCGCTCTAGGTCGCCGAGGCCAGGCAGGCCCATCTGTCCTTACTATTTGAGTCCCTGTTGTCTCATTGGCGCCTTTCTGAGCAGCTGCAAAATGTTTGTAACTTTAAGTGGAAGTTGGGGTCACCGGCATCGGGCCCGGAACAGTCACTCTCAGCAAGGGCTCTTTCAGCTCTGACAGTCTCTAGTTTTAAGGACGAGGGTGAGTTTTACGCTAACTCCTCCCGCTTCCCGCGGCTGGACGTCCACAGCGGGTAATTATTAGTGAGCTGAGCGTTTGCTCTGGGACTGGGGGAATAACGTGCATTTCTCTTTTTGTGTTGTCGCTCTTGTCGGAAACTGCTTAGTTGCCTAACTCCGCAGTCGTCCGTCTGGTCGTGCCTCCTTGCGCCTTAGCAGCCCTGGTCGCGTCCCTGCAGCAGCCGGGAGAGAGGGGCCAGGACGGCGGAGACCAGGGCTGGTCGCGCGCGGTCGGGGGGCGGCGGCCACGCCGCCGGCCCCAGAGGATCATGCTCCGCGGCAAGGCCCGGCTCAACGTGGAGTTACTAGGCCACTCGCCCGGCCTGTACCTCGAGCGCAGGCCGCCTCTGGCTGTGCGCACGCCGCCGCACCGCCCACGCCGGTAAGTCACGTGAGCGCCCGCGCC
>NW_004444215.1:216271-246156 GCF_000243295.1 Trichechus manatus latirostris
CGGCGGGCCTGGCCCTCGGGGCGGCTGCAGGCTGGGGGGCCCTCGAGGGGAGCCGGCTGGGTTGGCGTCTGCACGCGCGGCCGGTCCGGGGCTCGGGAACGGGGGTGGGGGGCGAAGCCGTGGGGGCTGGCTCGCTGGCCTGCTGCTCCCGCTTCCGTCCTGCACTTCCTCTCCCTGTCTCTGGTGTGATCCTGCACTCTGTCTTCACTCCAGGGAGAGCTCCCTGAGAACAGGAACCTGGCCTGCTTCACCCCCGCTTCCCCTGCAGGGCCTGCCTCGGTGAGGTTGGTGACTGTTGGTTGTAGGAGTGCAGATGTAAAGGAGTAGGGGCAGCGTCTGGTGGGAGACTACTTGCTCTGGGGAGCCTGTAGGCTGGGGGCTGAGAGTAGGGATTTGATGGGAAAGCTGGTAGGCTAGGGAGTGGGGAACGAGCTGGCCACCATTGATGGGACGGCCTCCTGTGTGCCAGGCTCAGTGTAGGCGCTTTACAGACATCCTCTGAATTAGGAAAGTGTTTCATTTCCCGATTTTGAAAGTGATGATGTTGACACTCAGGATAAGTAACTTGCCCAAGATCACAAAGTTGGGCCACACAGTTGGTAAGTGGTGAAGCTGGCATTTGACCGGCCCGCTGACTCCAAAGCCCGCACAATGCCAATCTGGGTATTTTTTCCACTATTTACTTATGAGGATGCCAGCCATTTTTTGTATTATGTAGGGTTAGAATACAGTAGCTCTACTGGACTGATTGTAGGTTTCCTGATGGAATTTGCAGTGGAAGAAAGAATTCCTAGTGTAAGTCTTACTGGACGCCAAAGGGAGTGTGGTAAGCTCTCTCTGCTCGGTGTTGGCTGCAGAAGTTGAGGTGACGTGGATGAACTCTAGGTGGTGGTAAAGTGGGGACACAGCCTCAAGCTGCCGTGGCCGGGACTGGAAAGCAATGAGAAAGTGTCCTATAAAAGCTAGAGGATGTTTCCTCGTTTTCAAAAGTTTGTACACTTAGGCTCGCCTTTATACCTAGTCCCATATTTGTGAGATAATAACCTGGAAAAATGAAGCAGTCCTTGTGGCGTGATGGTGAAGCACTTGGGTGCTAACTGAAAGGTCAGTGGTTTGAACTCACCAGCAGATCCGAGGGAGAACAGACCTGGAGACCAGCTCTCGTAAAAATTCATCATCGTCGTGTGCCCCATAGGGTTTTCTAGGCTGTAATGTTCACGGAAACAGACTGTCACCTCTTTCTCCCTCAGAGCATCTCGTGGGTTCAAACCAGCCAACCTTACGGTTAGCAGCTGAGCACTTATCCACTGTGCCACCAGGGCTCCTTCCATAAAGATTACAGCCTAGAAAACCCTATGGGGCAGTTCTCCTTTGTCCAGTAGGGTCAGAATTGTCTCAGTAGCGCGCAACAACAAACCACAACCCAGAAAAATAGTCAAAGTTTTTGACACTTAAGGTAGAGACAGAAGTGAGAGGGAATTGAAAGAAAATAGGCTACAGACTGATAAGGTATGCTGAGTGTGTGGGGGCTAGAAATTAACATGCAGAAAAGGACAGGTTGCCTTTCGGGGGTGGCATTGCGATTCTGTTTACTTTAAAATTGTTTTATGATTTATCATCTCTTCAATAATCAACTTTTCTCCAAAAGCCAGGCCAGATAATAGATATTCAACAGAGATAATCTAAAGAATAGGATAAATGGTTAACCCTTCTTTTCTCTAGATTCTCTAAACTTTGTCCGTTTATCAAGTTAGCCCTCTGAAATTTGCATACCTGAAACACACCCTTGAGCTCACCTTAGAAACACAAAGGTCATGTTCTTTGTTGGGTGGGCCATCAAAGAAGTGGTCATATAGTGACTTTTTGTATGTTTTGTAGAATTGTTACTATAGATGGTTATATTCTTCATGAAGAGTTACACAATAAATCCCTCCAGAATTTTCGTGCTAAGGAACACTAGGTGTCTTCTGAGAGTGAGGGTGCTTGTGTTTATTAGATGATGAGGGTTGTATAATTCAGTGATCACCAAAGATCGATTGAAGTACCAAAAGCAAAAAGAACTTCGATTTATTAACCTAAATTTATTTTTAACCTCATCCTTTTTAGTATCTATTTTTCTGTATGTTTTATATTGTAAAGACTGTATTAGTAGTATTGTGTAGATAATTTATAAGAAAATTCGATGTCTGTACTAAAACAACAACAACAGAAAAAAACCAAACCTGTTGCTGTCAAGTTGAGTTTGACTCACGGCAACACAATAGGACAGAGTAGAACTGCCCCATAGGGGTTCTAAGGAGTGGCTGGTGGATTCGAACTGCCGACCTTTTGGTTAACAGCCGAGCTCTTAACCACTGCACCGCCAGGGCTCCATGTCTGTACTGGGGTAGTACAGTTAACATGCTCAGCTACTAACTGAAAAGTTGGAGGTTCGAGGCCACCCAGAGGCACCTTGGAAGACAGGCCTGGCAATCTACTTCTGAAAAAGCAGCCGTTGAAAACGCTGTGGTACCAGAGGCGAGATGAGAAGGCAGAGAGGGTCAGGAGCTGGTTGAATGGACACGGGAAATCCGGTGGAAAGGAGCAGTGTGCTATCACAGTATAGGGAGAGCAACTAGGGTCACATAACAGTGTATGTATAAATTTTTGTATGGGGAGAAAATAAAAAAGAAAACGCTATGGAGCACAGTTCTACTCTGACACACATGGGGTCGCCATGAGTGGGAATTGACTCAATGGCAACTGGTTTGGTTATATTGGGGTACATGCTCAAATTTTTTTTTTACTGATGGGTCAAAGTTTTACTGGGGCAAAAAAGTTTGGAGACCATTGATAAAAAGTTGAGATGTTCCCTTTTCTGGGCTGCCAGAAAACCTCCCAGCTAATTGTATACCCAGTTTTAATAACCCTAGCCTGGGTTCGCTGTCGGTACAGAGAAATGTGCCAGACTGTCTAGGAAACAGGCTGTGCTATTAAGTGTTGTAATGAACCCCACTCGATGCTGTTGAGTCCATTCCGACTCACAGCGACCCTGTAGGACAGAGTAGAACTGCCCCATAGGGTTTCCAAGGAGTGGCTGGTGGATTCCAACTGTCAACTTTTTGGTTAGCAGCTCTAGCTCTTAACCACTGCAGCACCAGGGCTAACAGGTATGAACAAAATGCAGTTGGCCACGTCAGGTCCTTGGAGGCTGGCTTGCCTCCTTCCTGAGGATACCGATAAAAACTTCACTGGTGCCCCCAGGTGAGGCTTAGCAGAAAGAGAATAAGCTCAGGTGTTAACTATGGGGATACAGTCAGAAGTGTATTAAGGTAGTCTGAGGCGGCTTGCTTTTTTCTTTTAAAGGGACCTTAAGCTAAATGATTACAGCTCTAGGCTCGCTGCTTTGATAATGTACGAGGCAGGTGGCGCGTGCCCAGGGTCGCTGGCGGCGCCTGCCGGCTCCCCTTGCAGTCGTGGTGCTTGTTTGGAGCAGTGCCTGGACCAGCGGCTAACGTACACGGTTACTTGTGGAGAAGTCAGTAAAAACAACATTAAGGAGAATTTTGAAAACGGGAAGAATAACTTTAGTTTTGTATTTTATCTGGAGTCCTTTTTCCGTGTGCACATATTTTAGACGTAATTGGGATAGTATAGGGAGCCCTGGTGGAGCAGTGGTTAAAGCGCTCGGCTGCTAACCGAAAAGTCAGCAGCTCAACCCCACCAGCTGCTCCGCGGGAGAGAGATGTGGCAGTCTGTTTCCGTGAAGATCACAGCCTTGGAAACCCTATGGGGTAGTTCTGCTCTGTCCTATAGGGTCGCTATGAGTTCGAATCAACCTAATGGCAATGGGTTTGGTTTTGTTTTTGGGATAGTATACATCTGAGGTCAGCAAAGTTTTTCTGTAAAAGGCAGGATGGTCTGGTGCAACTACTCGATTCTGCCTTTGAATAGTCATCATAATTGTTTGTAATGTCTCCATATATTGATGTACATAATTTTAAAAATCATTTTCCCATTATTGGACTTTTTTATGTTGCCCAGTTTTTTTGTGCTATTATGTTAATGTTTATATTGCTAATGTTTTAAGTAACGCTTTATCAAACTTCTTTTTCTTTAAGTAATTCTTTTGTCATTTTAAAAGCTTTATTGCATTCTTAAGAATAATTGTACTGCATTTAGAACAAAACTTTTTCCATTGGAATATGTGTTTGATTTTACAGTAGTCTGTGGACAGATAGAACTCACTGAATGGAAAATGTTGTTACATCAAACTTTTAATGGGTCCGTTGTGTTAGATGGAGCCTAAACTGTACTCTAGCTGTGAGTTACGAAGGCATTTGAGTCCGTTTGCTGCGGCTGCATCCGGATTGTTCTAGGCTGCTTTTTCTTTGTAGGTTTTTGTGTCTCATTGGCCCGTATCCATCTGGCCTTGTTGCCGCGATGCTTTGTGAACGTTCATTAGTTGTTTTCTGTGTATCTTCTCCCGCCCCTCCGGGGTTGTAAATTCTCTAACTATGATTTGTACATTTGTGTAGCGCTTTGCGGGTCAGGAACCACTTTCACACTCATTCACTCACTGGATCTTAATGACAGCCTCTTGGAGGTGGTGGCGGTGGTGTAATCCCCAGCTAGGGCTCCGGGATCATCCAGTTTGAGTCCCTGGCTTGACCTGTCCTCCTGTGGCCACTGCTTCCAAGGCAGGGGCTGCGGATCAGTATCTTGTCTGTGGCTGCATAGAGTGCTTACACACAGGGAAGCTCAGGAATGGCCTAGCGGGTGCTCATTTTCTCTGTCTCATTTATTCCAGGAGTGAGAGTTCACTAGCATCTACCCTGAAGACTCTCCTGTTCTTCACCGCCTTGATGATCACGGTTCCCATCGGGTTATATTTCACGACTAAATCGTACTTATTTGAAGGTAACTCTAGACCCATAAGATAAGATGTTTTCCCCTCAATACTTTTACTTAAGATCCTGTGCTTCTATGGCCTCTTTATATCTGCAAACTGGGTAGTCTTATTATTTCATTTCTTCCAACTGTTTTTGCTTTTCCAAAAGTCCTGCTCACAGTGAGTCTTAACTTCAGGAAACGCACTTTTCATCACTCGCAGTTATTTCAGCGTGGTGTCTGACTTGCTTATGGTTTTCTGTGAAATTGATTGCAAAGCCTTTCTTTTGGTGTCCCTTTGAGAGCAGGGGTTGGCCGGCATGGGAAGTGGAATTTGGGGAATGTACCTTGGGTAGGGGCCGTGGTAGAATTCTCACCCTCCATGTGGGAGACCCGGGTTCGATTCCTGGCCAGAGCATCTCATGCACAGCCAACACCCATCTGTTGGTGGAGGTTTGCGTGTTGCTATGATGGTAAACAGGTTTCTGAGTGCTTCCAGACTAAGATGAACTAGGAAGAAAGGCCTGGTGATCTGCTTCCAAAGATCAGTCAGTGAAAATCCTATGGATCAGAATTGTCTGATCCACAGCGCATCATGGGGATGGCACAGGACCGGGCACTGATTTGTTGCATGGTGCACGGGGTCAGCATGAGTTGGAGTGGACTCAACAGCAGCTAACAACAACCTTTGGTGACAGACATTGGAAGGAAGAGAAAACGAAGTTTCCTTTTTGATGTTGAAGTCTTTTGATGAAGTTATGACTACAGTTTTCTTTCAAAATAATGTTCTTAGTATATAGAAGATACTCACGTCTTTGAGTAGGTACTTGATTTATCACCACTCACAGGTATTAACTTTTTAATTGCCTGACTAGGTAAATGTCGTTAGCTGTCATCAGGTCGGCCCACGACTCATAGCGACCCCCATGTGTTACAGAGTAGAGCTGCTGCTCCATAGGGTTTTCTCAGCTGTAATCTTATGGAAGCAGATCGCCAGGTCTTTCTTCTGTGGTGCCTCTGGGTGGGTTCAAACCAGCTACCTAATGGTTAGCAGTCAATCGCAAACCATTTGCACCACACAGCTTTTGACTAGGTAAATATATAGCTAATAAAACGTAGTAGGCTTTGTTGTTTGTATTTTGGTAAAATTTGGAATAAAATGGAAACCTTTTCCCCTTATAGGCGCCTTGGGCATGTCCAGTCGGGACAGCTATTTTTATGCCGCCATTGTGGCAGTGGTTGCCGTCCATGTGGTACTGGCCCTCTTTCTGTACGTGGCGTGGAATGAAGGCTCACGACAGTGGCGTGAAGGCAAACAGGATTAAAGAGAACACCACCTTTTGATAACATTGAATTGGTTTTTTTAAGATGGTAAATGTTTCTGGGGCCCCTGATGATTATAATTAAATTGAAAGAACATGTGAAAATAAAGCTTAAGGAGTCACATTTGACTAGTGTAAAGGTTGATCCTTTTAATACAGTGGTTTGTATATATAATCAATTTTAACTCTATGTGTCTTTCATTTGCAGATGAGAATTTGGAAAAGTTAAATTAGTGCCAAATAATATGTTGAATTAGTTCCACATAATTCTGGGAAAAATCTTATTATCTTACAGCAAAGTGTGTTTTATAGTATTTTGTCTTTTAGTTGGTTTTGCGTGGTACTTCTCTGGCATATTAAGATTGATACAGACAGAGAAGGAAATCAAAGCTTCATTTCACACTGGAACACTTCCCTAACTCATGAACAACACCAGGTCATTGGATTTTGTTATTTTAGATTTCTTATAAATTGTTTAAATTGTAGACACTGGAATTAATCTGAGTGCCACTGAGGAATTCTGCATAAAGTATAATTCCCTAGTCAATGGGATTCTTTTTTTACATTATTTTATGGGAGAACTAGGCTACATCAGCCCATTCATGATAAAAGGACTTTGGTTTATTGACGGATATAGAGAGCAAAGCAAGTCACAGATATATATGGTTAGATAATCCTTGAGGGCCTATCCTTGGTCTGTTCTTTCCAGCCATTTGGTACTGCTTGTGTGTGATCTGAAAACAAGCCCCAAAATGTTTTCTTTCATAATATGTGTTTACTGTAGAAAATTGGAAAAATGCACGTTAAAACGTGAAGAGAATTAGAATTTCCCATAATTTTACCACCTGGAGATAACATTAAGATACAATACACACTAAAAGTTTGGTTGAAGTTCAGATTCTGCCAACTTTTCCAGTTTTTCAGATGAGTGATTCCTTCACCCATTTTCTAATAAACCGCCTTCTACCTTTAATCTTTTTAACTAGACATCTTATTATTCAGACTTTATGTCATTGATAACCTTAACGCAGTGCCCCTTGCTTAAGTGTTTGCCGTCATCCATGTATTTGTTCACCCTTTTCGTTGATTCTGTTGTGGAACTGGACTAAAGGAATAGAGAAATGTTTACGCATAAAAGTCAAGTAGGCATTTGTGTTTATTGTTGAGAAAAATAAAAGATGAATATGATTACTGTAGGACTGTTTTTTATTCTTGCTTATAGTTAAATGTTGCCTACACTTTAAATGTCTTTAAGCATTTATTAGAAATGTAAAATGTTTTACAAAAAAGACTACAATTTTAGTATAATGACGTTTGAGTGTATGGTAGATTTCTGGACACTCCCCTCTTTAGATGCCCTGTCATACTTAGAATTGTCCTCTATTTTTTTTTTCCATACACTGCCACATTTTTCTTGTACTTTGGGGATCTTCTGTTACTTGTAAAATATTACTGTTCGATGTTGGGTTATTTTGTTTGGTTTCAGACAATTGCTGAACAGACAATGATGAGGGTATTTTTTTCCTGCAAGCATTTAAACCAGGGATACATGCAAAAGCAGTTGTGATTTCCTCTTGGTAATATAAGTGTCAAGGATCTGAAAGTTAGGATTGGATGCCAGAGTTGATATTTAGAATCGTTACAAAGTAGGCTTGTTTTCAAACCAGTTAGTTTTTTCCTAGGGTTTTAACTGTGAACTCACTAGTTCGCTGCTATTCTTAACTGTATTAAATAACATATGGTATTTAACAAATAGATTTATTTTTCACTGGTTTTCTCGTGCATGGTGTACATACTTCATGATGTATAGAAAGGAAAGCTACAATTTGAGCCCTTATAAATGTTGTGAGGAATATATTCACTCTTGTTTGAAATTGCTTGTAAAGAATAACCTGAATCAGGAAGTGTAACTTGTGTCAGTACAAGCTACTGGTGAACGCTGTTGACTCTAACAGTACTTTCCTCACCTCCCATTTTGCCCCCTAGGATGTAATCTTTTTCCCCATCGTGCTGAAAAATGACCAGTCCGCTGTAGAATGCATCTGATGTCATTAGCTGTTCAAATGGGTATAATTTTACATGTAATAGTAGAATTCAGTTTTGAGTTGTTACTGAGAAAATTTAAGTCTCCGTAAAAAACCTTTGTCATGTTTCATGGGAACCTAACAGAAATGCATAGTAATAATTAACATTAGAATGTTTTCATCATCAAAATCTCATCAGCTTAGCCAAAAGCAGTGCTTGACTTGTTTGGTATTTATTTTCCATTTTCATATAAATTTATATCTACAGCTGGTGTACCCAAGGAGGCAGGTAAAAAGACTTAGACAGGTAAGGTGTACCCAAAGAAAGATTAAAGCTGAAGGTTCGCGAAGCAAAGGATTTATATCATGTTTTAAACTCACCTATTATATATTTCCAGCCCTGGTGACATAGTGGTTAAGTGACAGGGCTGCTAACCAAAGGGTCGGCAGTTCCAATCCACCAGCTGCTCTTTGGAAACCCTATGGGGCAGTTCTACTCTGTCGTCCAGAGTCGCTATGGGTCAGAATTGACTCGACGGCAACAGGTTTGGTGTGGTTTTGGTTTGTTACGTATTTCTAGTCTCCAGACAAGTTCGTGTTCATGGTTTCATTATGCTCAAGTGAAGTTGCAGACTGTTGCTAGGCCCATTTAGTAGAGCACAGGATTTGTCCCTGGTCTTGGTCAGTAGCAGAGTTCCCGGCTGTCAAGTGCTCTGTGTAGCCCACAAGAGTAGTACAACTTTATTAATTCAGACTTGACTCCTAAATTTAGATCATTTTTACAAGAGCTGGGCTGAAGCGGCACATTAGTAACTTGGCGAGATTTCTTTTTCCTTTTTGCAGTGGAGGGTCGCCTTAAAAAATATTTTCAGGGGTTTTGGGAAGCTAAAGATAAACATTAACGTGTAATCTAGAAATGGCTTAATCCTTTATATAGTCATCAAAATAGTCTGGAATTCCTCTACTTAACATCACTTCTGGCCACACTTTGCTTGCCTGTTTTGTTGCTATGTGTCCTTAAAGTACTATCTGCATTCTTTTTAGGATGTTCTAGAAGTCATATTTGTCAGTTATACAGACTAGTCTTCCTTTTTCCCAAGTTCAGTGAAAGCTCACTGAACAGTAATAACGACATCTGCACAGCACCTTACAGTTTGCAAAGAACGTTCACACATTCTCGTTTTGAGTTTTGCATAGTGAACCTGTTACGCGATTCTCGACAACGATGCTAAAAGTGTTAGAACCTTGAAATCACTAGAGTCGTTGAATATGCTGTAGTATGACTAGTGCCCCGACTAGGGGGACGGTTTAGATGTGCTGCATTTAAAGCTGTGTGTAATTAGCAAAATGGGGGGCTTGAGTTCTTCAGCCACTTGAATCCGATTTACCTTTGTAAATGATGCTTTTCTAACCGTTATCTGAATGGATTTTGTATTCATTATATTCTAGCCTGTAATTTGTATAAATTTGCCATCTGGTATCATTAAAAAAGTGTTTGTTATGTCACTTTGATGTGTCCTGATTCAATTAGTAGTAAGTTCATTACCATCTTTTTTATTAATTTGTTTGCCTCTGTTTATACCACGTAGAATTGTGTACAGGGCTGTCAAGAGTAACTTCTGTGCAGTAAATACAGACGAGTTGCTCAGACTGGTGGAGGGTGTTTGTGAGGGAGGTGAGACAGCAAGGGCCGGTTGCACTCATCTGGGATGGGCCTGTCAGAATGGGTGTGTGAGTGGAGGCCTGCATGTGCAGCTTGAAAATAAAGCAGCTTCTTGCTCTGTGGTTTAAAAAAAAAATCATCGGTGGGCCAGGGGTGGATAGGCTTTAAATACTTCAAAGGAGTGAGAAAGGTTGAGACATACTTGTGGCATTGTCCAGCAGGCCACACATCATAGCCAAGGCTCCGCGGCCTCCAGCCAGTTGTTGATTCCACGCCAGCGAGTCCTTGCTCATAACTCCAATCCGCTTCTAACAGATTTGAGGCTTCACAGTGTAAAAATACATGGTTACAGATTATAGAATGTCCAGGGACAGGTAATGACTGTTCTGTATGTTTTTATAATGCTGTCAAATCCCATAAGATACAAGTCACTGTTACGCTTTCAAAATCTGTTGTATAATCACTCATGATGAGAATTTAGAAGCAGAAAGGTGCACCTTTGTGAGGCCCTCTAACGTTAACTATAAGCCATGAGAAGGTTATTTAGAACGTTTCTGAATTTAGACATAGAAGCGTGTGAAGAATGTAGTAAACAACCTTTAAGTTGACTTTGACCTGACATGCTGTGATCCAAGAAAACATAGCATAGTTAAGCTTCGTAAACTGTCCTCGAGACATAGGTCTAAACAACCTCCGGAATCTCTAACCTTGAAGAGAAAATGTAACGATCGTCTAATCTCTAACCCTGGAGAAATGACATAGCACACCAGTCTTTGACGTCACACTGACCCTTAATGTGTGAGGCCAAGGTGAGACTTTCACATGTAAACACTGAATTTCTGCTCACTCACTGAGAGAAAACCAAAAAGAAAAAAACAAACAAACCGGCTGCCATCGAGTCGATTCTGATTCATAGCGACCCTCCAGAGGCAGACGCTGAGAGCCCACTGAGACTGCGTGCCGTGCCGTCAGCGTTGGACCCAGGCTGTGAGGGAACCCCGCTGAGCTCAAGCCGTGATTAAGCTTTCCTCCGAGACCTCTCCTTAAAAGCCTGAAGTCTGAAGATTTGGACTCTAACCATTGAACTAACACTGTAATTGCAATTGTTAATTCCGATTCTCCAGTTCTGGATGAATGTCGTGAGGTCTTACCTGGGTCCCTTGCCGTGACTACCTTGCAATAAACTAAACGAGTTGATGTGTAGGATTTTAGAAATTAATAAGATACTCAGGTTTGTCATGCATAAACTATTCCTAAAATCCTACGCAACAAGGACATTGCAGAAACCATAGGGAGGGGGACCTGAAAATCTGTATCTGACACGCAGCCAGAATTGAGAACTGCTGCGAGAGTTAGCATTTAGCTCTTTTAACGCTGGGCTTGAAGATGCTTGCATAAATCCTGAAGTGTACAGCCACTTTATTCACCAAAGGCAGACGCTGTGCAATGCTATACTGAAGGTTCCGTGGACAGTCAGGAGACCCCCCGTGTGCCCCCTGCTGATCCACACTGAAATGGCTTCACTGCTGGTGGATTATGTTGAATGAGAAGCTCAGCACAGGCAATGACCAACTTGGAAACAACTTAGCTGTGCATTGAAATGACCACTCTGCTCCAGTGATACCTAGTCCTTATCTGGAATCCTCCCTTCTGTGGTCTTTGGAGATAGGGAAAACCTAACGTAGAAGGTGATTCGTGATTTCAAAAGGAAAGGAAGTAATGGAGAAAACCAGAAATGGTTTCCTAGGCATAGCTACCCTATTCTGCTCTATTTATAGCATGCCTCCCCTGCCCCCAAATCCCTGTCCTCTCACTGTTTACACTGGCCCTTTAAAGAAGCATTTAGATGAACCTATTTAGAAAATACAGATCTGGAAGGAATTTGGGTGGAGAGCAGTTGTCACATTCTAGCAACTTTGTTGATGCTCCCCTCCCAACAGTTAAAATCAGCTGCCCTGAGGGAATGGATACAACAAATTGTTGTTATTGTTAGTTGCTTAGTTGAGTGGATTCCAACTCATCGCGACCCCATGTGTTACAGAATAGAACTGCTCCACAGGGTTTTCAAGGCTGTGACCTTTTGGAAGCAGATCACCAGGCCTGTCTCCCGAGACACCGCTGGGTAGGTTCTAATCGCCTTCCTCCTTCAGACCATTGGGGTGGCTGTTTCAGTAGGACCCCTCTCACCAGGAGCAACAGATGTTTTAACTGTCACATTGAACTCAAGGAACAAGCTGCTTTTACCCTGGTCACATGTTAAAACACATGTAATTATTTGAACCAAACAAGCATTGGTACATTGAATATTTAATTTCATTATGAGTATGCAATGTGGTTTTTAATGCTTAATGAGATCTCTGTACTAAGAGTCAGTTTCTGTGGGTAAAGTGATTTTCTTTCATGTTCTACAGAATGTTTAGTGGATTTCTGAGACTATCAGACTGTTCCTTGTACGCTGGCCCAGTGGGCTATGTTGTACTTACTATTCCAAAATGTTTGAGTTCTGAAAGATCTTAAATGAAAATGACAGCATATTTTTATAATGAGTATTTTAATAAAGATCAAAAATCTGACCAACTTTACTCTTTGTTTTTTAAAGGTCATCTTGTTCATTTTGGTCACTCCTTCCCATTGCAAGCAATAAGAAACATTTTGTAAAAATCTAAAGTCAAAAACTGAGTATGTGACTCACGAATGCCCAGTGCTTGGGAAGCACATTGGTCAAGGAAGATCTGGTCCCACCTTGCCACCAAATGTGTGGTCTTGGGCCAGTCCTTTCCCTTTCTGAATGTCACTTTCTCCAAGGAGAGGGGCTGAGATGATTTCCAAAGTTTCTGCAGCTCTGACTTTGTTTTTGTATTTTATGTCACTGCCGTGTCATGGTGAACATACGGGCAGCTGAGCCCTCTGAGCGCCTCACGACGAATTTAATATTATTATCTTGAGAATTTTCCCCATTTCTTGCCCATGCTGAAATGAAGAGCTGTGAATGGGGCTGAAACCTAGCAACCAGCTATCCTGAAATACTTCACTGAATGTGTTGCGCAGAGAGTGTCTATACAGCAAAAATGATAGCCACACTTCAGTGTTAATTTCATTTGGTGACTCACCCACTCTGTCATACAAAGACGGCATTGATCTAAACTGTGACCCTTTCTTCAATCTCATATCATTAGAATAATGCCAGGAAAAGGGCAGTGACTCACCACCGGAGCAGATGCTCCTTGAGAAGATTAGAGCATTGTTATGGAAATCTTGGTCAAAGGGTCTTTTATTAACTTCACCTGGTGAGCGAGCAGCATCCTTTGCCCATCTCATCAGGTGCCTCTTCTATAGCCAACACTATTTTGTTTATTCTCTCCGATTCTGGCAGTAGTACTTCAAGCATTGAATGCACAAAGTAATTTTCCACCGAATCCGTTGTTGATCGTCATTGTCTCTGTAATTTGAAGGGGTTTGTGGGACTTGTTTTGCACTCTGCGACAATTTTCATACGTAGTTTGTCGTTGCAAATCTGCCCATGGACGTATATTAATTTGTGACTGCAGTTATAGAAGTAGATATTCGGAGCGACAGGAGTGTTGAAACTATTGTTTTCCAGAGTACTAAATGAGCCCATCACAGGGAAGAAAAATCTAGAAGTTTGGGTCTTAAAAATAAGACCTACTAGTTAGACACAGTTTGCTTATTATTTCGACAAAACTCTGGTGTTATTAAATTAAATGTCATGGCGCTATTTAATCAGAATTTTACCCGAGCCCTTTGTTAAGAAAATCCCTCACTCTTTGGTGTGTTCCAGAGAAGGTTTATTTAAACAACTGAACAAAATAGACTTAATGATCTACTCTGTTTAACTAACGTTAGAATAGGCATTTTCCTTACCTCCCCAACCTTTCTGTCTCCTCTCTGTGTGCCCAACCCTTGGCGTGCACCACCCCCCAAACTCTAAGCATCTCAGTGGTCCATACCCCCAACTTTCTTTTACAAGGCTGTCAGTTCTCTGCTTCGGTGGAGTAGGAACTCAGACTTAGTTCTGGTCTTTTCCTTTTGTAATGGTCCCATCTTTCCCATTACAATGGCCCTTTCCCTCTAATTACTCTTTCCCCCTTCTTACTAAGCATCTTTCTTTGAATAAAAGTCAACCTTGCCTGTTTTAACCTTGTCCAGTGCAATTTTTTTCTTTGACAGAAAAACATTTGTCATATGTGTTTCTTTTACTTCACACTTCTGTAGCCTACCAAATTCTAGAAGGCACAGGGCGTAACTGTTCCTATTCCTTTTGTAAAATACGAACACAATCATGTGTACTTGGAAACTTGATAAATACCTCAGACACCTGAAAGCAACCATCTCAAGATCATCTAGCCTCGCTCCTCATTGCACAAATGAGTCCCAGAAAGGGGAAATGGTCACACAGCAAGTCATGGAAAAGCCGGGATGGAGACACTGGAGGAACCCCTGACACTATGGCCCTAAGACACCCACCCTTCTGACCTGGAACTGAAGCCATTCCTGGAGACCGCCTTTCAGCCAAACCATAGACAGGCCCATAAAATAAACGATAACACCTGAGAGGAATGAGCTCCTTAGAACAATCAATTATACGAGATCAAAAGGGCAACATTTGCCCAAAAGCAAAGACGAGAAAGCAGGAAGGGGTAGAAAATCAGGATGAAAGGAAATGGGGAATGCAGGGCGGAAGTGGAGAGAGTGATGACACATTGTGGGGAATGTGACCAATGTCATGGAACACTTTATGTACAAACTATTGAATGGGAAACTGATTTTCTCTGTAAACTTTCACCTAAGCACACTAAAAAATTCAAAAAGCTGAGATGGCAACTCAAGTCTCCAACTCCCAGGCCAGCCCTCTTGGCATCTCAGTAGTCTCTTAGGCATCACAAAGTTCCAGGGGATAATGTTGAGGGTATAAGAGAATGCTAAATAGAATTCTGTGTCATCTACTTAAGAAGTACATAGTATATTTAGAAACATTTCTGGTCCAAGTGTATAAACTCTGGGATTTAAAGTGGTAAGAAAACTTTAAAATTCCCTTATATGGCACCTCTTGGTCTCCAGTGCTGCCAGGTACACAAGATGTTTTTAGATTTGTGTCATGCTTGGTTGTCAGAAAGACTGATGTCCACAAGAGACATGAGCAATTTAGTGCCATAACTTCATGAACACCACCTATGACTTCTTTGGCATAAAGGACTAAGAACATCTTTTCCCTAAAGTCAATGGAAATAAAATCGCTAATGTGTAATCATTGCACCAGATCCTTCGGCTGACTAAGGAGCCAATGATCGCCTTCTGGAAGCAACATTAACTTTTGGATCCCTGGGTTAGGCTACCAGTTAGTGTCTGAGTCATCCTTTTTGTGCACCTGTTTCCTAAAAGATATGGATTTTCTTCTCTCTAGAAGTTTATGTACCACTGCAAGAAGCCTGCCTAAAGAAAGGTAAATAACTTAGTTGATTATTTATGTTTCAGAAAAGCTTAAAATGAATTTGAAGAAAACTTAGGGCAATACAAAAACGAGTTGAATCATCAAACCAAAGCAAAGCTTCGGGGGCCTCACTGGTTTCACATATCCATGCGGTAGACTCGGTTAGATTGGATTGTGTCAGTCACATACCAGGCAGTGTACTTTGAGTTCCTTTTTCTGGGGGCTGGTGCCATAGAGATCAGACTTTTTATTTATTCATCCAGATATTAATTCATCAAATATTTAACAAGTACCTTCCACGCACTAAATGCTGGGGGAAGAGAGAGGCATGAAGGACGTGGTGCCTGAAGTCAAGTAGCTCCCAGACTGGAGAGGGGATGTAGTAAATAAGTGGGGACACCCCCATCTGAGAGGTGTTCCAGTACATGTCTGCAAGTGGTATGCTGGAGACACATGGGAGTTGATTCTCCCAGGTCGAGGGAAGCTCACTAAGGCTTCATAGGTGAGGGGACACCTAGCTGATCTGGGAAAACAAAGGAGTTGGCAGTGGGCAGTGGGGGTGGACGTGGAACTAGGGAGGAGGGCATTGTAGGCATGGGACAGAGCAGGAGGTGTGATATCAGGGGAACAAGGGTGAGAGGGACTGGGGTTGGGAGGTAGCACGGACAGGACACAGAGGGTCTTGGGAGCTCTATGCTCAGCCAAAAGCATGGCCCAGAGGTGAAGGGAGCATGGAGCATTTGAGGAATGGAAGGTAGTTCAATATGGCTGGAGCGGAGCTGCAAGGACTAAAAGGCGAGGGTCAAAAGCACAGGGCCAAAGGTCAGGAGACTGGGCAACAAGGAGCCATCAGAAAGTTTTTACCAGTCAAGGAAGAGACTAGTCTACAGGACAAATAATCTACACAAACCTCGGCCTCATCTACACTGAGACCAGAAGAACTAGATGGTGCCCGGCTACCACTACCGACCTTTCTGATTAGGGCCACAATAGATGGACCCTGATAGAATGAAATAAAAATGTGTAACAGAACCTCAGATTCTTAAAAAAAAACAAAACAAAACCAGACTTACTGTACTAGCTGAGACTGGTGGACTCCCCGAGACTATTGCCCTGAGATACTCATCAAACCTTGAACTGAAACTAACTCCTGAGGGCACCTTGTAGCTAAATAACAAATTGGCTCCCAAAATAATGACTATCAGCTGTAAGTACTGTGCTCTTTTAAAAAATCACCTGTAGGAGACCAAATGATCAACGATTACTTTAAAACAAAGATGAGAATGTAAGGGGGCAGGGAAACTAGATTAATGGAAATGGAGTACAACCAGAACAGAAATAAGGAGAATGTTCGAACTTTGTGAAGAATATAACCAACGTCACTGAACAACTTGTGTAGAAATTGTTGAATTTGAACCTAAACTGCTGTGTAAACCTTTATCGAAAACACAATAAAATAATTTAAAAAAAAAAAGATGCCAGGAAAAAAAAAAAAAAAAGGTTTTCACCAGGAGAGGGGCATGATCAAACCCGTATTGCTAGAAAGCTCCGCTTACCAACAGTGGGAAGAAGTGACAGGATACTTTTGTTGTTTCTACTATTTTTTTTTAATTTTATTGTGGTAAAATACATATAACAAACATTTTGCCATTTTAGCCATTTTTAAGTGCACGTTTCAGTGGCATTAATTACGTTCATCATGTTGTGCAAACATCACTGTTTCCAAAGTTTTTCATCACCCCAAACAGAAACTCAGCACCTCTTCAGCAGTACCTGCCCATTTCCTCCTTCTGCCTGCCCCTGGTGACCACTAATCTCTTGTCTCCATGCATTTGCCTATTCTAGGTATTTTATATAAGTGGGATCGTACAGTATTTGTCCTTTTGTGACTGACATTTCACTCAGCCTCAGGTTTTCAAGGTTCGTCCATGGTGTAGCATATATCAGGACTTCATTCCTCTTTATGGCCGAGTAATATTCCATTGTGTGAATGTACCACATTGTGTGTATCCATTCATCTATTGATGAACACTTGGGTTGTTTTCACCTTTTGGCTATTGTTAATAGTTCTGCAATGAACATTGGTGTACAGGTATCTGCTTGCATCCCTGCTTTCAAGTCTTTGGCGTATATACCTAGGATGGAATTTCTGGGTCATACGGTAATTCTGTATTTAACTTTTTGAGGAACCACCAGATGGTTTTCTAAAGTGGCTGCACCATTTTACCCACCAACAATATATAAGGGTTCCAATTTCTCCACATCCTTGCCAACACTTGTTATTTTCCTTTTTAAAATGTTTTTTTATAACACTCATCCTAGTGGGTGTGAAATAACTTCCAGTATTTTAAAATTTTATTTTATTTTTTTAATTTTCCTTGTGTGTTTTCACTATTTTGCTGCCAATACACACTGGTGCAGTGAGCACCTTACGTAAGACTCCTTGGGCATGAGGAAAACCATAGAAAACAATCAACTTCCCCTCAGTAGGGAAACGGCGAGGAAAATTGTGGTTTATTCCGACAATGGCAAAAGTGACTGAATCAGCTGTGTGTGCATCAACATGGATAATATTAAGGGGGCCAAGTAAGTTGAAAAGGCTATGTGCAATGCAATGCCATCTATGTGAAGTTTAAAAGCACATAAAATGCAGGAGTACGTAGAAGTATCACAGGTGCATGGAAAGGTCCACACCCACCTCAGAGTAAGGGATATCTCTGTGGGAGGAGGGGTAAGGGAGCAGCGTGTGGCCTTTAGCAGTTACGTTTTATTTCTTTAAGAAAATAAGAGATATCTGAAGCAAGTGGGGTAAAATGTTGTTGTTGTTAGGTGTCGTCGAGTTGACTCCGACTCATAGCGACCCTGTGTACGACAGAACGAAACACTGCCCTGTCCTGCGTCATCCTCATAATCCTTGTGCTTGAGCCCATGGTTGCAGCCACTGTGTCAATCCATCTCATTGAGGGTCTTCCTCTTTTTGCCTGACCGTCTACTTTACCAAGCATGATGTCCTTCTCCAGGGACTGGTCGCTCCTGATAACATGTCCCAAGTATATGAGACGTAGTCTCGCCATCCTTGCTTGTAAGGAGCCTTCTGGCTGTACTTCTTCCAAGACAGATTTGTTTCTTCTTCTGGCAGTTCATGGTATATTCAGTATTCTTCACCAACACCATAACTCAAAGATATCAATTCTTCTTTGGTCTTCCTTAGTCATTGTCCAGCTTTCACATGCATATGATACAATTGAAAACACCATGGCTTGGGTCAGGCACACCTTAGTCCTTAAAGTAACATTTTGCTTTTTAACACTTTAAAGAAGTCTTTTGCAGCAGATTTTCCCAATGCAATACATCGTTTGATTTCCTGGCTGCTGCCTCCATGGGCATTGATTTTGGATGCAAATAAAATGAAGTCCTTGAAACTTCAATATTTTCTCCATTTATCATGATGTTCCTTATTGGTCCAGTTGTGAGGATTTTTGTTTTCTTTATGGTGAGGTGTAATCCATACTGAAGGCTGTGGTCTTTGATCTTCACCGGTAAGTGCTTCAAGTCCTCTTCATTTTCAGCAAGCAAGGTTGTGTCATCTGCATAACGCAGGTTGTTAATGAGTCTTCCTCCAATCCAGATGCCCCATTCTTCTTTATATAGCCCAGCTTCTCGGCTTATTTGCTCAGCATACAGATTGAATACGTGTGGTGAAAGGATACAACCCTGACGCACACCTTTCCTGACTTTAAACCATGCAGTATCCCCTTGTTCTGTCTGAGCAGCTGCCTCTTGATCTATGTACAGGTTCCTCATGAGCACAATTAAGTGTTGTAGAATTCCCATTCTTTGCAATGTTATCCATAATTTGTTATGATCCACACAGTCGAATGCCTTTGCATAGTCAATAAAACACAGGTAAACATCTTTCTGCTATTCTCTGCTTTCAGCCAGGATCCATCTGACATTAGCAATGATAAATCTGGTTCCGCGTCCTCTTCTCAATCCGGCCTGAATTTCTAGCAGTTGCCTGTAGATGTACTGCTGCAGCTGCTTTTGAATGATCTTCAGCAAAAAAATTTACTTGCATGTGATAGTAATGATATTGTTTGATAATTTCTGCATTTGGTTGGATTGCCTTTCTTGGGAATAGGCATAAATAGGGATCTCTTCCATTTGGTTGGTCAGGTAGCTGTCTTCCAAATTTCTTGGCATAGACGAGTGAGCACTTCCAGCACTGCATCCATTTGTTCCATGTCTGTTCTCCTCTTTTATAAGGCACCACTCAGAAGGGATTAGGGATAGAACCCACCCTACTTTGGGATGACTTTCTGATTTAACTGATAACATTTTCGAAGAAAAACCTTATTTCTCTAAACAAAGTCACATTCACAGTTACAAGGTTAGGACTTCAACATATCTTTTTAGGGGACTGTGTGGAACAAAGAATTCCATTTGGCCTTTTGTCTCTGGTTCCTGAAAATAACCCTTGAGATTTGCCAGCAATCAAGGTGCCTTTATTTCCCAAAATAGACAGGCAACACTTAAACATGTACAAATGTAGTGGGAGCCCCCAAAGACCACCCAAAAACCCATTGCTGTGGAACTGCCCCATAGGGTTCCCAAGGCTGTAAATCTTTACAGAAGCAAACTGCCAAATCTTTCTCCTGCGGAGTGACTGGTGGCTTCAAAAAGCTGACCTTATGGTTAGCAGCCAGGTGCTTAACCACTGCACCATCAAGGCTCCTTCCAAAGACCACACCAGGCCAAGTAACTTCAGGAAAGGAGGTGGGGCATGATACAATCAATCATGCATATTCATCGATCTGGTTGATGATGCATGTGCAGTGAGCTACCAAACATGACTATGCACTGAGGCGCCATCATGAATATGCATTTTTATAAGAGGCCTTGAACATGGAAGCAGTTGGGCTTCCTGGATTGGCGAGAGCATTCATGCACGGGAGAGAGTGGCATGTCCCTGGGGACAATGAAGCCTTGTTGGAACCTCTCCCAGATTGCCCCTAATGCGTCTCTTCATTTGTATCCTTTCTGGTTATAATAAATGGGTAACTGTAAGTCTCTGTGAATTTTGTGAGCCGTTATAGAAAATTAACGAACTCACAGGGGCAATGAGACTCTGACCTAGCTTGGGGTGGCTAATTCAGAGAAAGCCTTCTCAGGCCGTCTTTTTATGAAGACTCAGTGTTGGGTGACTGGGTGGCAAAGGCTGCAGGGGCAGTTGATGAGGCAGGATCAAGTCTGCTATGAATTGAATTGTGTCCTCCCACAAATGTGTGTCAACTTAGCTAGACCGTGATTCCCAGTATTGTGTGCTTGTCCACCATTTTGTCATCTGATGTGATTTTCCTATGTGTTGTAAATCCTACCTCGATGATATTAATGAGGCAGGATTAGAGGCAGTTACGTTAATGAGGTAGGACTCACTCTACAAGATTAGATTGTATCTTGAGTCAGTCTCTTGAGATGTAAAATAGAGAAGTGAGCAGAGCAACAGAGGGACCTCCTACCACCGAGAAAAAAAAGCTGGGAGCAAGCGCATCCTTTGGACCCGGGATCCCTGTGCTGAGAAGCTCCTAGACCAGGGGAAGACTGATGACAAGGACCTCCCCCCAGAGCCAGCTGAGAGGGAGCCTTTCCCTGGAGCTGATGCCCTGAATTTGAACTTCTAGCCTCCTAGACTGTGAGAGAATAAATTTCTGTTTGTTAAAGCCATCAACTGGTGGTATTTCTGTTACAGCAGCACTAGAGAACTAAGATAGAGTCCTTCTAACTTGTGTGTTTTGACCTGGCTCAGGGTGGCTGGGGATGAAGTCTGACCTAACTCTGGGTCATTAGGGTCAGAGAGAGGAAGTGTCACGAAAGTGACTGACGACAAGGGATGGAGATGTGGGAAGGTGAAGCCTGGGGCCACTTGCTTCAGAATTGAATTGGATTCGTGCTGATTCTTACCACACAGTTAACAATGAAGATGGGATTTTCCTGCTTTGTGTCTTTAGCAACAGTGCAGGGACATAATTTAATCCATAACACTGTCCCAAGAATAAACTATAAAAAATAAAATAAGACTGGATTGGATTGGAAGGGGCAGGAGGGGATGTTGGGGAGACCAGATGGAGGCCAGTGGCCAGTGCAGTCATCCAGGAGATAAATGGTGTAATTAATGATGGGGGCTCAGAGTGGAGGTGGTGAGATCCAGCTGATGGGCTGGATACTGAAGGAAAGAGTCAAATCCAGCAGGACTCCAGGTTTCTGCTTGGACAACTGGATGGAGAAGGCTGTCATTCAGTGAGATGGAGCATCTGGAGAGCTCAGAAACAAGTCTCAATGTCCTCATTGTTCTGCCATATTTTCAAGCCATAGGGAGGTGAGAAAATAAAGCAGAGGCATGGTTTTTGCTTAAAAGAGGTATAACTCAGAGAGTTATTTTTGTTCTTGGAGGAAATAGTTACTCGTGAGTAACTGGAACAGCATCATTTATGGGTCTAGCAGTTTGCAGTTTACAAAGTGCTTTCCTATCCACTCTTCCATTTGACCTACAACTCTGGGAAATAGATACGGCAGAATTCATCCCCATTTTGTAGATGAGAAAACAGGGAAGCACAGAGGGGAAGTTCAAAGGCTGGACAGGAACGTGTGTCCTCCTGTCCTAGGTCAGACGGGGTTGTCTACACACAAGGACACCATGGTTAAAGGATGACATGCTTGCTTTTATCTTTTTTTCTATATTTTATTGTACTTCAGGTGAAGGCTTACAGAACAAATATTTTCTCATGAAACAGTAGCTTTTGTTTATCTTTGATGTATACCCCGCTAAGTCCCCACTTTGCTTTTCTCCTTTTTAATATCACATGCAAACTTTACGTACTTTATATTTTAAAATATCTCTTTCTGTTTTTTCACTCTCTCCATACCAAAAACCCAGACAGTAATTTGTGTTGTTCACTTATTTTTAGACAATTACGTGTCCCTGTTTTGATTCATCTTTAAAAGCTTATTTCCACAGCACATAACAAAATTAATTAAATTGCTTTTTGAAGCAAGGCTGCTTTGTTTCCCACTGAAACGATGAGTCATGAGGACCGATTGCTGTCTCATTTATATTCCTCCCCCAGCAGGTAATTTAAATGTGAGTTACAGAGACAGAAAAGAAAAGAGGGAAAAAAGAAAAAGAAAAAACGAATAAAGAAAACCACCCCATGCTTACCGCTTTATTATCTAGGATGTGGAGGTAGCGCACAGGAAACCGCCTGGGTTCTTTCAGTACAGATGTTTTGATGGCCAGCAACATTGATAACTGGCCTCTTCAGGCCGGGCTGTAAAATAAATGGTGCCAGAAGGTTTTGGCCTAACAACACTTTCTTTTTTGTTTCCCATTTTATTTTATTTTTAAATTTTATTTGTTTTCTTGTTGTTGAGAACATACACAGCAAAACATACACCAATTCAACAGTTTCTACATGTACAATTCAGGACATTGATTACTTTCTACGAGTTGTGCAGCCATTCTCACCTTCCTTTTCTGAGTTGTTCCTCCCTCATTAACATAAACTCACTGCCCCCGAAGGTTCCTATCTAATCTTTTGAGTTGTTGTTGTCAATTTGATCCCACAGTGGTTAAGAGCTCAGCTGCTAACCGGAAGGTCGGCAGTTGGAATCCACCAGCTGCTCCTTGGAAACCCTATGGGACAGTTCTACTCTGTCCTATAGGGTTGCTATGAGTCAGAATTGACTCCAAGGCAACAGGTTTGGTTTTTGGTTGAGACAGATCTTAAAAGAGCATGATGCTTAAGGCAGACATTCTTTACTAGTTAAGCTAAACTATGTTTGGTGTTAGAAGACTTTAGGGGATATTTTGGTTTAAGGTTGAAAGATTATCTCAGGGCAATAGTTTCAGGGGTTTATCCAGCCTCCATGGCTCCAGAAAGTCTGGAGTCCATGAGAATTTGAAATTCTTTTTTACATTTTCCCCCTTTGATCAAGATTCTCCTATAGACTCTTTGATCAAAATGTTCACTAACGATAACAGAGTACCATTCACGTCTTCTGGTCTGATGGCAAAGGAGTTGGCCTAACCCTTTCTGGTCCATGGAGACCCACAGTGGGGCCGGCTGGCTGGCTGGGAGGCAGTGAGCTCCCTGACACATGAGGAAGAGCTATGGCAGGGACTCGGGAGTCCCTGACCGGGACTTTTGTTGTTGTTGTTAAATTAATAGACTATTTTTTGTAGAGTAGTTTTAGGTTTAGAGAAAAACTGAGTAGAAAGTACAGAGTTCCCCTCCCTCACTGCACACAGTTTCTGCTGTTACTAATATCTTGCCTGCGTGTAGTCCATTTGTTACAATCGATGAGCCGATATTCACACATTATTGTTAACTCAAGGCCATAGTTTACATTAGTGGTCACTCTTTGTCTTGTACAGTCCTATGGGTTTGTTTCTTTATATATTTTTATTACATATAGATTTATTATATTTTATACATAAGGTCCATATTATTCCCTCATCTGTTAAATATAGTAAATATTTTCTGAGTCCGTCCCTTTTTTTTATTGTGGTGAAATATATATAATAAAAAGTTTGAAAAAAAATATAGTTTGCCATCCTAACCACTTCTTAGTGTATATTTCGGTAACATTAACTACCTTCACTATGCTGTGCTACCGTCCCCACTATCCACTTCCAAAATTTCTAGGTCACCCCAAAGAGAAACTCAGTGCCCCTTTAGCAGTAAGTCCTATGGGTTTTTTCAAATGTGTAGTCGTGTGTCCACCATTGTAATGTCATACAGAATAGTTTCACTGCCCTAGAAATGCGCTGGACTCCGCCTGTTCATCCTCTCCCCACACCCTCCAACGTGGACTTTTGCAGATTGCCGTTGACCTCAGGGGAACGTTGAGCCTGAATTCTTTGTGAACACTGTAGTTCTGAGTGATAGGCCAAGGGAGCATTTGCCTGGTGCTTCTTCTGGTGGCAGTAGGTGTGGGTAGAGTGTCCAAGCTTGCTTTTCGTTTAGTTTTTTGCTTTTGTCTTGTTTTTCCAGAAAGCCATCCAAGCAGGTCTACTGAAATGTGTTACCATTCTCCTCCTAGCTGCCCCTTTTATCCAGAACAAGTGCTTCAGGCACCAGTGTTTGGGCTGCCCTCACCCACCACCACCCAGGAGCCCTCCCGGCTTTGGGTTTTAATGTCAGCAGCTGAAATGCAACCAGTTCTTCTCTTCTCTCGCTTTTTCTTGGGACATGCTTTGCTCCTTCAGCTATGCAAGGTGCTAACAATTTCAGTGATAGAAAGGTGAAGGAGGACCCAGAGACGGGAGTAGTAGAGAGGTGGTTTATTGGAGTGGGCACAGATTCCTCAATCTGTTTTATAAAACAGTGCTGGTTTTTTGTTTTGGTTTGTTTTTTGTGGCAAATATATATGTAACAAAACATTTGCCATCAGCACTGGTTGTTGTCTTCATACACAATAAACCCGTTGCCGTCGAGTCGATTCTGACTCATAGCAACGCTATAGGACAGAGTAGAACTGCCCCATAGGGTTTCCAGGGAGTGGCTGGTGGATTCAAACTGCTGACTTTTTGGTTAGCAGCCGAGCTCTTAACCACTGCACCACCAGGCTCCTCATACACAAGAGGCATCAAAAAAACTCCTATTCAGAGATGTATATCTCCTCCTTGATTTTCAGAAATACAAGAGAGGATAGTGTTCAGGGACAGAAGCTAGATATTGGTGATTTGCATCCACTTTTATTTTTTCCCTTTTCAGAAGACGTATCTGATGGAAAAGCAATACCATTAGGGCAGGATGCAGTCTCACAGGTTTCGAGAGACCCTGTTGGGCTAATTCCTGTAATAACTCTGTGCATTAATGTCCTCGTGGGCGAGTGGAGACAACACCTGCCTGCGCATTTGTATGAAGGTCAGTTAGATGGCACCTGTAAGTTGCTTTGCATGCTACTAGAGTGAGTTCGAGGTGCCCTTGTTTTGATTATTGCTCCTATTTGCTGATTAATGGTGCTTATTTTTAAATTGATTCTAGAAATGCACCCAAACAAAATGAAAATCCACTCCTGTTGCTAGCACAGTCCACTTTGTAAAATCACAGATTTCACTCAAAGGCTACATCCTGCAGAAAATAGCTGCAATTTAAAAATATGAGCCTCTAATAGAACCAACTTCGAGTTTGCATCTATTTCATTACCCTTTTGGCCACAGCCCAATTACCTCCTGAGCTGCTTGCTAACAACATTTATTAACTGCAGACATGGTTTTATGGATTGACTTGTATCCCCCAAAAATGTGTATCAACTTGACTAGGCCATGATTCCCAGTACTGTATGGTTGTCCACCATTTTGAAATCTAATGTGATTATCCTATGTGTTATAAATCCTAACCTCTCTGATGTCAATGAGGCAGGATTAGAGGCAGTTATGTTAATGAGGCAAGACTCAATCTACAGGATTAGGTTGTATCTTGAGTCAATTCTTTTGAGATATAAAAGAGAGAAGGGAGCAGAGAGACAGGGGGACCTCCTACCACCAAGAAAGAAGAGCCCGGAGTGGAGTGTGTCCTTTGCACCCTGGGTCCCTGTGCTGAGAAGCTCCAAGACCAAGGGAAGATTGATGACAAGTACCTTCCTCCAGAGCTGACAGATAGAGAAAGCCTTCCCCTGGAGCTGACGCCCTGAATTCGGACTTCTAGCCTCCTAGACTGTGAGAGAATAAACTTCTGTTTGTTAAAGCCATGCTCTTGTGGTATTTCTGTTAGAGCAGCACTAGATAACCAAGACACGTGGGAACAGATGTACACGTCCAACACTCAGATGTTGGAGCAGAAACCTTTCTCTTAGTATTTCTGTTGGTCACTCCTCAGGCAAACTCTAAAAGGAAGCCAACATTTTCTGTGTCCACAGAAAATACTTCTTCCCAAGAGAGTGTTATGAGCTTTCCTCTCATCTAGCTCTCTGGCTAACAGCCCCCTTCCTCTCTTTGCCCATTTTTTTTTCTACATAGCTACTGAGTTCCGGTGGGCCTCACGTTGGTCTTCACCTAGTGAACTTGGGAGTGAACCTCACTGCCACCTAATAGTAGGGATTAGCTATCTAGGTCCCAGAAAGCACCTCTCATCTTTCAAAGTTCAACACTCTTTCCTACCAAGTAACAAACAGTAAATAAAAAAATGATTCACAGTGTAATAGCTAGCCCTCATTATTCCTTAATCTTTTATTAATCTCCTCATTATGAATTAGGGGTATATGCTTAAAAACAAAGATCTTATTGTACTTTCTGCCTCAGTAATAAACGACAGTAATTATCTGGTGGAACGCATCCCCATATTCTTCAGGGAATGACTCTTTGCTTTAGGACTGAGCAAAATGAGAAATTATGACATCACTGAGTCTACTTTTAAAATTAATATGAAGCGTTTGTCATGAAAATATGGATCTTCCCAACGGGGAAAAATGTGATAAATGTCAAGTGAATCAGAATGCAAAGATGATAGGGTGTCATTTACTGAGCAGTTTGTTTTGATTCTGTGCAAGGGAGCCTTAGAGGCAATTGCAAAAGCAATCAAACAAAAGGCACCAAAAATCAAAATAAAAAACAGTTGCCACCCAAAATTCTTATTAGGTGGCCATATTTTCACCAACTTATTGTTATCTGAGTATTGAACTGATGAAACCGCCTAAGACATCATAAAAATCTTAGAACTCGATGAGCTAGATTTTTTTTTAACGCAGAACCTCTTTTTCTAACAAAACTTAATATGAAGGGCTGTTATGGGAAATCTTTGAGAGCACTGTTGCCCTGGCTGAAGCAAGCACATGCACGCATACATGTGCACGTGTGCACGCGTGTGTGTGCACGTGCAGGCATGGGTGTGCGTGCATGTGCGTGTGCAGATGTACCTGTGGGTTGGAGGCTGAGGGAGTCTCTCTCACAGCCACCACACCCACCTGCAACCCCTGAGCACCTTTCCAGGAAGCTCATGGCTTTGAGGAACTTAGCCAGTCCATTGCAAACTCCTCTGGAGAAGGAGGGCTCAGAGTCTCAGAGCTGGCCCAGGACAGGTGTTACGGATTGAATTGTGTCCCCTAAAAAGAAACGTGGAAATCCCTGTACCTGTAAATATGACCCTGTTTGGTTTTCATTTTGTTACGTTAACAAGATCACACCAGAGTAGGATGGGTCCTAAACCTAATCCCTTCTGAGTGGTGTCCTATAAAAAGAGCAGAATAGACAGACAAACACATGGGGGAAGACGACTGCCATGTGAAGACAGACACACACAGCAGGTGCATCTACAAGCCCAGGAACACCATGATTGCCAGCAGTTTCTAGTGGTTAAGAGCTATGGCCGCTAACCGAAAGGTCAGCAGTTTGAATCCACCAGCTGCTCCTTGGAAACCCTCTGGGGCAGTTCTACTCTGTCCTATAGGGTCGCTATGAGTTGGAATCGACTTGACGGCAGTGGGTTTGGGTTTTTTGTTTGTTGTTTGTTTTTTACTAGCAGCTGAAATAGACAAAGAAGGACCTTCCCCTAGAGCCACACCCTGAATTCGGATTTCTAGTCTCTTAAACTGTGAGACAATAAATTTCTGTTCTTTAAAGTCAGCCACTTGTGGAATTTCTTGTTACGGCAGCACTAGGTAACTAAGACAACAGGCTTGAGGTCACCCAGCCAAACCATAGAAACAACTGAGCAGGGGAAGGGGGGGGTGGAGGGAGGGAGACCTCCAGGCTCAGGCACCCCAGGCAGGGATCCCAAGCTGAACTGTGCACATTTTATCACACTCACTTTGTGTGTGCATATGCTCTTTTGCCCGAGGAAAATTTGCCTGACCATTGAAGAATATTGCTGTCATTAGCCAGCTCCACATTTCAGATGTTAAAAATGTCCCTGCTCTAATGTTAATGTGCACGCAGTCAGAGTTGAGTTTTGGGTATGAATAATCTGTGGTCCTTTCATCCTTGATTAATTTAGTGAACTACATTCCAGAAAGGAAGCTTGAAACATCCTTCCTCATTAATAATAAATTTTCCATGTGTGTAATATAATCATAATTCAAGATCTGATTAAAATGTCCCAAAGTTTTCAGTAAGGAAAAGCATTTACAGCTCTACTTTGCCATATGTTCTTGTCCCAAACTCTTGTCATCTTCATTAAATCGTTCACAACTCTTCAGGATTTAGAAGCTTTGGCAAAGCAGGCCAGTCATATTTCAGAGCCCATATCTACAGCATTATCTGGTCCATTTGTACTGGTGGTGGAAAAGGAGCCAGCTTGGATACTAGATCACTTGCTATTTTTAGGACATTTCTAAGGTGTTACTAACTGGATACTGTTGATCTCTGCTTCAACTCAAGTATTTGGCCTGTCATCATTTTTTTGATGACAACTGGGACAGAACCAATGGGTATCAAAATAAAGTTCAGGTTAAATTTGTGGGTCGGTCCACTGTCTTGAAACCAAACAGCAGAATTAATAACATACCACCAGTTCAGTTTTCTTACTGAGAGAACCACTAACTAGGTTCTGTGCAAGCGTTTCTCCCCAGTTCTGGAGCCATTCCAAAGGGAGGTGCCAGGGTCAGCACCAGGAGCACCTATGAACCATGCCACAACACCCACAACGCCTTACAGTGTGGGGATGAAACAAACCCATACACACCAACTGGCTTGTCCTTAGCAGGGCCATTCACTTCTGTTCAACAAACCACACTGAGGGCCTGTTGCTTGCAAGGCGCCAGGGATCTGGAGATGGATAAGACATGGAGGATGAGTTCAGTGAAGGTAGTAAAGGGTAGAAGGGCAGAGGCATAAACAAGCAGTCCAATGCCGCTTGGAAAGTGCACCAAAGGCGGTATGGACAGGGTGCTATGGGGCACGAGAAGGAAGCAGCTGGCCCAGCCTGGAGGGTGAGAGCTGCAAAAGCAGGGGTTGGGGAATCTTCTGGAAGAGGGTGATGCCTAAGCTGAATCTTTTGTAAAAATTAAAATATGCCATTTTTCCTTATTATCAGAGCATAGGTATTCCTTGTAGAAAATAATGATTACTTCAAAAAAGAAAAAAAAAACATTGTAATACTACTACCAGAAGTAACCATTGCTTATATATTTGAAGTTCATCCTTTCAGTCTGTCTGTCTGTCTCTCTCCCTTTCTATCTCTATCTCTCTATCATCTCTCTCTATACACAAATGTTCTCATACAGCAAACAACTGGTTTGTTGCTTCTTTGAAAAAGCAAAAAACTAACAACGCAGAACAAACTCTTTCCAAATCATTAAATATTCTTCTACATAATAGTCCATTGTATGAGGTACCCTAATTTACTTAACCAAGTCTCTATTGATGGAAATTTAAGTTGAGGCAGATCTTCATAATCATTAACTTTTGACTCTTTTGGTGAAGTCTTTTGAAGAGCATAGGTGTTTGATTTTTAGAAGATCCCAGTTATCTAGCTTATCTGTTGGGGTTTGCGCGTTGATGGTTATGGTTTGTATCCTGTTAATGCCATGTATTAAGGCCTGAAGTGTTGGTCCTATTTTTT
>NW_004444215.1:251192-264179 GCF_000243295.1 Trichechus manatus latirostris
TCTCTGTCAGTTTTCTCACTCCATTTGGTGCTTGGCTGAGTTCTTTATCTCTTCATTTGATGTTTTAGGGTTTCAGGATTGTTGTATTCTCTGTTCGGCTTAGTTTTTCAGATCTTTGCTGTGGAGGGACAGTGTGGTGCTTCTGCCTAGAGTGCCATTTTGCCGGAACTCCAAGATGAGTCTTTTTTTAATGTTTCATGTTAGAAATTTATTTATTTTTTATGATTTATTTTATTTTTGTTATTATTGTTGAGAATCTATACAGCAGAACATACACCAATTCAACAATTTCTACATGGACAATTCAGTGACATTGATTGCATTCTTCCAGTTGTGAAAACACTCTCACCTTCCTTTTCTGAGTTGTTCCTCTCCCACTAACATAAACCCACTGTCCCCTAAGTTTCCTGTCTAATCTTTCGAGTTGCTGTTGTCAATTTGATCCCGTCTAGATAGATCCTAAAAGAGCATGATGTGCAAGGCAGACGTTCTTTACTAGTTAAGCTAAACTATTTGGTTTTAAGAAGACTTCAGGAGATATGTTTGGTTTAAGATTTACAGATTATCTCAGGGCAATAGTTTCAGGGGTTCATCCAGCCTCCACGACTCCAGAAAATCTTGAGTCCATGAGAATTTAAGATTCTGTTCTGCACTTTTCCCCTTTTTATCAGGATTCTTCTATAGAATCTTTGATAAAAATGTTCAGTAATGGTAGCCGCCAAGGTAAGTCATAAAGGCACAAGGCGAGAATGGATAGTGGGGAGTGGCCATGAAATCACAGGAAGAGAAGTTGGCCTCGGCAAAAGCAGAAAGCAGAGAGGCCTCAGAGGATGTGTGGGGAAGTCAAGGGAGGTGGAGAAGACTAAGGAGGGGTCAGGGAATGGCAGGAAACTGGTTTAGAGCATTGCTTCTCCAAATGCATGTTTGTCAGCTAAAATGCAAGTTCAGTCGGTCCAGTGTCAGGCCTGAAGGGCTCACAAGCTCCCATGTGATGCCAATGCTGCTGATCTGAAGGGCTCACAAGCTCCCGTGTGATGCCAATGCTGCTGATCTGGGAGCACACTCGGAGCAGCAGACTTTGAGAGAGATTTAGGGGATAGTTGGTGGAGGGAATTTTAGAAAATAAAATAAATTGAAACACTTGTACTCCCATGATCCATAGATAAATACTGCATGCCATAGCAGGGAGCTGTCCAGTGCCTACAATGCCCAGTAGGTAGTTGGTTATGTGGGCCTGAAGCGGGGGAGATAGGGCCAGTCTGTTGTTGTTGGGTGCCATTGAGTCGGTTGTTGTTGGGTGCCATTGAGTCGGTTTCGACTCACAGTGACCCCATGTGACAAAAGGATACAATTTGCTTCAATGAAAAGGTAAGGCAGGAGTAGTGTAATATCAGACCTGAATTAAAGAAGGATGGAGTGATTTTTGGTACATGGCAAGAATTTTGCTTTGCAAATCTATGGTTTCTGGTTAGGGTATTGTCTTAACTTCCTAGGGCTGCCATAACAAAGTATCACAAATTAGAGGGTTTATAAGAACAGAAATTTATTGTCTCACACTTCTGGAGACTAGGAGTTTGAATTCAAAGTATCAGCAGGGCCATGTTCTCTTTGAAGGCTCTAAATGAAGAGTCTTTCTTGTTTTTGCAAGCTTCTGGTAGCCCAGGTGTCCCGTAGCTTGTAGACGTATCTTCACATGGTCATCCTTCCTCTGTCTCTCTGTGTCTTCTCCTCTATTATAAGGACACCACTCAGATTGGATTAGGATGCACTGTACTCCAGCATGACCTCATGTTAACTGATAACATCTTCAAAGACTCTATTTCCAAACACGGTCACAGTCACAGGTATAGGGGGTTAAGATTTCAACAGGTCTTTTTTTAAGAACACAGTTCAATCCCATAACAGACCCAAACAGTTCTCCTCACAGTGACTCAGATCTGAAGGGCAACCATGTACCCAGAATGGTGACTAGGGATTCTTTTATAGACAGAGTAAGGCATTGTTATATTGAAGTCTAGTGTGTTGTCATTTTTGCTTTCTTATTTTGAGTCTTTTAATCCCCTGAAGTGTGCCACAACATAACTCTAACCATCAAAAGTAGGCTATATACACAAATATTTGAGAACCACTTGTCTTGATTACAATATTCTTGAACCTACTAGAAAAAAATCATTACTAATTTTAGAGCTTGATAGAATCTAGGATGGACTAGTCCCCTATCATCTTCATTTTGTACATTGGGAAGTGGGCTAAGAGAAGTTACCTTACACAGTGTCACTCAGAGAGTCCTAGTCCACGACCTCGTGCTGCCTTCCCTCCAGCAGTGTTGATAGGCTGATGTAATGAAGGCTTCTAGCACTAGTTGGTTTGAGAATCAGATAAGTACTCTGTGACATACTCTGAGTTAAGATTTTCTCAATGTCAGTGATCTTGGAAATGGGTTCACGTTTTTCTAATTTCACATGGGTTTGAAGTACTTATTTTGAGGGTAAGTGTTCTAATCAGCTACGTTATGCTTCATGAGAGGTTTTGGTTTAAGGTTTGTCAGTCTATTTCTGCCAAGGTGGTATTTTGAAATCAATAGATTATTTCTGGTGCCAGTAGGGCATAGTGCTGTACCCGCGTGCTCTGCTGTCATGGGAAGTTTAAAAGCTCCTAATGGATCAACAGATTTTGAGTGGAATGGAAATCATTAAACACTTCATGCAAAAATGGATCAGAAAATAAAGTCATGATAGTAACTTGAAAGTGATTATAGATCCCCAAAATAGGTTAAATTGCTTTAGTCGCGTAAGTATGGTGCACTAACTTCCAGCTTTTCAAATAAAACTTTCAGTTGTTAGTGTTTTGAAACTCTTTGCTTGCATTTTGCTAAACATCAAAGCCAATGGGAAAATTCCAGACTGGACTGAGCTAAGTCACCATATTAGTCACTGGAAGTTAGTGAAAAGCTTGGCCTGCTGCCGAATCTCGACAGTGTCATGCCGCAACACAAAGCTGCCTATGTTAGGCCCAAAGAAGGGGCTAGATGTGTTAAACTATAAACAAGCTCAGTGAAGAAGCATTCAGGAAGTGCCTACTGTGTGCCCTAGCAGACAGTAGGGTGCAGAAGTGGACGTGATGCTCAGTCTGATAGGAGCAGATGAAACCAGAAGAGGTGGCCAGGTCTGCAGTAAAATACGAAGCGGAAAGAGTGGGCTTTGGAGCAAGACAGCCCTGCATTCAAATCCTGTCTCTTCCATGTTGTAACTGGTCTGCACCTTGGTTTCCTCATCTGTCAATTGGGGTTAATAATGGTACCCTCTATGGTGAGGGTGATATGAGATTATGTATGTAAAGTCCCTGCACTTAGCATGCACTAAATACGTGCTGGCATTTCCCTTCTCCTGGGAAGCCCTCATGCTGTTTGTCCTACTGTGGTGCCTTGTGTGTTGCATGATTCTGGAAGCTATGCCACTGGTGTTCCAAATACCAGGAGGGTCACCCATGATAGACAGGTTTCAGCTGAGCTTCTAAACTAAGACAGACTAGGAAGAAGGACCTGGCAGTCTACTTCCGAAAAAATTGGCCAGTGAAAACCTTATGAATAACAATGGAACATTTTCTGATATAATGCCGGAAGATGAGCCCCTGAGGTTTGAAGGCACTCAAAATACCACTGGGGAAGAGCTGCCTTCTCAAAGTAGAGCCAACCTTAATGACATGGATGCCATCAAGCTTTCAAGACCTTCATTTACTGATGTGACATGAATCAAAATGAGAAGAAACAGCTGCAAACATCCATTTATAATAAGAATGTGGAATGTACGAAGCATGAAGCTAAGAAAATTGGAAGTCGTAAAAAATGAAATGGAATGCATAAAGATCGATATCCTAGGCATTAGTGCGTTGAATACTCACTAATGTATACTGCATGGTTTAAAGTCAGGAAAGGTATGTGTAAGGGTTGTATCCTTTCACTATATTTATTCAATCTGTATGCTGAGCAAATAATATGAAAAGCTGGACTATATGAAGAAGAACGGGGCATCAGGATTGGTGGAAGATTCATTAACGACCTGTGATATGCAGATGACACAACCTTGCTTGCTGAGAGCGAAGAGGATTTGAAGTACTTACTGATGAAGATCAAAGACTGTAGCCTTCAGTATGGATTACACCTCAACCTAAAGAAAACAAAAATCTTCACAAATGGACCAATGAGCAACACCGTGATAAACAGAGAAAAGATTGAAGTTGTCAAGGATTTCATTTTACTTGGATCCACAATCAGCAGTCAAGAAATCAAAAGATGCATTGCATTGGGCAAATCTGCTGCAAAAGACCTCTTTAAAGTGTTAAAAAGCAAAGATAACACTTTGAGGACTAAAGTGTGCCTGACCCAAGCCATGATATTTTCAATTGCCTCATATGCATGTGAAAGCTGGACAACGAATAAGGAAGACCGAAGAAGAATTGATGCCTTTGAATTATGGTGTTGGTGAAGAATACTGAATATACCATGGACTGCCGGAAGACTGAACAAGTCTGTCTCGGAAAAAGTACAGCCACAGTGCTATTTGGAAGTGAGGATGGCGAGACTTCATCGCACATACTTTGGACGTGTTACCAGGATGGACCAGTCCCTGGAGAAGGACATCATGCTTTGTAAGGTAGAGGGTTAGTGGAAAGGAGCAAGACTCTCGATGAGATGGATTGACACAGTGGCTGCAACAATAGTCTCAAACATAGCAATGATTGTGAGGATGCTGCAGGACTGGCCAGTGTTTTGTTGTTTTTCACATGAAGATCCCCTTGGAAAATGATAAGGTTGTACACCGCGCCAGGGTTAAACGGTTGGGTGTTCAAAGCTTGAGATGTCCTTCCTACAGGTGGAGCCCCTGCCCCAGACTCTGCCCAGCCAACCAAAGTGCTGAAGGGATCAATCTCTCCACAGACTGTGACTCATTTGGAGCCCACTGGTTGGGAGGCTCTGGAACAGAGAACTTAAAGGCTCAATGACCTGCACTGGCCCCCTTAAATCCTTTTTGGAATGAACAGGCTGTGAATGAATAAGAGCTTGGCCAATCAATTCCCTATACCTGGCTTTGCCAATGATAGCTGGTGGCACTGTTTCCTAAGGTTTGGTGCCAGAGACTGGGGAGAGGGGCCATGCGCACAAGGAGTAAAGGCCAAATGGGTGGATATCTTTGGTGCCTGTCTTAGTTACCTAGTGCTGCTGTAGCAAAAACACCTCAAGTGGGTGGCTTTAAAGAACAGAAATTTATTGTCTCGCTTTTGGAGGCTAAAAGTCCAAATCAGGTGTTCCTTGATTCCTTGGGTCTCCTTGGCTTGTAGCAATCTTCACATGACGTCTGTCTGCCTATTGTATGTGTGTCTCTGTGTCTATTCTGGTCATTTTATAACTCAGAAGTGATTAGGCTTAGGACCCTCCCTACTCTGGTATGATCTCATTAATATAACAAAAGAAAAACCTATTTCCAAACAGGATCATATCCACAGGTACAAGCGCCAGGAATTCAACACACATTTGAGGGGGCACAATTCAATCCATAACAGTGCCCGCCCCCCTCTTTCCCGCTTTTTGTGGATGAGCTCATTGCCGTGGCCTACCCTAAGCCTCTGGAGTTCTCTCCACATGACCCATAATACTTTGTATATCCTCACTCAATACATGTGTGTTGAATTGGGTTGAATAGGTCAGACTAGAAAGAGGTCCTGCCCAGCATGTTAGGGCTTGTGCCCCCTACAGATGCCAGTGTGGAGGGAGGTGAAGCTCCCTGAGCTGCCACTTCTCTGTCTTCCTTCGTCTTTTCTCCAAGCCTTGCTCCCTGGGCCCAGAACTCAACTCCGACATAATGACTTTCCAATTACAGTTACATTGGCCCTAGTGGCTTCCTCCAGCTCAAAACAACCCAATGGTATAGTTTCCAAAGCTAGACATTTCATTAAAGAAGGAGCAGACTGGTCTTCAGACCTTAATGAGAGAAAACTGCATGAAGGTTGAGGAATAAATTTGAACCTTGGTTTTATTATTAAAAGAGAAAGTTCAGCATATGTCCAAGTTCCTGCAATTTTCCATCACCTTTTGTGATGAGCTGAGTCACCTCTCTGTTTTCCTCCTCTGCCTTCTTTCCTTCAGTTTTGAAAGGGATTTGAAATGTGCTTAGTGTGTAGAGTGGGTACAAGAACCTGTTCCAGTTGGACTCACTGTCAGGCCAGGAATGGGATGAAGTCAGGGAGGAGGGCAAGAGGGTGGGGGGGCAACCGTTGAGAACGTGGCTGGGAGCGCCAGTCACTAAGCCATCAGACAACGCCATGGGGAAGCTCCCGCCCTGGGGGTTTGTCCTTGGGAAAGGGCATTTCTCTCGCTGGCTTCCACGTGGCCTCTGCCTGAGGCTTCTGATACTTCCGGCCTGTGAATTTGGATCAGTCCCTGTGGGACTGGATGGGCTCTATGGACCCCTGCTGCCCTGACAGTCCATGAGTCCAAGCCTCAAATGTCTTCATCAGCAAGAGGCCCCTCCATGTGGCGACGGTGCTTTTCCCAGGGACCAAATTCCATGCTTGGCAGGTAAGGCAGTGTGTATCTTAGTTACCTAGTGCTGCTGTAACAGAAACACTGCAAGTGGGTAACTTTAAAGAACAGAAATTTATCTTCTCACAGTTCTGGAGGCTAAAAGTCCAAATTCAGGATGTGGTTCTGAGGGGGAGAAGGGGCCCTTCCTTGTCGGTAGCCCCTGGAGTTCCTGTCCTGGAAGTTCCTTGGTATTCCTTGGTGTTCCTTAGCATCTGCCTTCCCCCTGTGTGTGCCTGTGTCTATTCTGCTCTTTTAATAACTCAGAAGGAATTAGGTTTAGGATCCACCCTACACTCGTATGACCTCATTACCATAATAAAAGAAAACTCCTATTTCTAAACAGGGTCACATCCACAGGTACAAGGGCCTGGACTTCAATACATATTTTTGAAGAAAACAATTCAATCCATAGCAGTGTGACATATGGCTGTTCTTAGTTACTCAGGTCCCCAAGAGAATTCCTTTCATGTCACCTCTCCAAGTCCCCCAGCGAGCAGGCATAGAGGCCTGCTGTGTTCCTGGGCTCAGGGAGGGTGAGTCACTGCAGAAGCGTCCTCCATGTCAGTAGCAATTTCTCTCTCTTCTTAATAAGTAGGTTCCAGAAGTGGAAGGCGGGACAGAAAGCTGTTGATGAAGGGTTTCTTTATCAAAGGACTCTAACCCTTTCTTGGAACAGGAACAGCATCAAGTGTCCTCACCTCAGTGATTCATCAGGACATCACCAGAGCTTCCTGGGAGAGATGAACTTCCCTGCGTTACACAAATCCCTTCTTAATGCACTCTTGTCACTTACAAAGGAAGGAAAATTCAGGGCTGAGATGGAGGGGCTATTCGAAGGAACTTAGAATGCAAAAGACAGTCATGTGAACTCTCAATGCTCAGTAATCAGTATCACTTGGCTATTGCCAAGGTTTCACCAAGTCCATCAACAGCCTCTCACCTCCCCTCAGTTCATTATTGCGCACAGTTAGAGTGCCTATTATGGGAAATATGTACTGTCATTAGCAGCTTCCACATAAAATTATGCTCTGTACATGGTTGGTCAAAGCACCTCTACTCAGCTCATCACAATTTTTCAACTAGGACCAAGAAAATTGCTGTCTGATTATTCTCTCCAGCCCCATCCATTAGGGAGCTTTTTTCAATCCAGTGTTTAAAGACTTGACCAAAATAGATTTTTGTCTAAAAAGATTGATCCTGAAAAATGAGTTGAAGAGCTGTTCAAAATAGCGTAGGGAACAAACTTCGTTTCAGTTCATCAAAGTACAGAGTCTTCCTCACGAATCCCTTTTGGTTTAACTGCTTCTCTCCAGTAAGTTCCACTGCCTGAATTGTGGAAAATCAATAGCAGTTTCGGTGGCAAAGATGCCATATTGAAAATTAAATCAAATGAGTTGATTTTCTACTGGGAACCTGACATTTGTCTTTCAAAGGATTTTTTTTTCCCTAAAGAACTGTTTTAGAGAAACAGCAGGGGAGCATTGAAGAAAAATTACCCAATTCTGGGTTGACTAAGTTGTTCTGTCCTCACTGGGCCAGTCTTCTCTCCTTACACTCTACCCCAGGTGCTCTTGTCCACCCCCATTACCATCTTTATGCTGGCAATGCCCAAACACATTTCTCCAGCCCAGATTTTGTCTCTGAATTCCAGGCCTGCAGAGCCACCTGCCTCTTAGGAACCTCAGCTCAGTCATCCCCCAAATTCCTCAACCTCAGCCTGTCCAGGCAAGTACAAAAAGCAAACCATCATCATTCTATCCTGCTTCTCCTCCACTACTCAGCGTCTCGGGGTATGGTGCCCAGTGATTTGCTGAACTCTGGAAATCTCTCTCCTTCAATTCCCATCCTGAACTCCTTTCCTTCAACCTCATATCAATAGCCAAATCTTGTTCTCTCAGTCTTCCAAACCTCTTTCCAATCCTTCCATTGCTGTCTATCCTCACCATCTCTGCTGCTATTCAGCATTGTGCCTGGACTAAGGAGACACTGACCTGGCAGTGAAGTTGTTATAGAGGTTTCACATACTGCCCCTGTTTATGAGTGAGTCTCCCCAAGTTTCTGTAAGTAGGTACCACCATAGAACCTTTCCCATTAGCAGATGTGAGAAATGGGTTTCTTCTTCTCAAGAGGGTATCGGGGGCAGAAGGACAGGGAGAAGCTCTGCTCTGGGGCATGGACACAGGATGAAGCATGCTGGTACACCATGCCCCTCCACCCCTATACCCTGGCACTCCACCAGAGAAAGATGGAGTAGGGGCCAAAATATCCCCTGCTTGGGAGGCATTTACCATCTACTATCTGGGAGGAAATGTGGGAGACAGGACTGGGACCGAGCCCAAATTAGGAAGTAGGTAGAGTTGTCCACCTGCCTTCCTTACTTTATTTTCTTCTGAAGTCCCACAACCTTTGATTGCTACCTGACACACCTTCTAAAGTGGTCTTGGCTTCTAAATTAACTCTTTCAGCTCCTCCATCATTCCTTCAGTGGGATATCATGTGGCCTCAGCTAGGCAATGGAGGTCAGCAGTGTGATTACACCCAAGAATGGTAATGGCAAAGGTCTGATTGCTCACATCCCTAGCAGGTGGTGGTTCATATTTAAAGGACAACAGGTGTCTCTAGCCCAGTTCCTTCCATTTTTCCCCCTTACTCTTGTTCCAGTCTTATTCTCCAGAGTTCTGGGCTATACTAGAGAAATGTTGGTGTTATAGTGGTGGTGATCACATAAATTAACCTTGTTCTTAGGACTTTGTTTTCTGTTCTCAGCCCTATCCCAAGAGAATACCAATATGGAGGAGTTTGCCTGTGAAGTGGGATCAGAGGAGCTTGGCTGTCATGTGAGCTTACTCCTGTTCAAGTCACAAATGAAACTCTAGCCCCAAGGGCTGGGCATTCGTGGCATGGTCCTCTTCTATGTTCATTGGCAATCAAGTCCATTGGCAGATGCTCTGGTTGGGTAGAGTAGGAATGGCATGCCACATCCACTCACTTGCCCCCAAACTCTGAGCTTTTGCTCAGTCCTTCTCTTTTCTATCCCACCTAATAATTGATCAGTCCTTTAGATTATTTTTTTTTTATTATGGAATATGTCAGCCATATGAATGCTTATATACCCACCATTCGCCTTAAGAAATAACAGTACAAAAACAATCGAAGTTTCCTATCCACCCCACTTTGATTTCATTCTTCTGCCTCCCCAACTCCCATGTTGTTGTTGTTAGGTGCTGCCAAGTCTATTCTGACTCATAGCGACCCTATGTACAACAAAATGAAACACTGCCCTGTCCGGGACATTCCTCACAATTGTTGTTATACTTGAGCCCATTGTTACAGCCACTGTGTCAATCTATTTCTCTGAGGGTCTTCTTCTTTTTCGCTGACCCTCTACTTTACCAAATATGATGTCCTTCTCCAGGAACTGATCCCTCCTGATAACACGTCCAAAGTATGTCAGATGAAGTCTTACCACCCTCGCTCCTAAGGAGCATTCTGGCTGTACTTCATTCTTCTGGCAGTCCGTGGTATGTTCAATATTCTTTGCCAACACCATAACTGAAAGGCATCAATTCTTCTTTTGCCTTCCTTATTCATTATCCAGCTTTCACATGCATATGAGGCAATTGAAAACACCATGGCTTGATTCAGGAGCACCTTAGTCCTTAGGTTGACATCTTTGCTTTTTAACACTTTAAAGAGGTCTTTTGCAGCAGATTTGCTCAATTAAATGCATCATTGGATTTTTTTTAAGAGTCTGAGATTTTTATTTACTTATTTAAAAAATTTTTTTATTGTACTTTAGATGAAGGTTTACAGAACAAATAGTTTTTCATTAAATAGTACACATATTGTTTTATGACCCTGGTTAACAATCCCACGACACGTCAACACTCTCCCTTCTCAATCTTGGGTTCCCTATTACCAGCTTCTGCCTTCTAGTCCTTGTGCCTGGGCTGTTGTGCCCCATTAGTCTCGTTTTGTTTTATAGGCTTGACTAAGCTTTAGCTGAAGGGTGAACCTCGGGAGTGACTTCATTACTGAGCTAAAAGGGTGTCCGGGACCATACTTTTGGGGTTTCTTCAGTCTCTGTCAGGCCAGTAAGTCTGGTCTATTTTTGTGAGCTGGAATTTTGTTCTACATTTTTCTCCAGCTCAGTCCAGGACACTCTGTTGTGATCCCTGTCAGAGCAGTCAGTGGTGGTAGCCAGGCACCATCTAGTTGTATTAGACTCGGTCTGGTGGAGGCTGTGGTTGTTGTGGTCCATTAGTCCTTTGGACTAATCTTTCCCTTGTATCTTGTTTTCTTTATTCTCCCTTGCTCCTGAAGGGATGAGACCAGTGGAGTATCTTAGATGGCTGCTCACAGGATTTTAAGACCCCAGACGCTACACACCAAGGTAGAATGTAGAATATTTTCTTTATAAACTATGTTATGCCAATTGAGCTAGATGTTCCCCGAGACCATGGTCCCCACAGCCCTCCGCCCAGCAGTTCAGTCCCTCAGGGAGTTTGGATGTGTCTATGGAGCTTCCATGACCATCCTTGTACAAGTTGTGCTGGTTTCCCCAGTATTGTGTACTGTCTCACCCTTCACCCAAGATACCACCTATTGCCTATTTAGTATTTCCCCCCCACCCCTCCCATCCCTGGTAACCAACAAAGATTGTTGCATTTTGTTTGTGAACTTTTTCATGGGTTTTTACATTAGAGGTCTCATGCAATATTTGTCCTTCTCTGACTTATTTCACTCAGCATAATGTCCTCCAGTTTCATCCATGTTACAAGATGCTTCACAGATTCATCATTGTTCCTTATTATTGCATAATACTCCATTGTGTGTATGTGCCACTGTTTGTTTATCCATTCATCTGTTGATGGGCATCTAGGTTGTTTCCATCTTTTTGCTATTGTGAACAATGCTGCAATGAACATGGGTGTGCATATGTCTATTCATGTGACAGCTCTTATTCCTTGGGATATATTCCTAGGAGTGGGATTGCTGGATCATATGATATTTCTATTTCTAACTTTCTAAGGGAGTGCCATATTGTTTTCCAAAATGATTGTATCATTTTGTATTCCCACCAGCAGTGCATAAGAGTTCTCATCTCCCCCGCAGCCTCTCCAACATTTGTTATTTCCAGTTTCTTCATTTGTGCCAGTAATGCTGGGGTGAGAGTGTATCTCATTGTGGTTTTGATTTGCATTTCTCTGATGGCTAGTGATCGTGAGCATTTCCTTATGTGTATGTTGGCTGCTTGAATGTCTTCTTTGTGAAGTGTCTGTTCATTTCCTTTGCCCATTTTTTAATTGGATTATTTGTCTTTTTTTGTAGAGGGGTTGGATTTTCTTGTAGATTTTAGAGATTATAACTTTGTTTGAATTGTAATGGCCAAAAACTTTTTCCTAGTATGTAGATTCTGTTTTTACTCTTTTGGTGAATTCTTTTGATGAGCTTAAGTGTTTAATTTTTAGAAGATCCCAGTTATTGAGCTTATCTTCTGGAGGTTGTGTGTTGTTGGTTATGGTTTGTATCCTGTTAATACCATGTATTAGGGCCTCTAACATTGATTCTATTTTTTCTTCTATGAATTTTATAGTTTTTGGCTTTATATTTAGGTCTTTGATCCATTTTGAATTAGTTTTTGTATATGCTGTGAGGTATCAGTACTGTTTCTTTTTTTTGCAGATGGATATCCAGTTTTGCCAACACCATTTGTTACAAAGACCGTCTGTTTCCCATTTGATGGACTTTGGGAACTTGTCGAAGATCAGGTGACTGTAGGTGGATGGATTTACATCTGGGTTCTCAGTTCTGTCCTATTTGTGAATGTATGTGTTGTTGTATCAGTACCAGGCTGTTTTGACTACTGTAGCTGTGTAGTAGATTCTGAGGTCACATAGTGTGAGTCCTCCTACTTTCTTCTTCTTCTTCTTCAATAGTGCTTTACTTATCCGGGCTTCTTCCCTTTCCATATAAAATTAATGATTAGGTTTTCCATCTCTTTAAAGAATGTTGTTGGTATTTGGATCAGGATTGCATTGTATTTGTAAATCGCTTTGGGTAGAATTGTCGTTTTCACAATGTTGAGTCTACCTATTCATGAGCATAGTATGTTTTTCCATTGTTGTAGATCTCTTTTGGTTTCTTGCAGTAGTGTTTTGTAGTTTTATTTGTATAGGTCTTTTACATCCCTGGTTAGATTTATTTCTAAGTATTTTATTTTTTTAGGGGCTATTATACGTGGTATTGTTTTCTTGATTTCCATTTCATCACTCTCTTTATTGGTGTATAGGAATCCAACTGATTTTTGTATGTTTTTATCTTGTATCCTACTACTCTACTGAATCTTTCTATTAGTTCCAGTAGTTTTCTGGTGCAGTCTTTAGGGTTTTCTATGTATAGTATCA
>NW_004444215.1:265108-266605 GCF_000243295.1 Trichechus manatus latirostris
CCCGGCTACCACCACTGACTGCTCTGACCAGGATCACAACAGAGGGTTCTGGACAGAGCTGGAGAAGGATGTAGAAGAAAATTCTAACTCACAAAAAAAAAAAAAAAGACCAGATTTACTGGCCTAAAGGAGACTGGAGAAAACCCGTGAGTATGGTCCCCAGACACCCTTTTAGCTCAGTGGTCATTTCGGAGGTTCACCGTTCAGCCGGGGAGTGGACAGCCCCATAAAACCAAATGGGACTAATGAGGTACAGAAGTCCCGGGACAAGGGCCGGAAGGCAGAAGGGGACAGGAAAGCTGGTGATAGGGAACCCAAAGTTGAGTAAGGATAATGTTGATATGTGGTAAGGTTGTTAACCATTGTCATAGGGCAACATGTGTACTAACTGTTAAATGAGAATCTATTTTGTTCTGTAAGCCTTCATCTAAAGTTAGAATAACAGCACAATTGGAAGAGTGTAGTCGATGTCAGTGAACTGTGCATGTAGAAATTTTTGAAAAGATGTATCTTTGTCTATGTATATTTTCACCAAAAAAAAAAAAAGGTCAAGAAGGGTGAGGGTTGACTATGTTGTGGGGTTGTTAACCAATGTTGTAAAACAATATGTGTACTACTGTTTCATGAGAAGCTATTTTTTCTGTAAGCCGTCACCTGAAGTACAATAAAAAAATAAATTTAAAAAAAAAGAATGATGTTGGCTGTTGGTTTTGCATAGATACCCCTTATTATGCTGAGAAATTTCCCTTCTGTACCTATTTTATTGAGAGTTTTTTAATCAGGAATGTGTGTTGGAATTTATCGAATGCCTTTTCTATGTCAGTTGAGATGATCATGTGATTCTTTTCTTTCCTTTCCTTTTATTTATGTGATGGATTACATTGATTGATTTTCTAATGTTGAACCATCTTGCATACCTGCTATGAATCTTACTTGATAGTGTTATATTATTTTTTTGATATGACACTGAATTCTATTGGCTAGAATTTTGTCGAGAATTTTTGCATCTATATTCGTGAGAGATATTGGTCTGTTATTTTCTTTTTTTGTGGCGTCTTTGCCTGGTTTGGGTATCAGAGTTTTGCTGGCTTTGTAGAATGAGTTTGGAAGTGTCGCTTCTTTTTCTGTGTTCTGAAATAGTCTGAGTAGTACTGGTGTAAGCTGTTCTCTGAATGTTCAGTAGAATTCTCCAGTGAAGCCATCTGGGCCAGGGTTTTTTTTGTTTTTGTTGTTGTTGTTGTTGGGAGTTTTTTAATTACCTTTTCAATCTCTTCTCTTGTTATGGGTCTGTTCAGATTTTCAACATCACTTTATGTTCATTTGGGTCAGTAGTGTGTTTCTAGAAATTTATCCATTTCCTCTAGGTTTTCAAATTTGTTGGAGTATAGTTTTTCATAATACTCTGTTATGATCCTTTTTATTTCAGTTGGGTCTGTTGTAATGTCCCCCATTTCATTTCTTATTTGGGTTATTTGTGTCCTCTCCTGTTTTTCTTTT
>NW_004444215.1:266705-274206 GCF_000243295.1 Trichechus manatus latirostris
AATTGATTTTTTTTCCTTGCTCTTTCTGTTGTTAATTTCTACCTTGATGGCATTGTGGTCAGAGAAGATACTTTGAATTATCTCAACGTTTTGTATCTTGTTGAGGATTGATCTGTGGCCTAAGATGTGGTCTGTTCCAGAGAACGTTCCATGTGCATTGGAAAAGAATGTGTACTTTGTTGCTCTTGGGTGGAGTGTTCTGTATAAGTCTATGAGGTCAAGTTGGCTGACTGTGCCCTTTAGGTCTTCTGTATCTTTGTTGAGTGTCTTTCTAGACGTTCTGCCCTTTACAGAGTGGTATGTTGAAGTCTTCTCCTATTATTGTGGAACTGTCAATTTCTCTTTTCAGTGCTGTTAGAGTTTATGTATTTTCGAGCCCTGTCATTGGGTGCATAGATGTTTATTATGGTTATGTCTTCATGATGGATCATCCCTTTAATCATTATATAGTGTCCTTCTTTGTCTTTTATGATGGATTTTGTTTTATAATCTATTTTATCTGAGATTAGTATTGCCAGTGCTGCTCTTTTATGGTAGCTGTTTGCTTGATCTATTTTTTTTTACATCCTTTGATTTTTAATAAGTTTAGTCTGTGTTTCTAAGGTGTGTCTCTTGTAGACAGCATATTGATGGACCCAGTTTTTTTATCTATTATGTCACTCTCTCTTTATGGGTGCATTTAGGCCATTTACATTCAGTGTAATAATTGATAGATGTGAGTTTATTGCTGTCAATTTGTAGTGCTTTTTTTTGGTGCTGACATTTTCTTTGTTCCTCTTACTCTCATTTGCTGAATTCCCTTTATTTGTGAATTATTTTTTCATTTCTTTTGTTTTTGTTTTTACTGAGACTTTATGTTTTTCTTCTTTATTTTGATGAGTAGGTTTATTAATTTTCTTTGTGGTTACCTTGGAATTTACCCTTATCTTCCTGGGTTTGTACCAGTCTATTACTACTTGGTATTGCCTTGCCTTCCTCTCCATTAAAAGGTTCTATACCTACACAGTTTATTCCCTCTTTTATTGTTCTGATGTTGTTGTCATTTACAGATTAACCTGTCTGGTTCCCTGTTGTAATTCCTTTGGTTTTGGATAGTACTTGAGAGTTCATTTCCTAGGTTGGTGTCTGGCTGGTACGATCTTGCATCCTAGATTCAGTCTGTGGTATAATGTTGTTTGTTCTCAGACCAAAGGACTCCCTTTAATAATTCTTGTAAGTTTGCTTTGGTTTTTACATAATGCCTTAATTTCTGTTTCTCTGGAAATGTCCTAATTTCACCATCATATTTGAATGAGAGTTTTGCAGTATATAATATTCTTGGCTGGCATTTTTTTTTCTTTCAAGGTTTTATATATGTCATCCCATTGCCTTCTTGCCTGCATGGTTTCTGCTGAATAATCTGAGCTTAGTCTTATCGTTTCTCCTCTGTATATGAGTTTTCATTTTTCTTGAGCTGCTCTCAGGATTCTTTGTTTGTCTTTGGTTTTAGTGAGTGTGATTATGATGTGCCTTGGTGATTTTCTTTTGGGGGTCTATCCTATATGGGGTTCGTTGAGCTTCTTGGATGGTCAGCTTTTCATCTTTCACGATATTGGGGAAGTTTTCTGTCAGCAATCCTTCCATGATCCTCTCTGTGTTTTCTGTTTTGTCCCCCTGTTCTGGAACTCCGATCACTCACAGAGTTTTGCTTTTTATTGTATCCCACATAATTCTAGGGTGTCATTTTTCTTTGTTCTTTTTTCTGATTTTTCTTCAGACAGAATTGTATCTAAGTTTGTCTTCAATTTTGCTGATCCTACCTTCCATCGTTTCAGACCTACTCCTCAGCCTGTCTATGACACTGTCCATTTCTGAAATCTTGTTGTTTGTCTTTTGGATTTGTAATTGTTGTTTTTGTATGATTTCTAGTTGTGAACTTATTTTGGCATTTTGTTCCTGTATTATTTTCCTGAATTATTCCATTTTTTCGTCTGTATTTTCCATGAATTTGGCTACTTTTTCCATGAGTTTGTCTATTATTTCCTCATTTTTTGTTTGCTTTTTGCTTCAACTCTTGGATAGGTTTTGTCTTATTTATCTAGTGCTGCTATAACAAAAATACCACAGGTGGATGGCTTTAACAAATAGAAGTTTATTTACTCTCAGTAAAGTAGGCTAAACTTCCAAATTCAGGGCATCAGCTTCAGGGGAAGGCTTCCTCTCTCTGTTGGCCTTCTCATCAATGTTCCCTGGGACTAGGAGCTTCCCCTCATAGGGACCCTGGATCCAAATTATGCACTCTGCTCCCGGCAGTGCTTTCTTGGTGGTATGAGGTCCCCCATTGTCTGCTTACTTTCCTTTTAGATAAAAGGTGGTACAGGCCACACCCCAGGCAAACTCAGTTTACATTAGATCAGGGATATGACTTTAGTAAGGGTGTTACACTCCCACCCTAATCCTCTTTAACATAAAATTACAATCACAAAATGGAGGACAACCACACAACACTGGGAAATATGACCCAGCCAAATTGATACACACTTTTTTGGGGAGGACATAATTCAATCCATGACAGCTCTGAATATTAGAGATTTGAATTCCCTATCAGGTAGTTCTAGTGACTTTTCTTCTACTGGAAAGTCATCAGGTGTTTTATTTTGGATGCTTACTGTAACCATTCTGTCCTGTTTTTGTATATGTTTTGATATTCTCTTCTGTCTTCGGGACATTCAGTAGTTATTTTCCTCGTTTATTGATTATAGATTTGTTTGCTTCATCCTGCTTTTTCGGTTTTTTTTTAATGTCTGAACAGATGGACTGTGCATTCTTTGTTGTTTGCTCATCTGTGGGCACGATACTTTTCACCTCCTTGTCCAATGGGCAGGCATTCACTCAGCTATAGTGCAGCAGGACAGGTCCAGCTGAAGGGGAGTTGCTGGGATGGCTTGTTTGTGGCACATACTAGGGCCGACAGGGCAGGCTGGGAATCAGTGCAGGGAAGGTTCTGGTAGGCCAAGCATGTGCTGCTTGGGGATTTGATGTTCAGTGCACAGTGCAGGTAGGCAGGAAGGAAGGGGGAGTTTTGACGTTTGGAGCTAAGATGGGTGTGGGAAAGAAGAGAGAGAAACAGGAGCCAAAAACAAACAAACAGATAAACAAACAAAAGAGTGCTAAAGGAGCTTGCCGTCAGAGTGGAGAGATGAGAGACCGAGAAATGGAGAAAAACAGATAGAAAAAAGAAAAAAGTAAAAGAAAATAAATAAATAAAAATTAGAAAAAAAGAAAAGAAAAGAAAAGCCCCAGGGATCCCACCATTGCAGCTGCAAAGACTGGAGAAGTAGCTCCCAGGCCTGAAGTACAACCTGGCTAGAAGTGGTAGAGGTTTCACACAGTACCAGGTATTCAGGAGACAGGATGAGATGGTAAGTATAGAGAGTAATGAAGAAAGACAAAAAGGAAAAAAAAAGAGAAAAGAAAACAAAAACAAAAAAAAAAAAAAAGAAATGCCCCCAGGAATCCCACTGCACAGCTGCACAGACTGGGAAAGTAGCTCCCAAGCCACGCAGTGCAGCCCCGCTAGAATGGGCTCCCAAGCCGAGAAAAGAAAAAGAAAAGAAACAAACAAACAAATCAAAACAGAAAAAATCAAAACAAAGAAAAAAAGTCCCGGGGATCTCGCCAGTGTAGTGGCACAGGCCAGGAAGCAGTTCCACAGTTCAGCGGTGTTTCACAGCCATTCAGGAAGATGCAAAGATGGCATGCGGTGCCAGGTATTTGAGATAAAGGAGCGGGAGGTGGTGAGAGTTATGGAAGAAACCAAAAGAAGCAGAAAAAAGCAACACCAGCAGCAAACAAATGGCACTCAGGCAGCCAGCCAGTGTGGGCGGGTGTAATCCAACTGGAACAGTGCTGAAGCCGGTGGCTCCCGACCAAGAGACTGTGGCCACAGGAAGCAGAGGAGGCCGAGTGGGGGTGAAGATGAGTGGTGGGTGAGAAAGCGTATATTTCTGGTTACCAGTTGTTCTGACTCCTGCTGGGAGCTCCGTGAAGCTGCTTTCCCATAATCCCTGTTCGCTGACCTCCGACAGGGGTACAAGATGGTGAAATCCATGCAGTGTTCGCTGATAGGGGACCTCTGCATGTATCTCTCCTCGCTCTCTGTTCTCTGTTACTTTCTTATTCCATTTGGTGCTTGGCTGAGTTCTTTATCTATTCATATGATACTTAGGGTTCCAGGACTGACTTTTATCTCTGTTTGACTTATTTTTTTCAGATCTTTGCTGTGGAGGGATGGTGTGATGCTTCAATCTATAGCACCATGTTGCCTGGAAGTCCTCGTTTGACTTCTTTTTTTCTTTCTTTGATTGCTGTGCTTGAAGTGAAAGTTGACAATTCAAGTTAGTCTCTCATATAAAAATTTATACATACATTGTTACGTGACCCTTGTTGTTCTCTCTATACTGTGACAACACATTCCTCCTTTCCACCCCGGATTTCCCGTGTCCATTCAATCAGCTCCTGACCTTCTCTGCCTTCTCATCTCACTTCTGGACGGGTGCTGCCCATTTAGTCTCATGTATCTACTTGAGCTAAGAAGCACACTTGTCATGAGTATCATTTTATGTCCCATAGTCCAGCCTAATCTTTGTCTGAAGAGTTGGCCTTGGGAATGGTTTTAGTTTTGGGCTAACAGAGAGTCTGGGGGTCATGTCTCACGGGGTCCCTCCAGTCTCAATCAAACTGTTAAGTCTGGTCTTTTTACTAGAATTTGAGTTCTGCACCCCACTTTTCTCCTGCTCCGTCAGGGACTCTCTGTTGTGTTCCCTGTTAGGGTGGTCATTGGTGGTAGCCAGGCACCATCTAGTTCTTCTGGTCTCAGGCTGATGAAGTCTCTGGCTTAAGTGGCCTTTTTTGTCTCTTGGGCTAATACTTTCCTTGTGTCTATGGTGGTCTTCATTCTCCTTTATCCCAGATGGTTGGGACCAATTGATGCATCTTAGATGGCCACTCGGTAGCTTTTAAGACCCCAGACGCTACTCACCAAAGTGGGATGCAGAACATTTTCTTAATAAACATTGTTATGCCAACTGACCTAGATGTCCCCTGAAACCATGGTCCCCAGACCCTGGCCCCTGCTACTCTGTCCCTTGAAGTATTTGGTTGTATTCAGGAAACCTCTTTGCTTTGATTTAGTCCACTTGTGCTGATTTCCTTGTAATGTGTGCTGTCTTTCGCTTCACCTAAGATAATTCTTGTCTACTTTCTAGTTAGTGAATACCCCTCTCCCTCCCTCCCCACCCTCGTGACCATCAAAGAATGTTTTCTTCTGTGTTTAAACCTTTTCTTGAGTTCTTATAATCGTGGTCTTATACAATATTTGTCCTTTTGAAACTGACTAAATTCACTCAACATAATGCCTTCCAGATTCCTCCATGTTATAAGATGTTTCACGGATACATCATTGTTCTTTATCATTGCATATTATTCCATTGTGTGAATATACCATAATTTGTTTATCCATTCATTGATGGGAACCTAGGTTGTTTCATCTTTTTGCTATTGTGAACAGTGCTGCAATAAACTTGGGTGTGCATATATCTATTCGTGTGACAGCTCTTACTTCTCTAGAATATATTCCCAGGAGTTGGATTGCTGGATCATATGGTACTTCTATTTCTAGCTTTTTAAGGAAGTGCCAAATCGATTTCCAAAGTGGTTGTACCATTTTACGTTCCCACCAACAGTGTATAAGTGTTCCAGTCTCTCTCCAACATTTATTATTTGGTGTTTTTTGGATTAAAGCTAGCCTTGTTGGAGTGAGATGGTATCTCATTGCAGTTTTGATTTGCGTTTCTCTAATGGCTAATGATCATGAGCATTTCCTAATGAGTCTATTACCCGCCTGAATGCCTTCTTTGGCAAGTGACTGTTCATATCCTTTGCCCAATTTTTAGTTGAGTTGTTTGTCTTTTCGTTGTTAAGGTTTTGCAATGTCTTGTAGATTTTAGAGATTAGACGCTGATCGGATTTGTCGTAGCCAAAAATTTTTTCCCAGTCTGTAGGTTGCCTTTTTACTCTTTTGGTGAAGGCTTTTGATGAGTGTAAGTGTTTGACTTTTAGCCGCTCCCAGTTATCTAGTTTCTGTTCTGGTGTTTGTGCATTGTTACTTATGGATTGTATTCTGTTTAAACCATGAATTAGGGCTCTTAGCCTGTCCCTATTTTTTCTTCAGTAATCTTTATCATTTTCGATTTTATATTTAGGTCTTTGATTCATTTTGAGTTAGTTTTTTGGCATGGTGTGAGGTATGAGTCTTGTTTCAGTTTATTGCAGATAGATATCCAGTTTTGCCAGCACCATTTGTTAAAGAGACTGTCTTTTCCCCCAATTAATGGAATTTAGGCCTTGTCAAATATCAGCTACTGATTGGAAAAGGAATTTATGTCTGGATTCTCAATTCTGTTCCATTGGTGTATGTATCTGTTCTTGTACCAGTACCAAGCTGTTTCGACTACTGTGGCAGTATAATAGGTTCTAAAATCAGATAACGTGAGGCTTCCCACTTTGTTCTTCTTCCTCAGTAATGCTTTACTTATTCAGGGCCTCTTCCCTTTCTGTATGAAGTTGGTGATTTGTTTCTCCATCTTGTTAAAAATTGCAGTTAGAATTTGGATTGGGATTGCATTGTATCTGTAGATGGCTTTGGGTAGAACTGACATTTTCACAATGTTGAGTCTTCCTATCCATGAGCAAGGTATGTTTTTCCACTTAGGCAGGTCTCTTTTGATTTCTTGCAGTAGTGTGTTGTAGTTTTCTTTGTATAGGTCTTTTATGTCTCTGGTTAGATTTATTCCTAAGTATTTTATCTTCTTGGGGGCTATTGTAAATGGTACTGATTTGGTGATTTCCTCTTCAAAGTTCTCTTTGCTGGTGTTGAGGAATCCAACTGATTTTTGTATGTTTTTCTTGTATCCTGATACTTTGCTGAAATCATCTATTAGTTCCGGCGGTTTTCTTGTGGATTCTTTGGGGTTTTCTGTGTATAAGATTGTATTATCTTCAAATAGAGATACTTTTACGTCTTCCTTACCAATTTGGATGCTCTTTATTTTTTTGCTAGCCTAATTGCTCTGGCTAGGACCAAAGCAGTGTTGAATAAGGGTGGTGATAAAGGGCATACTTGTCTGGTTCCCATTTTCAAAGGGAATGCTTTCAGACTCTCTCCATTTAGGATGATGTTGGCTATTGGATTTGTATAAATGTCTTTACTTATATTGGGGAATTTCTCTGCTATTACTATTTTGTTGAGAGTTTTTATCAAGAATGGGTGTTGGACTTTGTCAAGTGACTTTTCTGCATCAATTAATAAGATCATGTGGTTCTTGTTCTTTGTTTTATTAATGTGATGGATTACATTGATTGTTTGTGTAATGTTGAACCATCCCTGCATACCTGGTATAAATCCCACTTGATCATGGTGAATTATTTTTTTGATATGTTGCTGAATTCTATTGGCTAGAAT
>NW_004444215.1:274737-275861 GCF_000243295.1 Trichechus manatus latirostris
CAGTTGTAGGGTTAATGTTTTGATTTTGGACCTTTCTTCTTTTTGGATGTGTGCATTTATTGCTATAAACTGACCTCTGAGCCCTGCTTTTGCTGTGTCCCAAAGGTTCTGGTAGGATGTATTTTCATTCTCGTTTGATTCTATGAATTTCTTTATTCCATCCTTAATTACTTCCATAACCCAGTAGTTTTTGAGCAAGGTGTTGTTCAGTTTCCTTGTGTTTGATTTTTTTTCCTCGCTTTTAGTGTCGTTTGGTGATTTCCACTTTTATGGCTTTATGGTGAGAAAAGATGCTTTGTAATATTTTGATGTTTTGGATTTTGTTAAGGCTTGCTTTATGGCCTAATATGTGGTCTATTCTGGAGAAAGTTCCAAGTTTGTTGGAAAAGAAAGTACACTTGGCTGCTACTGGGTGGAGTGTTCGGTATATGTCTATGAGATCAAGTTGGTTGATTGTAGCATTTAGCTCTTCCGTGTCTTTGTTGAGCTTCTTTCTGGATGTTCTGTCCTTCACCGAAAGTGATGTGTTGAAGTCTCCTACTACTATTGTGGAGCTATCTCTCTTTTCAGTGCTGTTAGAGTTCGTTTTATGTAGTTTGGAGCCCTGTCATTGGGTGCGTAAATCTTTATTATAGTTATGTCCTCCAGGTGCACTGACCCTTTAATCATTATATAGTGTCCTTCCTTATTCTTTTGGTGGATTTTACTTCAAAGTCTATTTTGTCAGAGTTTAATATTGCCACTCCTGCTCTTTGTTGAATGTAGTTTGCTTGATATATTTTTTTCCATCCTTTTGAGTTTTAGTTTGTTTGTGTCTTTAAGTCTAAGGTGTGTCTCTTGTAGGCAGCATATAGACAAATCATTTTTTTTATCCAATCTGCCACTCTCTGTGTGTTTATTGGTGCATTTAGTCCATTCACATTCAGCATAATTATTGATAGGTATGAGTTTAGTGCTGTCATTTTGATGTCTTTTTTGTGTGTTGTTCACAGTTTCTTTGTTCCACTTAATTTTCTGTGCTGAGTCATTTTTCTTTATGTATTTTCTTTTCATCTTTTTCATTGTTGTTGATTTTGTGTTTGCTGAGTCTTTATATTTTTCTAGTTTTTTATTTTGATTTGTAG
>NW_004444215.1:276088-304359 GCF_000243295.1 Trichechus manatus latirostris
ATCTGGTTGCTCTGTCCTGTGTTCTAGTCTTGCGTTGTTATCTGATGTTACTGATTTTCTAACCGGAGTACTCCCTTCAGTATTTCTTGTAATTTTGGTTTGGTTTTTGTAAATTTCCTAAACTTCTGTTTATCTGGAAATGCCGTAATTTTGTCATTATATATGAGAGACAGTTTTGCTGGATATATAACTCTTGGCTGGCAATTTTTTTCCTTCAAGGCTTTATATATGTCATCCCATTGCCTTCCTGCCTGCCTGGTTTCTGTTGAGTAGTCCGAGCTTATTCTTATTGACTCTCCTTTGTAGATGACTTTTCGTTTATCCCTAGCTGCTCTTAAAATTGTCTGTTTATCTTTGGTTTCAGCAAGTCTGATTATAATATGTCTGGGTGACTTTCTTTTGGGATCTACCTTATGTGGGGTTCGATGAGCACCTTGGATAGATATCTTGTCATTTTTCATGATATTGGGGAAGTTTTCTGCCAACATATCTTCAAAAATTTTCTCTGTATTTTTTGTTATCACCCCCTTTTCTGGTACTCCTAACACTCGTAGGTTATTCGTCTTGATAGAGTTCCACATAATTCTTAGGGTTTCTTCATTTTTTTAAATCCTTTTATCTTATTTTCCCCCAAATAATTTGGTGTCTAGTGCTTTATCTTCCATCTCACTAATTCTGACTTCCATTGCCTCAATTCTGTGCCTATGACTTTCTACTGAGTTGTCTAATTCTGAAGTTTCATTGTTAATCTTCTGGATTTCTGATTGCTGTCTCTCTATGGATTCTTGCAGTGTGTTAAATTTGTCATTATGCTCTTCTCTAATCTTTTTAATTTCCTCTGTGTCGTGTTCTGCATTTTGATTAATTTCCTTCCTAATGTCTAGAAAAGTTCTGTATATTAATCTTTTGTATTCTGCCTCCGGTAATTCAAGGAAATTTCCTCCTCTGGAAAATTTCTAGATTCTTTATTTTGGGAGCTTGCTGAAGCCATCATGGATTGCCTGTTTATGTGATTTGATATCGACTGTTGTCCCCGAGCCATCAAAAAGTTGTTATATTTATTTATTTTATGTTTGCTTACTGTGTCCTAGCTTCTTGTTTTGTTTTGATTTTCCCAAATAGGCTGCTCATATGAGCTAGTTTGATTGTTGGCACCTTTGAAGGTCTAACGTCCTGTCACCAGGTTGTTATGTTACTAGGTATGTGAGCTCAGGAGTCCGCCCACTCCTCCTGTATGGATTCTGCTCGTGTGTCCAGGTAGATAACCACCAAGTGTGTGGTGTATGCTCTCACTTACAGTCCTAGACGGGCATGGGTGATTGGTGTAGGCACAGGCATCTGCCTGCAGCAGGGGGACACACTCTGAGCAAGGCAGGGGCCAGACGGCCACCCCAGAGTGTGCAGGAGGAAGGAGTGTCCCTGTTCCCTAGAGTGCATAGGTGGGTGAGTTTTCAGCCGGACTATGAGCACCTAATGTTGTTGGCTGTAAGGAGTCGGGGGCGCCTCTTATTCAAGAGCCCCTCTCACAGGTGGCTAGGTGGTGTGGGTGGAGCCACCAGTCCTCAGGCCCCTGATGTGGGTAGGTGGAAACCCTGCTTAATGGGCAGAGCAGTGTAAAATATCAAGAACCTGCCACTTCGCAGCTGAAACAGTTGAAGTTAGAGTTCAGGCATATACCCTGTTGTACTGAGGTAATGAGGGCCTATGCTGTTGAAATGGGCTCACACAAGTATATGCAGGGGTGAAAGGCATTCAAAATCTGTGGATCCCTTATGCCTATGCCTAGGCAAAGGCGCTGTGCCTACCCTGAGTTCCTCACTTAGGGGAGCCCTCAGATAATTTTTTCCCTATTTGTTAATTTGTTCCCTCTCCAAGGCTGGGAATATGGCTCAAGGTGCTACAGGTCATACTTCTGGCCCAGGGGATGCAGCAATCACTGAAGTCGGCCCAGAACCTGGTACAGAGCAGTGAGGGGGGAGGTAAATGGGAGAGAGGTTTTTCCCAAAGGGGCTGTTTTTTTGATCCGTGCATTAGGCCAGACACAAGTACTTATCTTTTGCTGATTGAGTGCTCCTTTGCAATGGTTCTGGATTCCCAAGTAGACTGTCTGTCACTGGGTCTCTACAGATGTGGAAAATGCCTCCCAAGCACCACTGCTTGCCTCACAATGCATGCAAGCTGATTTGGCCTGACAGGTGCCAGCTCCCGCTGGGTCAGGTCTGGCAACTCCGCGCTGCTTCCTAACTGTCTGTCCCTCCCCCTGCCACTCAGTCGGATTCCTCAACTTTGCCTTTGATGTTCAGTGCTCTTAGCTTGTCATGTATAATTGATTCACTTGTTTTTTTGGGTCTATGTTGTAGGAGGGACCACCAGAGGCATCTGACTACTCTGCCATCTTGGCTCCACCTCTCATTTGATTTCTTGACAGCTGCTTCCATGGACATTGATTCTGGATCCAAGTAAAATTAAATCCTTGACAGCATCAATATTTTTTCCATTTATCATGATTTGCTTATTGGTCTAGTGAGGGTTTTTGTTTTCTTTACGTTGAGGTGCAATCCATATTGAAGGCTGTGTCTTTGATCTTCATCAGTAAGTACTTCAAGTCCTCTTTCAGCAAGAAAGGTTGTGTCATCTGCATAATGCAGGTTGTTAATGAGTCTTCCTCCAATCGTGATGCCCCATTCTTCTTCATATAGTCCAGCTTCTCAGATTATTTGCTCAGCATACAAATTGAATAAGTGTGGTGAAAGGATACAACCCTGATGCACACCTTTCTTGACTTTAAAGCAAACAGTAACCCCTTGTTCTGTTTGAACAACTGCCTCTTGGTCTAAGTACAGGTACCTTATGAGCACAATTAAGTGTTCTCGAATTCCCACTCTTCACAATATTATCCATAATTTGTTATGATTCACACAATCTGATGACTTTGCATAGTCAGTAAAACACAGGTAAACATCTTTCTGCTATTGTCTGCTTTCAGGAAGGATCCATCTGACATCAGCAATGACATCCCTGGTTTCACGTCCTCTTCTGAATCTGGCTTTGACTTTCTGGAAGTTCCCTGTTTATGTACTGCTGCAGCTACTTTTTAATTATCTTCAGCAGAATATTACTTGCGTGTGATATTAATGATATTGTTTGATAATTTCCGCATTTGATTGGATCACCTTTCTTTGGAATAGGCATAAATATGGATCTTTTCCAGTCGGGTGGCCAGGTAGTTGTCTTCCAAATTTCTTGGCATAGACGAGTGAGCACTTCTAGCACTGCATCCATTTGTTAAAACATCTCAATTGGTATTCTGTCAATTGCTGGGGCCTTGTTTTTCACCAGTACCTTCAGTGCAACTTGGACTTCTTCCTTCAGTACCATTAGTTCCTGATCATATGCTACCTCCTGAAATGGTTGAACATCGACCAATTCTTTTTGGTACAGTGACTCTGTGTATTCCTTCCACCTTCTTCTGATGGTTTTAATATTTTCCCCATAGAAAGTTTCAGTATTACAACTCGAGGCTTGAATTTTTTCTTTAGTTCTTTCAGCTTAAGAAATGGCCAAGCATGTTCTTTCCTTTTGGTTTTCTAACTGTAGGTCTTTACACATGTCATAATAATACTTTAATTTGTTTTCTTGAGCCACCGTTTGAAATCTTTTGTTCAGCTCTTTTACTTCATCATTTCTTCCATTCTCTTTAGCTACTTGAGGTTCACGACCAAGTTTCAGAGTCTCTTCTGACATCCATTTTGGTCTTTTCTTTCTTTCCTGTCTTTTTAATGACATTACTTTTTTCATGTATGGTGTCCTTGATGTCGTTCCACAACTCGTCTGGTCTTCAGTCATTAGTGTTTGTGATGGTTAAGATTGTGTGTCAACTTGGCTGGGCCATGATTCTCAGTGTTTATATGTGATCACCCCCATGATGGAATTTGCTGTGAGTAGCCAATCAGTTGAAAGGGAGTTTCCTTGGGAATGTGGCCTGCATCCAAATATAAGCAGACATTCTGGGTTTTTGCTCACTCTGGATCCTGCAGCTGACTTCTGTTCATCCGACCTCCAGTTCTTGGGACTTGAGCTGTCAGCTTATCTGCCCGTCTTGTATGTTGATCTTCACAGCCTGTGAGTGGGAATCCCTGCTCTCTGACATGCCAATCTTGAGTTCCCCAGCCCCTGGGGCTACATGAATTGAGAGAAGCCTCTATCCTTATCCACAGATTTGGGAGGTTCCAGCCTCTACAATAGCATGAGCCATTTCCTTGATATAAAGCTATCTATCTATCTGTCTGTCTGTCTGTCTTGTCTGTCTGTCTGTCTATCTGTCTGTCTATCTGTCTGTCTGTCTGTCTGTCTATCTATCTATCTATCTATCTGTCATGGTTTGAATTAGGTCCCCCCAAAAATGTGTGTATCAATTTGGCTGGGACATGATTTCCAGAATTGTGTAATCGACCTCTATTTTGTGATTGTAATTTTATGTTCAAGAGGATTAGGGTGGGATTTTAACACCACCCTTACCCAGGTCACATCCCTGATCCAATGTAAATGGAGTTTCCCTAGGGGGTGGCCTTACAAGAGGTAAAAGGATAGGGAAGCAAGCAGAGAGTTGGGAACCTGATACCACCAAGAAAGCAGTGCCAGGAGCAGAGCGCATCCTTTGGACCTGAGGTTCCTGTGCAGAGAAGCTCCCAGACCAAGGGAAGATTAATGACACGGATCTCCCTCCGGAGCCAATGGAAGCAGTGTTCCCCTGGACTGAATTTGGACTTGTAGCCTACTGGACTGTGAGAGAATAAACTTCTCTTTGTTAAAGCCATCCACTTGTGGTATTTCTATTACAGCAGCACTAGATGACAAAGACAATATTTATACTCTTTACTGGTTTTGCTTCTCTAGAGAACCCAGCCTAAGACATTTGGTACTGAGAGTGGTTCTAGAGAAACAAAATTGCAAGAATGGGTTTTCTAAATTGGTTCTCAAGTCTGACTAGTCTTAAAGATGTTGATGACTCTGCTGCCAGCAGTAAAAAAGGCACTGCTAATCCATGACGTGAGGTAGTGATACAAATACCCATAATATCACCACGAGTAGATCAGATATTGGTGAAAGGCAAGTCTCTGGGTGAACACATATGTGATATCTTTCTACAGTTTTGTCAGAATGAGAAGTATAAGGAAGCTGGTTGGTTGGTCCTACTTTCGCTAGACAAGCTAATGAAAGAAAGAGATGCGCTCAGGGCTTCAGAATTAAAGCTCAAGTGCTGCATGAATGACCTCAAGACTTCCACTTGTGCTTTGAAAGAAAGCCTTATTTCTTGTAGTAACAGAGCTGAAATTGCTGAAAACCAAACCGAATCTTATTGTAAGAGTGGCTGAATTACAATGCCAGCTGAATTGTCAACCTCAAGAAGTGTCTGAAGTTAAAGTCAGGGCATTGATTGGATAGAAATGGGATCCTGAAACTTGGGATGGCGATATATGGGCAGATAATCAGGAAGCTAGGGACACTGAGCCCCTAAATTCCGTTGAATCACTCCTGCCAGCAGAACCACTTCCATCAGAAGAGATTACTTCATGTTTGTCTGCTAAACCACCCTGCCCAGAAAAAACCATTAGCCTCTCCACTCCCATCTAATGAGATTAGTCCTAGCTCAGCTGACTCTAAAGAATCCTTGCCTGAGGCATAGCCTGAGGCAGATGCTTTACAAGACAATGCTGAATGTTCTCAAGACAATTCCACACTACTGATTCCGGCTTCTAGACCTATAACTAAACTTAAGTCCCAGCGAGCCCCAAAATGTGAGGTACAAAGTGTGACCTAGGAGGAGGTACACTACACTCCAAAAGAACTGCTTGACATTTCTAACATGTACAAACAGAAACCTGGAGAATATGTGTGGGAATGGCTATTAAGAGTGTGGGATAAAGGTGCAAGGAACATAAAGATGGATCAGTCGGAGTTTATTGATATGGGTCCACTAAGCACAGATTCTTCATTCAGTGTTTCAGCTCGAGAAGTTAGGAAAGGATATAATAGTTTATTTGGTTGGGTTGCTGAAGCATGGATTACGAGGTGGCCTACACTAAATCAAGCTGAAGTACCAGACCTGCCTTGGTATACTGTAGAAGAAGGTATCCAAAGGCTTAGGGAAATTAGCCTGCTAGAGTGGATTTATCAGGATAGACCCACAGACTCTCACATGGAATGCCCAGAGGACACACCTTTTACCACAACTGTGAGGAACAAATTTGTGAAGGGAGTTCCATCATCCTTGAAGACTGCTGTGATTGCTATTTTATGTAAATCAGATTTGACAGTGGGAACTGCCCTAACTGAATTAAGACACCTAACTACAATGGGGCTGATTGGACCCTGTGGTAGTAGGGGCCAAGTGGTGGCACTCAATCAACAAGGACAAGGTGGGCTTTTTTACAGTAATGGACAGAGGAGTCAAAGCAGTAATCAGAATAGTCTGACTCATTTGGACTTATGGCATTGGCTACTTAGTCATGGTGTCCCTAGGAGGGAAATAGATAAGAAATCTACTAAATATTTACTTGATCTGTACAAACAGAAGAATTCTAGGTCAGGTGAACAGCAGTCTAACTCAAATCACCAGAATAGAGAGTCACGATCCCTTAATTCCCAGATCTGAGCGAGTTTAAAGACTCACAACCCCTTGAATGAAGGGGAGGCCAGGTCCCCTTGAGGAAGGACTCCAACACACTGCCAAAAATTTTTGCTGTTAATCTTTCTCCCAGACGCCCCTAAAGGGATCTATGGCCTTTTATGAGAGTGACTGTTCACTGGGGAAAAGGAAATAATCAGACTTCTCAGGGATTACTGGATACTGGCTCTGAAGTGACGCTAATTCCAGGAGACCCAAAACGTCACTGTGGCCCACCAGTCAGAGTGGGGGCATATGGAGGTCAGGTTATTAATGGAGTCTTGGCTCATGTCCATCTCATAGTATGTCCAGTGGGTCCCCAAACCCATCCTGTAGCGATTTCCCCAGTTCCAGAATGCATAATTGGAATAGATATACTCAGCAACTGGCAGAACCCCCACATATTGGATCCTCAAAATGTGGAGTAAGGGCTATTATGGTAGGAAAGGCCAAGTGGAAGCCATTAGAACTGCCCCTGCCTAGGAAAATAGTAAACCAAAAGCAATACTGCATTCTTGGAGGGATTGCAGAGATTACTGCCACCATCAAGGACTTGAAGGATGCAGAGGTGGTGATTCCCACCACATTATCATTCAACTCGCCTGTCTGGCCTGTGCAAAAAACAGATGAATCTTGGAGAATGACAGTAGATTATTGAAAACTTAACCAGGTGGTGACTCTAATTGCAGCTGCTATTCCAGATGTAGTTTCGTTGCTTGAGCAAATTAATACATCTCCTTGTACCTAGAATGCAGCTATTGATCTGGCTAATGCCTTTTTCTCCATACCTGTTTTGAAGGACCATCAGAAGCAGTTTGTCTTCAGCTAGCAAGGCCAGCAATACACCTTCACTTGCCTACCTCAGGGCTACATTAACTCTCCAGCCCTATGTAGTAATTCAGTCTGCAGAGATTTGATTGCCTTTCCCTTCCACAAGACGTCACACTGGTCCATTACATTGATGCCATTATGCTGATTGGACCTAGTAAGGAAGAAGTGTCAATGACTCTGAACTTACTGGTAAAACGTGTGTGCTAGAGGGTGGGAAATTAATCACACAAAAATTCAGGCACCTTCCACCTCGGTGAAATTTCTAGGGTTCCAGTGGTGTGGGGCATGTCAGGATATTCCTCCTAAAGTGAAGGATAAGCTATTGCATCTGGCTGCTCCCACAGATGAAAAAGGAAGCACAACACCTAGTGGGCCTCTTTGGATTTTGGAGGCAACATGTTCCTCATTTGCTTGTGCTACTCTGGCCTATTTATCAAGTGACTTGAAAAGTTGCTAGTTTTGAGTGGGGCCCAGAACAACAGAAGGGTCTGCATCAAGTTCAGGCTGCTGTGCAAGCCACTCTGCCTCCTGGGCCATATGACCCAGCTGATCCAATGTTGCTTGAATTGTCAGTGACAGATAAAGATGCTGTTTGGCGTCTTTGGCAGGCCCATACTGGTGAATCACAATGCAGACCCTTAAGATTTTGGAGCAAAGCACCGCCATCCTCTGCAAATTACTCTCCTTTTGAGAAACAGCTTTTGGCTTGTTACCGGGCCTTAACCATGGGACACCAAGTCACCATGCAGCCTGAACTGCCCATCATGAACTGGGTGTTGTCTGACCACAGAGTCATAAAGTTAGACGTGCACAGCAGCACACCATCATTAAATGGAAATGGTGTATACGAGATCGGGCCTGAGCAGGACCTGAAGGCACAAGTAAGTTGCATGAGAAAGTGGCCCAAAAATTCATGATCTACACTCCTGTCACATTACCTTCCATGTCCCAGTCTGCACCTATGGCCTCTTGAGGAGTTCCTTATGATCAGTTGACTGAAGAGGAGAAAACTCATGCCTGGTTTACAGATGGTTCTGTGAGATATGCAGGCACCACTTGAAAGAGGAGAGTGGCAGTATTACAGCCCCTTTCTGGGACTTTTCTGAAGAATAATGGTGAAGGGAAATCCTCTCAATGGACAGAACTTCGAGCAGTGCACCTGGTTGTTCACTTTGCTTGGAAGGATAAACGGCCAGATGTGCGATTATATACTGATTCACGGGCTGTGGCCAATGGTTTGGCTTGATGGTCAGGGACTTGTAAGGAACATTATTGGAAAATTGGAGACAAGGATTTATGGGGAAGAGGTATGTGAATGTGCCAAGAAGTGAAGATATTCGTGTCTCATGTGAATGCTCACCAAAGGGTGACCTCAGCAGAGGATGATTTTAACAATCAAGTGGATAGGATGATGTGTTCTGTGGAAAGCAGTCATCTTCTTTTCTCAGCTACTCTCATCATTGCTAAATGGGCTCATGAACAAAGTGGCCATGGTGGCAGGGATGGAGGTTATGCATGGGCCCAGCAACATGGGCTTCCACTCACCAAGGCTGACTTGGCTACAGCCACTGCTGAGTGCTCAAGCTGCCAGCTGCAGAGAACAACACTGAGTCTCCAGTATGGCACCATCCCTTAAGGTGATCAGCCAGCAACCTGGAGGCAAGTTGATTACATCGGACAACTTTCATTATGGAAAGGGCAGCATTTCATCCTTACTGGAATGGGCCCTGACTCTGGATATGGATTTGCCTTCCCTGCACTCAATGCTTCTGCCAAAACTACTATTCCTGGACTTACAGAATGCTTCATCCACCGTCATGGTATCCCACACAGCGTTGCTTCGGATCAAGGGACTCCCTTCACAGCAAATGAAGTGTGGCAGTGGACATAAGCTCATGGAATTCGCTGGTCTTACCATGTTCCCCACCATCCTGAAGCCGCTGGCTTGATAGAACAATGGAATGGCCTTCTAAAGACACAATTACGGCACCAGCTAGGTGGCAATACCTTGCAGGGTTGGGGAAATGTTCTTCAGGAGGCTGTATATGCTCTAAACCAGCGTCCAATATATGGTGCTGTTTCTCCCATAGCCAGGATTCATGAGTCCAGGAATCAAGGGGTAGAAATGGGAGTGGTGCCACTCACTATTACCCTTAGATGTCCACTTGCAAGATTTTTGCTTTCTGTCCCCATGACCTTATGCTGTGCAAGTCTAGAGTTCTTAGTTCCAAAGGGAGGAATGCTCCCACCTGGAGACACATCACTGATTCCATTGAACTGGAAGCTAAGAATGCCACCTGGCCACCTTGGGCTCCTTGTGTCTCTGGATCAACAGACAAAGAAGGGAGTTACCATACTGTCTGGTGTGATTGATCCTGATTACAAAGAGGAAATTGGATTGATATTACATAATAGAGGTAAAGAAGAGTATGTACGGAATGCAGGAGATCCCTTAGGGCATCTCTTATTACTACCATGCTCTGTGATTAAAGTCAATGGAAAACTAAAGCAACCCAATTCCGACATGACTACTAATGGTCCAGACCCTTCAGGAATGAAGGTTTGGGTCACCCCACCAGGCAAAGAACCACACCCAGCTGAGGTGCTTGCTGAAGGCAAGGGGAATATGGAATGTGTGGTGGAAAAAGTTAGTTCTAAATACCAGTTACAGCCTTATTACCAGTTGAAGTTGCAGTTTTATATTTTTATAGATACATACATACTGAGAAAAAATAGAGAAAGGCATGAGAATAAAACCACTAAAGTCTAAATTCAGAAAAGCAATGGGAGTATATGATTCCAGGAAAATTGAAAGTCATCACAAATGAAATGGAACGCATAAATATCTATATCCTAGGCATTAGTGAGCTGAAATGGACTGGTATTGGCCATTTAGATTCAGACAATCATATTGGTCTACTATTCCAAGAATGACAAATTGAAGAAGAATGGGTAGCATTCATTGTCAAAAAATATACTTCAAGATCTATACTGAAGTACAACGCTGTCAGTGATGGGATAATATCCATATTCCTACAAGATGCCCCTGCTCGTCTGTCAGTTTGTCATACTGTGGGGGCTTCTGTGTTGCTGTGATGCTGGAAGCTATGCCACCGGTATTCAAATACCAGCAGGGTCACCCATGGTGGATAAGTTTCAGCTGAGCTTCCAGATTAAGACAGACTAGGAAGAAGGACCCTGAAGGCTACTTCTGAAAAGATTTAGCCATTGAAAACCTTATGAATTACAGCAGAACACTGATATAGTCCTGGGAGATGAGCCTCTCAGATTGGAAAGCACTCAAAGGACGACTGGGGAAGAGCTGCCTCCTCAAAGTAGAGTCCACCTTAATGATCTGGAAAGTGGAATGTACGAAGTATGAATCTAGGAAAATTGGAAATCATCAAAAATGAAATGGAATGCATAAACATTGATATCCTACGAATTAGTGAGCTGAAATGGACTAGTATCGGTCATTTTGAATCAAACAATCATATGGTCTACTATGCCAGGAATGACAACTTGAAGAGGAATGGCGTTGCATTCATTGTCGAAAAGAACATTTCATGATCTATCCTGAAGTACAGCGCTGTCAGTGATAGGATAATATCCATATGGCTACAAGGAAGACCAGTTAATACAGTTATTATTCAAATTTACCCAACAACCACTAAGGCCAAAGATCAAGAAATAGAAGATTTTTACCAACTTCTGCAGGCTGAAATTGATTGAACATGCAATCAGGATGCATTGATAATTATTGGTGACTGGAATTTGAAAGCTGGAAACAAAGAAGGATTGGTAGTTGGAAAATATGGCCTTGATGATAGGAACGAAGCCAGAGATTGCATGGTAAAATTTTGCAAGGCCAACGACTTCTTCATCGCAAATACCTTTTCTCACCAACATAAATGGTGACTATACACGTGGAAGAAGTGTCTTGGAAGAAGTACAACCAGAATGCTCCTTAGAAGCAAGGGTGGCAAGACTACTTCTTACATACTTTGGACAAGTTGTCAGGAGGGATCAGACCCTGGAGAAGGACATCATACTTGGTAAAGTACAGGTTCAGTGAAAAAGAGGAAGACCCTCAATGAAATGGATTGACACGGTGGCTGCAACAATGGTCTCAAGCATAACAATGATTTTGAGCATGGCACAGGACTGGGCAGTGTTTCGTTCTGTGATGCATTGGGTTGCTATGAGTTGGAACCGACTCGATGACACCTAACAACAACAAACACGTGGACCTCGCCAGATGGAATACACAGGAATCAAATCGACTACATCTGTGGGAAGAGACAATGGAAAAGCTCAATATCATCAGTCAGAACAAGGCCAGGGGCTGACTGTCGAACACACTGTCAATTACTCGTATGTAAGTTCAAGTTGAAACTGAAGAAAACTAGAAGACGTCCACGAGAGCCAAAATACAACCTTGAGTATATCCCACCTGAATTTAGAGGCCATCTCAAGAATAGATTTGACACATTGAACACTAATGACCGAAGACCAGACGAGTTGTGGAATGACATGAAGTACATCATACATGAAGAAAGCAAGAGGTCATTAAAAAGACAGGAAAGAAAGAAAAAACAAAATGGATATCAAAAGAGACTCTAAAAGTTGCTCTTGAACATAGAGTAGCTAAAGTGAAAGGAATAAATGATGAAGTAAAAGAGCTGAACAGCAGATTTCAAAGGGTGGTTGGAGAAGACTAAGTAAAGTATTATAATGAAATGTGCAAAGACCTGGAGTTAGAAAATCAAAAGGGAAGAACACACTCGACATTTCTCCACCTGAAAGAACTGAAGAAAAAATTCAAGCCTCGAGTTGCAATATTGAAGGATTCTATGGACAAAATACTGAAAGATGCAGGAAGCATCAGAAGAAGATGGAAAGAATACACAAAACCACTGTACCAAAAAGAACTGGTCAATGTTCAACTATTTCAGGAGGTACCATATAAGCAGGAACCAATGTTACTGAAGGAAGAAGTCCAAGCTGCACTGAAGGTATTGGTGAAAAACAAGGCTCCAGTAATTGACAGAATACCAATTGAGATGTTTCAACAAATGGATGCAGCACTGAAAATACTCACTTGCCTATGCCAAGAAATTTGGAAGAGAGCTACCTGGCCAACTGACTGGAAGAGAACTGTATTTATGCCTATTCCCAAGAAAGGTGATCCCACCGAATGCCAAAAGTATCGAACAGTATCATTAACATCACACACAAGTAAAATTTTGCTGAAGATCATTCAAAAGCGTCTGTAGCAGTATATTGACCGGGAACTGCCAGAAATTCAAGCTGGATTCAGAAGAGGACGCAGAACCAGGAATATCATTGCTAATGTCAGATAGATCCTGGCTGAAAGCAGAGAATAGCAGAAAGATGTTTACCTGTGTTTTATTGACTATGTAAAGGCATTAGACTGTGTGAATCATAACAAATTATGGATGACATAGCGAAGAATGGGAATTCCAGAACATTTAATTGTGCTCATGAGGAACCTATATATAGATCAAGAGGCAGTCATTTGAACAGAACAAGGGAATACTGCATGGTTTAAAGTCAGGAAAGGTGTGCGTCAGGGTTGTACCTTTCATCATATTTATTCAATCTGTATGCTGAGCAAATAATCTGAGAAGCTGGACTATATGAAGAAGAACCAGGCATCAGGATTGGAGGAAGACTCATTAACAACTTGTGTTATGCAGATGACACAGCCTTGCTTGCTGAAAGTGAAGAGGACTTGAAGTACTTACTGATGAAGATTAAAGACCACAGCCTTCAGTATGGATTACACCTCAACATAAAGAAAACAAAAATCCTCACAACTGAAGCATTAAGCAACATCATGATAAACAGGGAAAAGACTGAAGTTGTCATTTTACTTGGATCCACAATCAACACCCATGGAAGCAGCAGTCAAGAAATTAAGATGCACTGCATTGGGAAAATCTGCTGCAAAAGACCTCTTTAAAGTGTTGGAAAGCAAAGATGTCACCTTGAGGACTGAGGTGTGCCTGACCCAAGCCATGGTGTTTTCAATCGCCTCATATGCATGCGAAAGCTAGATGATGAATAAGAAAGACCAAAGAAGAACTGCTGCCTTTGAATTGTGGTGTTGGCGAAGAATATTGAATACACCATGGACTGCCAGAAGAATGAACAAATCTGTCTTGGAAGAAGTAAAACCAGAATGCTCCTTAGAAGCAAGGATGGCGAGACTTTGTCTCACATACTTTGGTCAGGTTGTCAGGAGAGATCAATCTCTGGAGAAGGACATCACGCTTGGTAAAGTAGAGGGTCAGGGAAAGCGGAAGACCCTCAGTGAGATGGATTGACACAGTGGCTACAACAATGCACTCAAGCATAACAATGACTGTGAGCATGGCGCAGGACTGGGCAGTGTTTCGTTCTGTGGTACTTTTGGTCGCTATGAGTTGGAACCGATTCGACGACACCTAACAGCGACAACATCACAATCAGAATATTAACATCTATACAATCCATAAATCTTATTCAGATTTCCCCAGTGTTACTTGTACTGATTTGTGTGTGTATGAAGTTCTGTAGAGTTTTATTGTGTGTAGGTTGGTGTATCCACAACCACAGTCAAGACACTGAACAGTTCCATCACCACAAGGCTCCCCCTTTTGTAACCATCCCCATCTCCCTCCTGTGTCCACACCCCTGCCCCATCTTTAAATTCTGGTAACAACGAATCTGTTCTTTATCTCTGTGATTTTGTCATTTTGAGAATGTTACATAAATGGAATCATACAGTATGTAACATTTTGGGATTGGCTTTTTTTCATTCAGCATAATTCTCTGGATATTCATCCCGGTTGTTGTGGGTATCAATAGTTCCTTGTTCTTAGTGAATAGAGTTCCACGGTATGTATGTACCTCAGTTTGTTAAACCATTCGCTCACAGAAGGACATCTGGGTTGCTTCCAGTTTTGGGCTATTATAAATAGAGCTGCTGTGAGACAAAGAACTCGATTTGGCCTTTTGTCTCTGGTTCCTGAAAATAACCCTTGGGATTTGCCAGCAATCACACTGCCTTGTTTTGCCAAAATATTCAGGCAACAGTTAAGCATGTACGCACGTAGTGAGAACCCCTAAGACAGAACCTGGCAAATAACTTCAGGAAAGGAGAGGGGCATAATGCAATCAATCATGCATATTCACTGATTCAATTGATCATGCATATGCAATGAGGCCCTAATCATTGACTATGCATAAGCCAATAAAGGATTTGAGCGGAAATTCCTTGGAGCTTCGGGACTGATGACGCATGTGGGAGTACCATGTGTCTCTAGGGCTGGGAAACTCCGTCAGAAAACCCCCTCCCAATCTCGCCTGTGCATCACTTTGTGTATATCCTTTTGTGGTTATATTAAAATTGTTATAGTGAGTATATCCCTTTTCCTGAATTCTATGAGTCATTCTAGTGAATTATCAAACCCACCGGGGCAGTGAGAGCTATTAGGGGCTGGCAGGACAGGGTCCTAACTTGTGAAGACCTCCCTCTGGCTGGTTAGAGTCAGAGAGAGAAAGTGACTCCTGGGTGGCTGGTGTCAGAGATGAAGAAGCGGGAAAGCAGGGAAGGTAGCTATCTTCGCGTTTTGGGAATAGGCCTTATGTTGATGATTGTTAACACAGCTGCCATGAACGTTTATGTACAAGCTTTTGTGGGAACATAAATTTTCATGTCTCTGGATAAATGCTTAAGACTGCAGTTGATGGGTCATACGGTAGTTGAGTGTTTAGTTTTATAAGAAACTGCCAAACCGTTTTCGAGAGTGACTGTACTATTTTACATCCCCACCAGCGATGTCTGAGTTTCTCTGCATCCTCACCAGCATTTGGTGTTGTCACTATTTTTTATTTTAGCCATTCTGATAAGTGTGTGGGAATATCTCATTGTGGTCTAGATTTGCATGTCCTTAATGATTAATGGCGTTGAGCATCTTTCATGTGCTTATCTGTCATCTGTATATCCTGTTTGGTGAAATGTCTCTTCATGTTTTTTGCCCATTTGCTAATTGGATTTTTTTTTTTATTGTTGAGTTTGGAGAGACCTTCATATATTGTAGATAAAGTCCCTTCCTGGATATGTGGTTTGCAAACATTTTCTTCCAGTTTGTCATTTGTCTTTTTGTCTTCTTCACATGGGCTTTGGCAGAACAGAAGTTTTAAATTTCAATGAGGTCCAGTTTATTGATCCTTCCTTTTATGGATCATGCTTTTGGTGTCAAGTTTAGGAACTCTTCCCCTAGTCCAAAATCCCAGATTTTTAAGTCTGTAATCTATTTTGAGGTAATTTTTGCATGAGGTGTGAGACTTAGGCCGAGGTTCGTTTTTTTTTTTTAACCTGTGGATGTCCAATTGCTCCAGCACCATTTATTGAAAAGGTTGTCCTTCCGCCATTGAATTGGTATTGCACCTTTGTCAAAAATCAGTTGGGCGTATTTGTGTGGGCCTCCTTGGATTTTTAACCTCTTCATGCCTTTAACTGGGTCTAGGCCATACGCATTGCTCTAATTTCCTCTGAGCAACATAAAAAATGAATCTTCATTTTGTAATACTACCAACGCTGTAATTAACAGGGGTTTTACAACAATAGTTAATTAAACACTGATCATGCAGTGTGCATTTAACTTCATCATTGTTAGTCTCCCTCAACTCCTCAGGGGGCTAATTCTAACAATTAAATTAGTCTGAAGCCATAGAGAATTATGAGATGAATCAGAACTCACATGGATAAAAATAGAATTTTTACTTTGAAAGGCTAAGAGGAAAACTTCAACACTATCAGATGTGGAGCGTAGAAGCTTGGTACAAACCCATCCCAGATCAAAGAAGTGTCCAATGGGAAAACATTTGGGAGAGGACAGCCAAAGAGAGTGTGCAAGAAAAATGAAACTAAAGGTCTCTTTCTATTCTACCAAGTGGGCCTTTACTTAAATATAGTTATGGTGCTCTACACAGCAGTTGTGTTCCTGAAAAGTTGTGAGTTTGACACCCTCTACTGTGTAAAGAGATGAATTGACATGGTCGCCACAACAATGGGCTCAAGGGTAACAATGATTGTGAGGATGGAGCAGGACTGGGCAGTGTTTCTTTCTGTTGTACACAGGGTCCCTGTGAATTGGAATCGACTCCATGGCACCTAACAGCAACAACAACTGTGTAATGTACTCAGAAGTGCCCTCTAGACTGGGAAGCAGCACACCTGGCATCTAATCCCAATTATGTCTCTAACGCATTGTGTGACCTTCAACAGTCACTTAAACTGTCTGGACTTGTTTCAGCACTATAAAATGCAGTTTAATTTAGCAAATATCTTCTGAGTGCCAACTTCATGACAGGTCCTCTGAGATATACTAAGATGAGCAAAGCATGAATCTTTCTGTCCAGTGACTTCCTGGGTTGCAGGTTATACCCGTAGTTGATTGAACACTTAGAGCCGATCAGCTGCCATGCTCAGCACTTCACAGATCTTGTTTCCTTTAATCCTCCCAGCAAACTTGTGAGGTAGGAGCTAATATCATTCCCATTTTACAAATGTGGAGACTGAGGTTAAATTACATGGCCCTTTAACCACCATATTTCATCGGTAATCATGATGGGGGACAGAGTTCAGGCAGCCAGATCAGCTCGCTTTGGTCTGGGCTTCATATGCGAGATAGGATCTTAGTTGGATAGGACTGAAGGTAACATTTTGACAGACAGAAGGAGAAACAGAATTCAGATATATTTCTTAACACTTTACAGATGGGGAAGTTGAAGTTAAGGAAGCTATATACACAAAGTCACAACGTAGTCCAGGACTCAAAACCGTGTTTTTCTCTCATATGATAAGAGAATAAGGGCTCCTCCCCTCGGCTAAGGCTAACCTCTCCACTTGGGATGTGGATCCTATCCCTTTCTCCTTCTGGGGACCTGGTCTTCATCAGTTACTCCCTGTCACCTATATGTCTTTAACCTGTTCCTCTGGGCTGTCTCTTTCCCTCTAGTACTTAAATATTTCCCCCAAATTTCCCACATTAAAAATCCCTTCTCCTATCCTGATCTCAGTTGCCTCTCAAGCTACTGAACGCTCTCTCTCCTGCTTTCATAGCCATCCTTCTGGAAAGCCTTGTCTACTCTCACTGTCTCTAGTTCCTCACCTCCCACTCACGCTCCTCCCACTGCAATCTGGCTTCTGCTCCACTAGTCCTCTCATTCTGTTCTTACCAGAGTCATCAGTGACATGCTTGACACCATGCACGTCTTTCCTTTCTCACCTTGCTTGACTTCTCTGCAACGTTCAATAAACTTGACTATTGCCTCCTTCCTGAAACAATTTTTCCCTTGACTTTCAAGACATGGTACTCTTCTGTTTTTTTTTTTCTTCTTCTCCATTGTTTTAGTTGTTTTCTCTCTTCCTATTTCTCCTTTATGGGTTCACCCTCCTATCAAAGCCAAAAACTCGTTGCCAATGAGTCAACTCCGACTCATAGCTACCCTATAAACCAGAACCAAACTCATTGCCGTTGAGTCGATTCCAACTCATAGCAACCCTGTAGGACAGAGGAGAACTGCCCCAGAGGGTTTCCAAGGAGTGGCTGGTGGATTCGAACAGCCGACCTTTTGGTTAGCAGCTGTAGCATGCCGCAGCACTTAACCACTGTGCCACCAGTGCTCCTCATCCTTCTATAGCGGGTGATTAAATATTGGGGAGCCTCTGGGTTCTGTCACAGGTCTTCTTCTCTTTTCAGTTTTCATTCTCTCTCTGGCAATACCATCCAATCTCATCATTTCAGCGATCATTTATATGTCTATGACATCTGACGCTCAATCTGAAGCCCCAAAATTCTCTGGATGTCTTGCAGGCACATGGCTAAATTAATTTTGACGTCCTCAACTATAATGGTTGCTCTAGCATTATAATATGTATCATTTTTTAAAATTTTTATTGTGCTTTAGGTGAAAGTTTAGAGTGCAAATTAGTTTCTCATTCAAAAATATATACACAAATTGTTTTGTGACATTGTTTGCAATCCCCACAATGTGTCAGCGCTCTCGCCCTTTCCACTCTGGGTTCCCAGTGCCCATTCATCCGGTTTTCCTGTCCCTTCCTGCCTTCTCGTCTTTGCTTTTGGGCAGGAGTTGCCCATTTGGTCTCGTATACTTGATTGAACTAAGAAGCATGTTCCTCATGGGTGTTATTGTTTGTTTTATAGGCCTGTTTAATCTTTGGCTGAAAGGTGGCCTTCAGGAGTGGCTTCAGTTCTGAGTTAGCAGAGTGCCTGGGGGCCATAGTCTCAGGGGTTCCTCTAGTCTCTGTCGGACCAGTAAGTCTGGTCTTTTTTTGTGAATTTGAATTTTGTTCTACATTTTTCTCCTGCTCTGTCCAGGACCCTCTATTGTGATCCCTATCAGGGCAGTCATTGGTGGTAGCTGGGCACCATCTAGTTCTTCTGGGCTCAGGCTGGTGGAGGCTATGGTTCATGTGGTCCATTAGTCCTTTGGACTAATATTTTCCTTGTGTCTTTGGTTTTCTTCATTCTCCTTTGCTCCGGTTGGGATGGGACCAACAGATGTATCTTAGATGGCTGCTTGCAAGCTTGTAAGACCCCAGATGCTACTCACTAAAGTGGGATGCAGAACATTTTCTTTACGAACTATGTTATGCCAGTTGAGCTAGATGTCCCCTGAGACTATGGTCCCTAGCCCTCAGCCCTAGCAACTTGGTCCCTCAAGGTGTTTGGATGTGTCTAGGAAACTTCTGTGCCTTCACCTTGGTCAGGTTGTGCTGACTTCCCCTATACTGCGTGTTGTCTTTTCTTTCACCAAAGTTAAGTCTTGTCTACTATCTAGTTAGTGATTAACCCTCCCCACCCCTCCCCTCTCTGGTAACTATCAAAGATTTTTTTTCTGTGTGTAAACCTTTTATTGAGCTCTTATAATAGTGGTCTCATACAATATTTGTCTTTTTGCAATTGACTAATTTGGTTCAGCATAATGCCTTCCAGATTCATCCATGTTATGAGATATTTTGCAGATTCATCATTGTTCTTTATAGTTGCATAGTGTTCCACTGTGTGAATATACCCTAATTTGTTTATCCATTCATCCATTGATGGGCACCGAGGTTGCTTCCATCTTTTTGCCATTGTGAACAGTGCTGCAATGAACATGGGTGTGCATATTTCTATTCGTGTGATGGCTCTTATTTCTCTAGGATATATTCCAAGGAGTGGGATTACTGGATCGTATGGTACTTCTATTTCTAGCTTTTTAAGGAAGCACCAAATCGATTTCCAAAGTGGTTGTACCATTTTACATTCCCAACAGCAGTGCATAAGAGTTCCAATCTGCCTGTAACCTCTCCAACATTTGTTGTTTTCTGTTTTTTTGACTAGTGCCGCTTATGTTGGGGTAAGATGGTATCGCATTAGCATTGTAGTTTTGATTTGCATTTCTCTAATGGCTAATGCTCAAGAGCATTTCCTCAGGTGTCTGTTAGCCACCTGAATGTCTTCTTCCGTGAAGTATCTGTTCATATCCTTTGCCCGTTTTTTAATTGGATTATTTATCTTTTTCTTGTTGAGGTGTTAAAGTATCTTATAGATTTTAAGAGATTAGACCCTTGTTGGATATGTCGTAGCCAAATTTTTTTCCCAGACCAAAAGTTCTCTTTATTCTCTTTTGGTGAAGTCTTTTAATGAGTATAAGTGCTTAATTTTTAGGCGCTCCCAGTTATCTAGTTACCTTCTGATGTTTGTGCATTATTAGTTATGGTTTGTATTGTATTTATACCATGCATTAGGGCCCCTAGTGTTGTCCCTATTTTTTCTTCCATGATCTTTATCCTTTTAGGTTTTATATTTAGATCTTTGATCCCTTTTGTTTAGTTTTGTGTATGGTGTGAGATATGGGTCCTGTTTTATGTTTTTACAGATGGACATCCAGTTTTGCCAGCACAATTTGTTAAAAAGACTGTCTTTTCCTCATTTAATGGACTTTGGTCCTTTGTCAAAGACCAGCTGACCGCAGGTGGATGGATTTACATCTGGGTTCTCGGTTCTGTTCCATTGGTCTATGTGTCTGTCATTGAAACAGTACCAGGTTGTTTTGACTACTGTGGCTGTACAGTAATATGTATCTTTAATTATTCAGAATCCACCGTCAAATAATGTAATAGTACTTCACATGGTAGCGTAAGGACCTTACAACAGTATATTCCAAATTCCTCACTCCCATCCTTACTACTATTTTTGTCAGATATTTTACATATGCTGTAAACACACAATAGTTTGTTACTATTGTTGCTTTAGGCAGCAACAGTATCAAATATAGATGAAAATATTAATTTTATTTTACCTTCATTTTTCCATTGTCTTCTTCTTTTGTGTTGACCCTATTTTCTGTCTTGTATCATATTCCTTCTGCCTGAAAAAGAGCTTTTAATATTTCTTGTCGTGTATGTCAGCTAGCAATGAATTCTCCCATTTATTTAGTTGGTCTATGAATGTGTTACTTGCTCCTTCAGTTTTTAAAGAGATTTTGTTGGGTATGGAGTTTGGAGAATTCTGGATTGACAGTTTTTTTCTTTTGTCACTTTAAAGATGTTATTCTTTTTTCCCTGGATCACATGGTTTCTGATGGAAAGCCTACTGTAATCCTTATCTTTGCTGTTCTTTAAGTGAGGCGTCTTTTTAGTCTGGATGCCTACAGGATTTTATTTTTGCCATTTCAACGTTTAAGATACAATATGCCTAGGTATTATTTTTTCTAGTTATTCTGATTAGTGTTCTCTTAGCTTCTTGGATTTGTGGCTTAGTGTCTGTCGTTAATTTTGTAAAACGTTCAACCGTTCTTTCTTCAAATATATGTCCTGTCTTGTTCTCTCTCTCTTCTTCTGAGATTCTAATAACACATACTTATACCATTTAATGTTGTCTCACAGCTCTTGGGTGCTCAGTTCTGTAATTTTTCCACTTTGTGTTTCAGTTGGTTCATCTCTATTGCTCTTTTTTCAAGTTCACGGTTCTTTCTTTGCCTGTGTTTATTGAACTGTTGAGCCCCTCGAAGGTATTCTCCATCTCTGTTACTGTGTTTTTCATTTATAGCATTGCCATTTGATTACTGTAATTTCTACCATGCTAGATTTTAAGCTCTGTCAGGGAGGTAGGGAGTCAGTAAATATTTTTGAACACCAAGCATAATTTTGGACCTTGTCTATCTTGATCACTGAGGTATATCCAGCAACCAGACCATTGCTTCATAGGTAAACTATAAATAACTGTTGACCTGAATGGAGTAGAAACTTGAGTGTTTCTTATTACCTGTAAAAACAGCACAGAGGTGGTTGGTATCCGACCTCCTGTAACTTCACAAGGGGGAAGGAGAACCAAGATCAACAGCCCAAGGCTGATTCCTATGAGGCAGATGTCAGACATGCCTCCTCTCTCCACCATCCTTACCAATTCTGACACCAACTGCCCCTCCCACAGCACTATCTGCTTCTCTGTTGCTGTCGAGTCGATTCCGACTCATAACAATTCTACAGGACAGAGTAAACTGCCCCATAAGGTTTCCAAGGAGTGGCGGTGGATTTGAACTGCCAACCTTTTGGTTAGCAGCCTGAACTCTTAACCGCTGCGCCACCAGGGCTCCACTTCTCTGCTGGGTTCGATAATTCATTGCAATGGCCACACAGAACTCACAGACAATACTTATGATTATGGGGTTTATTAGGGAAGTAACAGTTTCAATTCAAGTTCAGGAATGCTCAGGATACAGTTCTTCCATCAAGACAGCCTCTCCTCAGCTGTGCTCACAGGCATGCCTCTCTGGCCCTAGGCCTCTCCCCTGCTCGGGCAAGTGTTACAAAGGTCTTTTTAGCTGTGCCGATAAGTGCCCGGAGGCACGCTGCCCCTCCAGCAAGCCTCCTTCCCAAAGGCACTCAGTTTTCTGGCTCCATGGACCAGGAAGCCCACCACGCAGTCTCCTGCCATCATTTCTCTGCCACTGCTTCTTGAGCTCTCTCTGTCTCCTGGTTCCAGGAGCTCTTCAGTGCAGGGATCCCGGGCCCAAAGGATGCACTCTCTGCTCCTGGCTGTTCTTCCATGGTGGTGGTGGGATCCTCTCTCTGCTCTGGAATTGGCTCTATTTTAAGGTAAAACTGACCAATCCCCTTGGTGGGCCACAGTTACCCTATTTGCACAGTCTGACCCAGTCCCTTGCGTAGGAGTTACAAGACCATGGTGAGAAAGGCCACACAAAAGTGATCCATTGCACTGCATTACCCTACAGGACCGGACGAACCTGGGTACAATCCTAAGGACTTTTGACTTTGTTTAGAATGAGGAGGGCAAACTAGGCTATAGTTTCTTAACCTATCCATGGTGAAGAACCAAATTTAAAATTTTCCAATCCATTGCAGATTAATACTTCTAAAATACAATAAAAATAAATCACTAGAAAAATTAAATAAAAAGACATGCAGAATAGAAGCCCATCTTTTTAGTATTATATTCAACAGACATAAAAGTATCCAGTCAGATTGCTATGAACATTTATGAATGTTTATTTTTCAATTTCTATCCTACCTTATCACACTGGAAACAAACGTTTTGTGTACTGGCACTGGTCCATGGACCACACTTTGAATAGCATTGGCCTGAGTAATCTCTGTGATCTATATTGTGGATTTTCTGCTCACTGCAGGACACTGGGTCAGGCAGCTGTGGGCAGACCAATCCAACAACGTTCTGCAGGGCTCAAGTTGCTAGATTCTGGAGAGTTCTAGGAGTTCATCTAGAAAGCAGTACTCTTGAACAAAAATCTTACCATTTCCAAATGGGCCGACGTGTTATGCATTACTGACTGGGGCATCTAGAGAGAAGCAGAGCTCACCTAAATATTTTAGCTATAGCACACAGATTTACTACATACATGTTTGCTTGTAATGTATATTAGAAGACACGCTGGTTTGTATTATGAGAAACCTACCGCATAGAACTAAAATTCAAATTAATAGCCTCTACTCCCAAGCAAATTTACCTACCTAAACTATCTTGGCCTCACCTTTCACATGTTTTCTTTATTAAGTATCACACTTCAAAATCAGTCAGTATTATATTACTACATTTCTAGGACAAATTTCCTTTCATTCTGCCTATATTTTCCTTCCTGACTGATGAACAATAGCTTTACCACAGAATATGCTTGCAATAGTGCGTCAGTGGGACTTCTAGCACTAGATGCAAACACCGACACCAAAAAGCCTTTTAAATACGTTGCATTTCCAGAGAGAAGTACTTAAGAAAGTGAAATAAGCATTTTTACTCACGGGTGCACAATGATCCCTTCTCAATCAGGCCAGGCAAATGGCAGCCCAGCTGGCTCCAGCAAATGTGGAAAATGACCAACGAATACATGTTTCTTAAATCCTGGGATAATTCCAAGTTAACATTATTTGTCGATCATTTTCTTCAACAACATGTGGCCTCTTTTCAATGCTTTTAGTTTGCATCTTGGAACCAAAAATATCTTTCCCTCTTCACTTGTGGGCCATGACTCTGCAAAGTATTGATAAAAAAAGACTTTGTAAAATGGGAAATAAAATTTCCCGAATTGGAGGCTGTGCAATTGGTATCTACAGTGGCAGTTTCAGAAACCTGTCGATGAACGGTAAGGCAAAACTCTGATATAACTCTTCTGCAGGATCTTTCTGAGGACACATGGCTTCCGGCAGCATCCAGGCAAGCCAGAGCTGGTTATTCTTTCAAGAAAGTACTGTGTGCCTACAGGCTTCAGGGTACAGGTGGATGTGTGTGTAGGTGGGTGTAGCACGTGGGTGAAGAGGGAAAGAGAGAAGTCACGGGAGATATCGTCAAAGCAGTGAGAGCACCCAAACCCCAGGAAGACCAAGTCAGCTAGTTTCTTCCCAACTCTTATAAAGCTCATAATGCCATATTCTTTTCTTGCTTATTTTTAAAGTACATTAATTCCCTTACCCACCAAAGCTCAGTTCATCTGCCAACAATCATGGGGATGGCGCAGGACTGAAAACGTTTCATTGTGCATGGGATTGCCATGAATTTCAGATGACTTGATGGTGACTAACGACAGAGAGGGGTGGCAATTTGGAGGCAAAGTTCAAGGGAAGAAAAGAAAATCTTCAAGGAGTTGTGCACTTGTGATTCATGGAAATGGATTATTGGTCCTTAGCCTCAGCTCTGTGATGGTGTTTGTTTGCTTCCTGCCTTGCCTTCTTCAGAGCGAGGGCTTTGTAAACATTTGCTGATGGAGTGGTTTGATGATGCACAGAAGGGTTAAGACTGCGCTTGGGCTTCGTTTGTGGTTATTTTGTGGTGACTGGGAAAAAAACAACAATCCTCAGTCTCGCTGTGGAGATCGTATCATTGGTTCTACTTTGGGGCATTCAGAAGATGCTAGGCCCTCACCCCTTAAGTTCCCCTGCCCCCAGCCTCTGTGACTGAGAGGACAGGATAGGAGCAGCCTCTCCACAACTTCCTGCTCACTTCAGGAGGCTTAGTTTTGAGGTGAGTAAAGCCAGGCAAAACCACACTTCATGCCCTGCCCCAGTTAGCTTCTAGAAGCAACCAAACAGTTGGCCTGCTTCGCATTTCAATGGTGAACTCTAGGCTGTCTCCCAGGTTTCCAGCTTGGGGTTCTAGGAACATGTTGGTGTCCAGCATTCACCAATAGTCCACTGAGATAGAATGAATGTGGGAGTGGGGAGACAATGAATTTAGTTAGAGACATTTAATTTGAGGAACTATCATGAGATTATTGACAACGATGATCCAGGGGACTCTGTAGACAATACTTTGGTACTCTGTACTATTATTATCAGCTTTTCCATGAGGCAACTAAGGCCTCAAGAAGAGAACAATGCAAAGGCCACTAGCATCCTGAAGGCTTGGCTCTGATTTGGACCCTCAGAAAAGTGTGCCTCCTAGGAGCTGATCATCAGGAGATGATGCCATGCTCTCCTAGGGGCTACTGGACCAGCTTCTTGCTGATTTAGGGAAGTTTGAGATTTTTTGGCTATAGCTTGGAAAATGGAATGAGGATGCTGATGCAGTCGGCGTCATCAGAAAAAGGTTTGCTGAGCAGGCTTACCCATAGTCCGGGCTCAGGAGACCAATGTTCTACCTTTTCTAGCTTTCAGGACATGAGAAAGAACAGGAGCGTGACACCTAACACTCCTTTTCCCTTTGAAATATTGAGACCGGGTTCCAGTCTGATTGCCAGCAAATATCTGAGTCTTTCACATTATGTCTTCTTCCCTCTTGGCCAGTTGGCTACTGCTGTCACTGTTCTTTCCATCCCCACCAGACCCCTGGACACTAAACCAGAGGCCCTGCCTGCTAGTGCACCTGCCCCCCGCCCACTGTCTTCCCAGGCTCTCCAGTTCCCTCAAGCTACGTCAGTTCCGCTTGGCTTTGGCTGTCTGGATCTGAGGAACAGCCACAGCAAGCATCTTCCTATGGCAATTTGTTTGCAAGTCTCTGGATGAAAAAATGAGTCACACAGCAAAGAAAATCCTGTCAACCTAGACAACTCTGCTGTTAATAGTTCCTTAGGCTTTAGTGAGAAACGATGATGTTGTAAGAATCACCAAGCTGCTGAAGCCCAGGACTGAAAGCTTATTCCCTTAGGGCCTCTTCAAAGACCACTTTGAACAAGAAATGAGGGAACCTGGCTCCGAAGGAGGATGACCAGGCTGGATAATGCCACTCTCCACTCCACGGGAGATTAGTTTTCTTTTCTATCCTCCAATCGAGTTTCCACCATTTGCCATTGGACAATCAACAATGGAGAGGCATGGCCCTTCCAGGGACCATCCATCCAGGTTGGCTGGGCTAGTGGTCACCCTCCTCTGCTTCCAGGCAAACTAGGTAAGTGTCTCATTTGTGATTGTGACTCAACTGAATCCTACCCTTAAATTAAGAGTTCGCCTCAGTTATTATTGTCTTTGAATTCTTCTAGAAAGAGTCCATTGTTATGCTTTTAGAAAAATATTTAAGGGCCATGCCATTGGGAGTGTAACTGTAGTTGGTCATACTGAATTCTGTGGAGTAATCTTTGTGCCCGGTGATATCTTAGCTCTTGTTCTCAAGAACTTGTTCTTTATCATCATATAACAGTCACATTGAACACTTTGTAGTTTTTAAGGCACTTTGACATCCACTATGTCATTAAAATTGTACAACAGTCCATTGAAGGCCACATGGGACAGGAATTGTTACCCTACTTTACAAACGAGGAAGCTGGAGCTTAGAGAGGTGAAATAATTTGCCCAAGGTCATATAGCTCAGAAGTGGCTAAACTGAGACCTCAAATTACCTTGCTTACTTCCTAGGTCATTGCTTCTTCTTCTTCTTCTTTTTTTCTTTCTTTTCTTTTTTATTGTGCTTTAAGTGAAAGTTTACAATTCAAGTTAGTCTAGCATACAAAAACTTTTACACACATTATTATGTGACCCTAGTTGCTCTCCTATACTGTGACAACATGCTCCTCATTTCCACCCTGGATTTCCAGTGTCCATTCAACCAGCTCCTATCCCTTTCTGCCTTTTCATCTTGCCTCCGGACAGGAGCTGCCCATTTAGTCTCATGTATCTACTTGAGCTAAGAAGCACACTCTTCACGAGTATCATGTTATGTCTTATAGTCCAGTCTAAACTTTGTCTGAAGAGTTGGCTTCTGGGATGATTTTAGTTTTGGGCTAACAGAGAGTACGGGGGCCATGTCTTCCGGGGTCCCTCCAGTCTCAGTCAAACCATTAAGTCTGGTCTTTTTACTAGAATTTGAGTCTGCACTCCACTTTTCTCCTGCTCCGTCAGTGACTCTCTGTTGTGTTCCCTGTCAGGACGGTCATTGGTGGTAGCTGGGCACCATCCAGTTCTTCTGGTCTCAGGCTGATGGAATCTCTGGTTTATGTGGCCCTTTGTCTCTTGGGCTAATACTTTCCTTGTGTCTTTGGTGTTCTTCATTCTCCTTTGCTCCAGGTGGGTTGGGACCAATTGATGTATCTTAGATGGCTGCTCACTAGCTTTTAAGACCCGAGACGCCACTCACCAAAGTAGGATGCCTAACAATTTCTTAACAAACTTTATTATGCCAATTGACTTAGATGTCCCCTGAAACCATGGTCCCCGGACCCTCACCCCTGCTACTCTGTCCTCCCAAGTGTTTGGTGGTATTCAGGAAACTCCTTAGCTTTTGGTTTAGTCCAGTTGTGCTGACGTCCTCTGTAGTGTGTGTTGTCCTTCCCTTCACCGAAGATAATTCTTGTCTACTATCTAGTTAGTGAAATACCCCTCTCCCTCCTCCTAACCATCAAACAATATTTTCTTCTGTGTTTAAACCTTTTCTTGAGTTCTTATAATAGTGGTCTTATACAATATTTATCCTTTTGCGACTGACTAATTTCACTCAGCATAATGCCTTCCAGGTACATCCATACTATGAGATGTTTCACAGATTCATTGTTCTTTATCGTTGCATAGTATCCCATTGTGTGAAGATACTATAATTTGTTTATCCATTCAACCATTGATGGGCACCTAGGTTGTTTCCATCTTTTTGCTATCGTGAACAGTGCTGCAATGAACATGGGTGTGCATATATTATTAGTGTGACAGCTCTTATTTTTCTAGGACATATTCCAAGGAGTGGGATTGCTGGATTGTATGGTATTTCTATTCCTAGCTTTTTAAGGAAGCACCAAATCG
>NW_004444215.1:304459-306893 GCF_000243295.1 Trichechus manatus latirostris
ATAGTATCTCATTGTAGTTTTGATTTGCATTTCTCTAATGGCTAATGACTGTGAGCATTTCCTGATGTGTCTGTTAGCTGCTTGAATGTCTGCCTTGGAGAAGTGCTTGTTCATATCCTTTGCCTATTTTTTAACTGGGTGATTTGTCTTTTTGTTGTTGAGATTTTGCAGTATCTTTTGATTTTAGAGATTAGACCCTGATCGGATTTGTCATAGCCAAAATTTTTTTCCAGTCTGAAGGTTGTCTTTTTACTCTTTTAGTGAAGTCTTTTGATGAGCATAAGTGTTTGATTTTTAGGAGCTCCCAGTTATCTAGTTTCTCTTCTGGTGTTTGTGCATTGTTACTTACGGTTTTTTATTCTGTTTATACCATGTATTAGGGCTCCTAGTGTTCTCCTTGTTTTTTCTTCCATGATCTTCGTTTTAGATTTTATATTTAGGTCTTTCACCCATTTTGAGTTAGTTTTTGTGCATGGTGTGATGTAGGGGTCTTGTTTCATTTTTTTGCAGATGGATATCCAGTTTTGCCAGCACTATTTGTTAAAGAGATATAGTCTTTTCCCCATTTAATGGGCTTTGGGACTTTGTCAAATATCAGCTGCTTATAGGTGGATGAATTTACATCTGGATTCTCAACTCTGTTCCATTGGTCTATGTATCTGTTGTTGTACCAGTACCATGCTGTTTTGACTACTGTGGCTGTATAATATGTTCTAAAATCAGGTAGTGTGAGGCCTCCTACTTTATTCTTCTTCTTGGGTAATGCTTTACTTATCTGGGGCCTCTTCCCTTTCCATATGAAGTTGATGATTTGCTTCTTAATCTCATTAAAAAATGCTATTGGAATTTGGATCAGGATTGCGTTGTATCTGTAGATCGCTTTGGGTAGAATAGACATTTTCACAATGTTGAATCTTCCTATCCATGAGCATGGTATGTTTTTCCACTTTCGTAGATCTCTTTTGTTTTCTTGCAGTAGTGTCTTGTAGTTTTCTTTGTATAGGTTTTTTATGTCTCTGCTTAGATTTATTCCTAAGTATTTTATCTTCCTGAGGGCTATTGTAAATGGTATTGATTTGGTGATTTACTCTTCTAAATTCTCTTTGTTGGTGTTGAGGAATCCAACTGATTTTTGTATGTTTAGCTTGTATCCTGATACTTTGCTGAAATTGTCTATTAGTTCCAGTAGTTTTCTTGTGGATTTTTTGGAGTTTTCTGTGTATAAGATCATATCATCTGCAAATAGAGGTACTTTTACTTCTTCCCTACCAATCTGGATGCCCTTTATTTCTTTTCTAGCCTAATTGCTCTGGCTAGGACCTCTGGCATAATGTTGAAGAGCAGTGATAAAGGGCGTCCTTGTCTGGTTCCCGTTCTCAAGGGGAATGCTTTCAGACTCTCTCCATTTAGGATGATGTTCGTTGTTGGCTTTGTATAATTGCCCTTTATTATATTGAGAAATTTCCCTTCTATTCCTATTTTGCTGAGTGTTTTTATCATGAACGGGTGTTGGACTTTGTCAAATGCTTTTTCTGCATCAATTGATAAGATCGTGTGGTTCTTGTCTTTTGTTTCTTTTATGTGATGGATTACATTGATTGTTTTTTCTAATGTTGAACCATCCCTGCATATCTGGTATGAATCCCACCTGGTCATGGTGAATTATTTTTTTGTTATGTTGTTGAATTCTATTGGCTAGAATTTGGTTGAGTATTTTTTTGTCTGTGTTCATGAGGGATATTGGTCTGTAATTTTCTTTTTTTTTTTTTCTGGTGTCTTTACCTGGTCTTGGTATCAGAGTAATTCTGGCTTCATAGAATGAATTTGGGAGTATTCCATACTTTTCTATGCTCTGAAATACCTTTAGTAGTAGTGTTGTTAACTCTTCTCTGAAAGTTGGTAGAATTCTCCAGTGAAACCATCAGGCCAGGGCTTTTTTGTTGGGAGTTTTTAAATTACCTTTTCAGTCTCTTCTTTTGTTATAGGTTTATTCAGTTGTTCTACCTCTGTTTATGTTAGTTTAGGTAGGTAGTGTGTTTCTAGACATCTGTCCATTTCCTCTAGGTTTTCAAATTTGTTAAAGTACAATTTTTCATAGTATTCCATTATAACTCTTTTAATTTTTGTTGGGCCCATTGTGGTATCACCCATCTCATTTCTTATACAGGTTATTTGCTTCCTCTCCTGTTTTCTTTTGTCAGTTTGGCCTATGGCTATCAATTTTGTTGATCTTTTCAAAGAGCTAGCTTATGGTCTTGTTAACTGTCTTAGTCATCTAGTGCTGCCATAACAGAAATACCACAAGTGGATGGTTTTAACGAAGAGAAGTTTATTTCCTTACAGTAAAGTAGGCTAAAAGTCCAAATTCAGGGCATCAGCTCCAGGGGAAGGCTTTCTCTCTTTGTCGGTGTTCTTCTCTTCGGTGTTCCCCTGG
>NW_004444215.1:307575-329503 GCF_000243295.1 Trichechus manatus latirostris
ATGTTCCATGTGCATTGGAAAAGAGAGTGTACTTGGCTGCTGTTGGGTGGAGTGTCCTGTATGTGTCTATGAGATCAAGTTGGTTGTCTGTGGCATTTAGATCTTTCATGTCTTTATTGAGCTTCTTTCTCGATGTTCTGTCCTTCACCGAAAGTTGTGTGTTGAAGTCTCCTACTATTATTGTGGAGCTGTCTATTTATTTTCAATGCTGTTAGAGTTTTTTTTATGTATTTTGGAGCCCTGTCATTGAGTGTGTAAATATTTATTATGATTCTGTCCTCCTGGTGTATTGACCCTTTAATCATTATATAGTGTCCTTTATCCTCTGCAGTGGATTTTTCTTTAAAGTCTGTTTTGTCAGAGATTAATATTGCCACTTGTGCTCTTTTTTTATTGTTGTTTGCTTGATATATTTTTTCCATCCTTTGAGTTTTTAGTTTGTGTCTTTGAGTGTAAGGTGTGTCTCTTGTAGGCAACATATAGATGGATTGTGTTTTTCTCTCCATTCTGCCACTCTCTGTCTCTGTATTGGTGAATTTAGTCCATTTTCCTTCAGCGTAATTATTGATAGGTATGAGTTTAGTGCTGTCATTTTGATGTCTTTTTCTGTGGGTTGTTGACAGTTTCTTTGTTCCACTTAATTTTCTGTGCTGAGTCATTTTTCCTTAGGTATTTTCATCTTTTTCATTGTTGATTTTGTATTTGCTGAGTCTTTATGTTTTTCTTGTTTTTTATTTTGATGTGTAGGATTGTTAGTTTCCTTTGTGGTCACCTTAATATTTACCCTTATTTTTCTAAGTTTAAACCCCTCTTTTATTTCTTTATATTGCTTTGACTTTCTCTCCATATGAAAGATCTATGACTACCTTTTTTAGTCCCTCTTTTTTGTTTTAATGTTGTCATCTTTTACACATTGTTGTCTCAGTTTCCCTATTTTTAGTGTTTTAGCTTTGATTTATTTTTGTGACTTCCCTATCTGGGTTTATATCTGGTTGCTCAGTCCTGTATTCTAGTCTTGGGTTGTTATCTGATGTTATTGATTTTCTAACTGGAGGACTCCCTTTAGTATTTCTTGTAATTTTGGCTTGGTTTTTGCAAATTCCCTAAACTTCTGTTTATCCTGTAATGCCCTAATTTTGCCATCATATTTGAGAGACAGTTTCGCTGGATATATAATTCTTAGCTGGCATTTTTTTTCCTGCAAGGCTTTATGTATGTCATCCCATTGCCTTCTTGCCTGCATGGTTTCTGCTGAGTAGTCTGAGCTTATTCTTATTTACTCTCCTTTGTAGGTGACTTTTCATTCATCTCTAGCTGCTCTTAAAATTCTCTATCTTTATATTGGCAAGTTTGATTATAATATGTCTTGGTGACTTTGTTTTGGGATCTGTCTTATGTGGGATTTGATGAGCATCTTGGATAGATATCTTCTCATCTTTCACAGTATCAGGGAAATTTTCTGCCAGCAAAACTTCAACAATTCTTTCTGTATTTTCTGTTATCTCCCCCCGCCCCCATTGTGGTCCTCCAATCACTCGTAGGTTATTCCTCTTAATAGAGCCCCACATAATTCTTAGAGTTTCTTCATTTTTTAAAATTCTTTTATCTGATTTTTCCTCAAATAAGTTGGTGTCAAGTGCTTTATCTTCAATCTCACTAATTCTGACTTCCCTTGCCTCAATTCTGCTCCTATGACTTTCTATTCAGTTGTCTAAGTCTGAAATTTTATTTTTAGTCTTCTGGATTTCTGTTTGCTGTGTCTCTATGAATTCTTGCAGCCTGTTAAATTTGTTATTATGCTCTTCTATAATTTTCTTAAGTTCCTCTATTGCTTTGTCTGTGTCTTCCTTGGCTTGTTCAGTGCTTTGCCTGCTCTACTTCCTCATCTCTTGCAGAGTTCTGTATATTAATCTTTTGTATTCTGCCTCCAGTAATTCCAAGGAGTTCTCTTCCTCTGGAAAATTTCTTGTTTCTTTATTTTGGGAGCTTGCTGAACCCATCATGGTCTGCCTCTTTATGTGATTTGATATTGACTATTTTCTCTGGTCCATCAATAAGTTATTACTTTTATTTATTTTATCTTTGCTTACTGTGTCCTAGCTTCTTGTTTTGTTTTGTTTTGATGTGCCCAAATAGGCTGCTCGTGTGAGCTAGTTTAATTATTGGCACCTTTGAAGCACTAATGTGCTGTTACCAAGTGTTTAGATCTATTAGTAGGTATGTGAGCCTAGGAGTCCATTTACTTTTCTTATATGAATTCAGCTCAGGTGTCCAGGTAGTCTGTCACCAAGTGTGTGGTGCAAGCTATCACCTACAGTCCTAGATGGGCAGGGGTGATTGGTGTAGGCACTGGTATCTGGCTGCAGTAGAGGGTCACGCACTGAGCAAGGCAAGGGGCTGACAGCTGCCCCCAAGTGTCTGGGAGGAAAGCGTGTCCCTGTTCCCTACAGCGCATAAGTGGATGGGTTTTGCAGCCAGACTATGGGTACCCAATGTTGTTGGCTGTAAGGACTGGGAGGCAGCACTTATTCTTGGACCCCTGTCATGGGTGGCTAGGTGACGTGAATGGAGCCACCAGTCCTCAGGCACCTGAAATGGTGAGGACCCTGCTTAATGGGCAGAGCAGTGTCAAATATCACGAACATGCCACTCCACCATATAGCGGTTACAGTTGAAGTTAGGCTTCAGGTATATAGCCTGTTGTACTGTGCCAATGAGGGCCTACGTTGTTGAAACGAGCCCACACTGGTCTATGCAGGAGTGAAAGGAATTCAAAGTCTGTAGACCCCTTATGCCTGTGCCTAGGCAAAGGAGCTGTGCCTACCCTTAGTTCCTGGCTTAGGGGAGCTGGCAGATTATTTTTTCCTGTTTATTCATTTGTTCCCTCTCCAAGGCCAAGAGAATGGCTCAGGGCGTGTGATGGGTCATACTTCCAGCCCAGGGGATGCTGCAATCTCTGAAGCCAGCCCGGGATCCAGTGCACAGCGGGGAGGGGGCAGGTAAGTGGGAGAGAGGTTTTTCCCAAAGGGGGTGTTTTTTGATCTGTGCAGTAGGTTAGACGCATGTACTTATCTTTTGCCAACTGAGCGCCGCTTTTCACTGTTTATGGAGGCTTGAGTAGACTCTCTGCCGCTCGGTCTCTCACAACGTGGAAAACTTGTCCCAAGCACCACTGCTTGCCTCACCATGCATGCCAGCCGATCTGGCCTGAAGGTTGCCAGTTCGCACAGCATCAGGTCTGCCAACTCCTCGATGCTTCTGAACTGTCTCTCCCGCCCCCTGCCATTCAATCCAATTTCTCAACTTTGCCTTCGATGTTCAGGGCTCCTACATTGTCATATATAATTGATTCACTTGTTTTTTCAGGTCTTTGTTGTAAGAGGGACCACAGGAAGCATCTGACTACTCCACCATCTTGGTTCTGCCACCTCAATGCTTCTTTTATCCCTTGCATTAGCAGGCACTTAGTCTGTAAGAAGGAGCCCTGTTAGCTCAGTTTTTAAGCACTTGGCTGCTAACCGAAAGTTTGGTGGTTCAAACTCACCAGTCGCTCTGTGGGACAAAGATGTGGCAGTCTGCTTCCGTAAAGATTACAGCCTTGGAAGCCCTATGGGGCAGTTCTGCTCTGTCCTATAGGGTCACTATAAGTTGTTCTCAACTCAACGGCAACGAGTTTGCCTGTAAGCAATTACAGGAAGCCAGCTGGCAAGTGGCATTCATAGAGTCATGTTAGGGAGGGGTGGCAGCCAGACCGGGCTTTGTTATGTTGCAACTTGCTCAGATGGGTCAGGCTGCTTTGGTTTTCACTTCTACAAAGAAAGATTATCTTCTGTCAAATATTTGTGCATTCTACACATCAGCTAATCCACAAACATGTTCTCTACTCTTGGAAATTCAAACCACAGTACTTTGATTTTCATCAAGAAGAACTGATTTCTTTTATTTTTTTTTTTATTGTGATGAGAATATACACAACAAAACAAACAATATTCAACGATTTCTGCATGTATAATTCAGTGACATTGATTACATTTTTCAAGTTGTGCATCCATTCTAGCTATCCTTTTCCAAATTATTATACCACCATTAACATAAAGTCTCTGCCCCCTAAACAAAAACTCCTCCTTTCCCCCGCCCCCTAACCCTCGTAACCACTAATAATTTTTGGTTTCTATATATTTTCTTATTTCACATAAGTGAGGTCATACAGTATTTGTCCTTTTGCCACTGACTAATTTCACTCAGCGTAATGTTTTCCAAGTTCATCCATGTTGTAGCATGTATCAGGACTTCATTTCTCTTTGTGGCTGAATATTATTCCAGTGTATGTATGTACCACATTTTGTTTATTTATTCATCTGGTGATGGACAGTTTGGTTGCTTCCACCTTTTAGCTATTGTGAATAGTGCTGCACTGGACAATGGTGGACATGTGTCTGTTTGCGTCACTGTTTTCAAGTCTCTTGGTCTTCAGGGGCCATGGCCTCTGTTAGATTTCAGAAAAATCTCCCTCTGCCTTATGACAGCTCTTCTGAAATCTCTGGAAAAAAAATATGTGGAAGCAGCTTACTCTTTTACTCTGGACCTCTTTGGATGAGGGACATCCAAGTGAGATGGCTACTGAGGAGTCAAGGAAGGCTATAAGATTAGGGGTTTGGGGAGAAGACTGTTAAGAAAGCTCATGGAAGTCAGACAAGACCAGGCAGGAAGCCATGACCTGCCACTTAGGTGCTTTGTGATTTTGGTCAAATGATTTAACCATAGTTTGTACCTCTTATTCCTCCCTTACCTATCAGATGGGTATAATAATATCTAGTCTTGAGAATATTAAATGAGGGAAATATAAATTTATCTTATATATTTTTATATGTGTGTGTCTATCGATCAATATACATATTTATAGATAGATGTATAGTAGTGAATCAATGGAGAAACATCCCTCTCCATAAATGGCCCGTGAGACCAGATTTCTCTTGTGATTATTACCATCCTCCACTTTGCAAACGGCACCAGCAACCAGGCAGTGTTAGTATCAGCACTGAAATCCGGTTGTGTGCTAGGTCTGTACAAAGATGATGTCATTAACCATTGGGGCGGTTGCAAGGATTAAATGAAGAAAATACAAAAATGCACATCTCCTAAAGCCTGGCACCAAGGAGGCATTCAGAAAAGTGTGGTGAACCACCATCTGTAGAATGAATTAAAGAAAGCTCTGAGTGCATTACGTAGTCCTCTCAGTGGCCCACAATGCCCGAGTGCTCAGATGAGTTGAACAGGGGTTTATATTAGTGTCGGTGAAGAGCCCCATAATCTTAATGACTATGGCTCTCTGTGCTCACATCGAAGGTCCCACAATGAGTGGGAAGCATAGCTAAGAGGGAATAGCATTCAACCCAGAGGTTTTGTGCTGGTAGCAAGTTAGACCTGGCTGGCAATTAAATGTGGGCATAGATGTGGCCTGTTCTCATTTTTCTTCTCTGACCTGGTGACTTAATTGACTGAAACTAGGTGCACAGATGGCACTGGGACTAATTGGAATCTTCCCAGGCTTTCCACCCTGAGGTTGGTAGATTACTGCAGTGGTTGCATGATGGTGGAACAACTGGGGAATTCCCATAATTCAGGAATGGAAGGGGGGAGTAGCTTGAGGCTTCTGTGGAGGTACATATATGTGGAAGCATCAACTAGACCAGCCAGCATCTCAGAGCAGATGGAGTTGGGCATGATGTGTCACTTATGAAGTTAATGTCTCCTTTATGCCACAAAGTCCCCCACCCAGGGCTTGGCACAGAAAAAGGTGTTCAGCAAATGCCTGGTGAATGAATCCAATTGGAGGCTTACGGGTTATTGAGGACCCCAATAATGTGGGTTGTATCTATTGCTATTTAACATAATAGAAATTAACACTGAGAAAATGTAAATATATTTTTTGCTCATTTAGAAATAAATAACTTTATTTTCCAAAACAAACAACCAAAAAATAGTGAGAAGAGTGGCATTGCTTTATATCTTCGCAAATCTCTTTAATAGAAGATAGCTGGGTCTTTCTACCTGTTTCTCCATTCAGTCTATTGCAATTCCATAGGTCATGTAGCCTCTTGAAAACTCCACCATATACTCATGAGAGAAAAAGCCAAATAATGTGTCTTAGGCTGGGTTCTCTGGAGAAGCAAAACCAGTAACGTGTATAAATATGTATATAGAGAGATTAGATTTATATCAAGGAAACAGCTCACGTGATTGTAGAGGCTAGACTGTCCCAAGTCTGTGGATCAGGGTAGAGGCCTCTCCCAACTCACGCAGCCGCAGAAGCTGGTGAGCCCAAGATCGGCAGGCTAGAGAGCAGGGCTCCCACTCACAGGCTGTGAAGGTCAATGAATTCCAAGATCAGCAAGCAAGACAACAAGGTTTCTCCTGATTCACGTAGCTGCAGGGGCTGGTGAACTCAAGATCAGCAGGTTGGGGAGGAGGACTCTCGCTCGCAGGCTGTGAAGATCAAGGAATCCCAAGATCGACATGTAAGCCGCTAGCTCAAGTCCCAAGAACTGGAGGTGAGACGACCAGAGGCAGCTGCTGAATCTGGAGCAAGCCAAAAAAACAGAACTTCTGCTTATATATGAATGCAGGCCACACCCCCAAGGAAACTCCCTTTTAACTGATTAGCTACTCACAGCAGATCCCATCATGGGAGTGATCACATATAAACACCGAGAATCATGGCCCAGACAAGATGACACACAATCTTAACCATCACATAATGCTTTGTACTATTGTGAAAATAGCATTGATCTCATGGATCCTCTGAAAGGGTCTCAGGAACACCCAGGAGTCTGCAGAACCACTGCTCTAGGGTATAGAATTTAATTTAATGTAATTTCTGGGTCATAGGGTATGTATATTTTTAGCCTAACTAAATATTTCCAAATTGTTCTCCAAAGTGGTCATAGCAATTTATGCAATCAGCAACAGTGTATGAGAGTTCTAGTTTATCACATCTAAGAAGAAATTTGATATTATCAGACTTTTAAAATTCTACCAATCTGAGGTGTATGTTTTTAATTTTCAATTTCTATGATTACTAGTGACACTAAACATCTTTTCATAAGTTTATTTAGATTCCCTCTTCAGTGAATTCTCTGTTTCTATTCTTTGCACAATTTTTGAATATTTTTTTCTTCAGTATTGATTCATAGGAGTTCTTTATATATTCTGGATACTAACCGTTTGTCAGGAATAAGTGTTCTAAATACCTCTTCCATGATATTGCTTGATTTTTAATTTTTTCCCAAGATGTTTTTGATGCATAGAAATTTTAAATATTAATTTAACCAAAATTGAATGTTTTTTATAGGTTGTACTTTTTGAGTCTATTTATGTAATTCTTCCTTACTAAGAAGTTAAAAATATTCTTCAAAATTTTCTTCTAAGGGTTTTAAAGATTTAATTTTCACAATTAGTTCTTTAATCTGCCTGAAAATGACAGAGATTTTTGGTATGATGTTAGGTAAAGACATAATTTCATATTTTTATTTTTTCACATAAAGATAACCAATTGTCCTAGGATTATGTGTTGAATGCTCCATCATTTCCCCCACTCATTTCCATATATGTGGGGAGCTCTTTCTAGATTCTCTATTGTCTTCCATTAGTCTCAGTTTCCTACTTTGTTTTTCTTCAAAATTGTTTTGGCTGTGATTAACACTTTCCTCTTAAAATTTTTATGGTATATATATAAAATACATACAAAAGAGTATATAAATTGTTCATGTACAGTTTAAATAAGAATTGTAAAATGAATGCCTAACTAATACCTTGGAAGCCCCTGTAAATCTCTACTCATTCACATTACTCTTCATCCTCCAAAGACCAGAGGTAAGTATTGTCCTTAATGTTAGGTTAATCATACTTATGCCTGGGTTTCCCCCAAGACAAATTGAAAATGAATCTCTGTACTTGTGCCAGGAACCTGTAGTTGTTTTAGGCACCCCAGGTGATTCTGAAACACAGTGAGAGTTGACAACCACTGACAGAGAGCTTGGAATGTTGTGTTAAGTTTATTCACAGCTATTTCATCTTTTTGTTTCTATTGTAGAGAAGGTTTTCTCTTCCATTATATCTTCTAACTGGTTGTCCATTGTAAGTAGGTGTTTTTTCTTCATGAGATATGTTAAAATAGTACAAGATTGAGCAATAATTACCTAAATGGGTTATTCCAGCATTCCTTTCTTATTCATGGCAGAGACAGTATCCTCTTTTCCTGGGGACAATGACAGTCTTTGTGAGGACAGAGCATGTGGATTCGAGCAGTCGCACAAAGAGTTGGCAGCATAGCTATAAATGGAGCCCTGATGAAAGTTTCTTGGGTCTGTTCCTTCCTGCCAGTGGGTTTGTAGTTGTTTTCTGTGTATATCAGAGGGCCGCTTTGAGCTGTGACCCAACGGAAAATGTCAAATACAAATTTCCAGGATTTTTTTTGAATGTGTCTATTGTATAAATGGGAAACCCTGGTGGTGCAGTGGTTAAGAGCTCGGCTGCTAACCAAAAGGTCGACAGTTTGAATCCACCAGGCACTCCCTGGAAACCCTATGGGGCAGTTCTACTCTGTCCTATAAGGTCGCTATGAGTTGGAATCGACTTGACGCAACGGGTTTGGTTTTTTTTTCCTTTGTATAAATTTTGTCCCTGGGTGGTGCAAATGGCTTCCGCTCAACCGTTAACCTAGAGGTTGGTGGTTTGAATCTACTTAGTGGTGCTGCAGAAGAAAGGCCTGGTGATCTGCTTCTGAAAGATTACAGCCAAGAAAACCCTGTAGAGTAGTTCTATTCTGTAACATATTGAGGTTGCCATGTGTTGGAATAGACTCAACGGCATCAGGTTTTTTTTTTCTTTTAATTGTACAAATTTAGCCAGACAATTCTTGATTTTTCTAAATAGTTTATTCCAGGTTGCATATGTGGGTTTTTGTTTAGAGAGCACCTTTAGATAGCTGTGGTTTCCAACCTCAGAGCTGCAGATTCTCTCTTTGGACATTCTGAAATCAGTCATTGTTATCTGAGAAGCTTGCACCTTGAGGATTCCCTCAGAGATCTTAAGGGGCCCATCATAAAGAAGCAGGCTGCTTTGGCCTCTGCTCTCCTTCTCCGTCTTGATTTGCAAAGTTCCAAGCAAACACAAGAATTACCGTACCTTGTCGGACACAGAGAAAGGCTCTACATCTGTCCCAGGTCGTTGAAGCTCCCAGTTCTCATTATTAGCTTTGATAGAAGCTTCCGGTGGGGCCTAGCTAGACAATAGTCCATAAGCCATTGCCATTAGATGGACTGCACTAACAGAAATCCGCCTTGGACTTTGAGCTGCCTGTAGCTTATCTTAATGCCACAAGAGCATTGAAACTAGTGCTTCTCATTAGCCAGCCATATGGCTTTGCTGCATATATGAGCCCCACCAAGCATAGTCAATCAAAGTTTATTGGCTTGTTTCCACTCAGTCCCCAGTCTCATCTGTCCTTTCCCACCTCTGTACCATTGCCATTGCTGTTCCCTCCACCTGGAATACTCTCTCCCTCCCAGCCCAACCAGCTATGCCTGTTAAAATTCTCCCATTCTTCAAGGCCAAGCTCCTGTCCCTTCCCGATACTCTCTGGGCATACTCCTTCCCTCTGACAATCCTCCTGAACTATGCATATGTTCTTGTCTTCATATTCTTTCTAGACCATAAAAGATGGGAAGATAAAGACAGGGTCTTAGTCATCCCTGTACCTGTCCATCCCTCCTTCTCCTCCATCCCCTCTTGCCTGGCCTGAATCCCACCTCGGGGTCTACCACAAAGCCTGCTCACCGGCCTGGGCAATCAAAAAAGGTGCACTGACCTGGAAAGCTTGCAGTGTCAGGATGAGCAAATGATTGAAATTCTGCTGTCTGCATTAGCCCATGGGAAATGAGATAGCTTTTGAATGCATGCCGCACAGCATCCAAATATCCAATATTATTTTTTAAGTGTTTAGAATTTCAATATATAAAGCTCAGGTATAATTAAGCCTTCAAAACTCTATAGATTTCTTCCACCTCCACCAAGAAAGGAAAAAACACTTCAGCAAATAAAAATGAATGTATGCTTGAATTTGAGAAACTTGTGCATTCTGATTGCTTAAAGAAAACTTCAAAGCAGAAGGGAGCTGAGCAGTATTTAATTCAGAGTTCATTTGATTACAGGTGAGACACACAATTCCCTGTGTATATGGTAGCAAAAGGCTGCATTGTCAATTAGAGAAAGGAACATGAATCTGGAGGTTGAATTCATACCTTATCCAATTTGAAACCTGAATTATTTACTGATGAGATTAGATCCCTCTACTTAAACACTAAATCAAGCTTAACAGGAGGAGATATTGCAAATAAACAATGTTCTGACAAACAGTGTTTTTAATACTCTCATTAAAAAGGAAATCTAGCAGAGCTTTTTATTGCAGACATTGATGGCTCTATGAATTTTTATGAGACATGCACTAGAATTCATGCGCCCATAATAAGAGAAGGTGCCCCTTGCTGACTTATGGATGCAGCCTGGCTTACAAAGCACTGGGTTCACGCCCAGAAAGGGCTCAGCTCCAGGCTCAGCTAGGCTCTTGAGTTGGGCAGGTCCTTTCTCCTAGCTGCGCCTGGGTTCCCACATCAGATAGAATTGACTTATGTTTGTGTTCTCTTTTAGTGAGCCTTGGGCAATGAAGTGAGGATATTTAAGTTGCAGTTCTGCCGCTGTTTTGTTGTTGCTCATTATTCAGTTTATTGCGGCCGTGCCATGTAGTTTTTCAGAACAACTAACAGCTAAAAAGACTGACATGGCATAAATAGTTTTAAAATGTTTCTGGCGTTTTCTCTCTCTAGAAGCATTAATCATCCCATCATTGCAATTAGTTAGTGTGAAAGTCAAACAAGGAAATTTCAATTTTCTCTCAATTTCCTTGGCTGCTTTTGTTACTATGGAGAAGCCACATTGAAAGGATTTGACTGAAACAACATCCCTTAGTTTAACTTCTTCATTCCTCATTTGCACCTAGACTCTACCATTCAACGCATGCCTCTTCTGCACTGTGGCAGTGTGGGGCCAAGAAAGTGCAGCCATCCCAGCATACTGGGGCACTGGACTGCCAGCAATCAGAATCTGGCCAAGACACCACTAATGTTTGCTCATTATCCCAGCCACAGATGCTCTCATGTGATGCTCTCATGTCTTGGGACCCAGCCAAGAGCATTCTGCTTGTCAGAACTAGGAACTACGTCCTGGACTGGACACATAGATAAGTCATTCAGGTGTCAGAGGGAACTGCCTACCTTTTATCTAAATGTTTTGGCTTCATGCACCTGGACCTTTTCAAAGTGCTTTCGTTGCTCTGTATGGATCGACTGTCCAGAGACAATCTCCTTCTGTGGGATTGAGGGTGTTGAGCTAGCTGATCTCCAAGGTCCCATCCATTTGGCAACCTCGGTGTATACGATCTGTGGAAACAGGCATCTCATGTCTGATGGGTTAGCCTTGCTGCTCAGACATTCATCTCCATTGCTCCATCTCAGCATCGACATCAAATTTACAGGATTTCAGTGGGCTTCTCATCTGTTTTAAGAAGGGAGGCAGAGGGTGAAATTATTTTCTTTTTAAAACCGGGGCTACTTCTCTGCAAAGTAGTCAAGTTTGGACAGACAATATTATCCATTTTGATTGAAAAATAAGCAATGACATTTTCTTATTTCCTGGAATTATATTGAATTTGGTGATGATGAATTAATCTTTTCTTTGGAGTTACATTTGTGCAGTTTGGGCTTATAGCTGGGCTTCCCCCTAATAGAGTTTAAAAAATCAACACTATTCTTTAAAATAAATAAATTTATAGCAACTTCATTAATACAATTATAGAGAAAATGAAGGAATACTTTCCACCTCCATTTTAAAAAATATTTTCATGATAAGGAAGGTTAGTGTCTGAACAGACAATCAAAAAGTTGGCAGTCGCTTGCACTATGCACTTTAGTTATTTTTGTTGGTATGGCTGAAATTGCTTAGTGAAGTATTGGTCTGATTATTCTTTTATGAAGCAAAATTTAAAGTGTTTTCTATTTTTATGCCAGAAACTCATTTGAGCTTTGTTCTGTTTTGAACTTGACAACCAACTTTAAAACTTATTTTAGAAGTATTTTAATCTGTAAGTCTTGGTGGTACGGTCTGAGGCTCAAACCACCTAGACTTGGTTTTTTTTTTTTGTTTGTTTGTTTGTTTTTGTTGTTGTAAGTATGTATGTAACAAAACATTCGCCATTTCAACATTGTTCACATGTATGATTAAATGATAATATTTGTGTTCATCATGTTGTGCAACCATTACAGTTATCTGTTTCCATCAGCTTGTTGTTTGAGTTTGAGAAATATGACGTATTATATGAACATAAAGTGATATTATTAGTGTTATTATTTTTTCATTGAACTCAACAGATATTTGTACCATTAGCAAGATACCAGGCACCCCGTGTGTTTTCAGGGGTGTGCAGCTACACCAGCCTTAGAAGCAGGCTCTGTGAATCCTAGCTACGCCAGACAAAGGTAGCACACACAGTAATGGCATAGGCTTAGTAAATGGGAGGTCCCTAGGTGGCGCAAATGGTAACCTAAATGTTGGAGGTTCGAAGCTACCCAGGGGTACTGTAGAAGAAAAGCCTGCTTCTGTAGAGATTACAATAATAAAATCCTATAGAGCAGTTCTACTCTGTAACAGTGCTGAATTTGTTCTGCCCAGAAGCAGTCTTCCCCTTCTCCCAGTTGAAGCCACCGATCCCCAGATGCTGGGGCTCACCCTGTTCCTTAGGAAGATTGGAGCAGCCTCAGGTCAGGATCTTATCGTGCTCAGCTGCTTGTTGATCTCACTGCTGGTCTCACCTTCACCTTGGATTTGGCCCTTTGTCTTCATAACTTGCCAAGCCTTTCTTGCTCTTGCCCAACTCTTACCCGTCCTGGGCTTAATGGCAGGAACCTGCCTGCTCCCTGCCTCACACCAATTTCTCACTGGCTTGTGTATTCCTTTTGTGCTTGCCCTCAGATGTCAGGGGCAAAATGTCTCACCAGCTTCCCAGACACCCAGATAGTCATCAGCCCTATATGGTGGCTCTCTGCTGCCACCCAGCTCTCATTCTAAACCAGTCGTCCCTCGGATAGAAGTGATCAGAGCAAAGTTCCTCATTTCCCTTCCTTGTTCCAATACCATTGCCTCCCTTCACTTTTGTGCAGTATTGCCGCAACAATTCTCAGGATTACGAGTTAAATTGATCACTATAAAGTGATGACATTTTTTTCTTCCAAAGCTGAAAAATATCTTTTTTGATTTGTTTTTCTTTTGTTTGTTCTACAGGTCAGCATGCATTCACAAGCGTGATAAACACCTACGATGTGCTGCGCATTGTGCCAGCCACAGTACCGGGGTGCACAGTCCAAGCACGGCACAGGCTCTGCCCTCCAGGACCTTCAGTATAGTGGGGGAGAAGGGTGTCCCATGAGGATGTGGGAAAGTACTCAGAATCATCCTACGCATGGTAGTAGAAGTCTGTGAAGTTTGGAGAGACAGGGAAAGGAATTCCAAGGACTGAGGACCCACTTCCACATGTAGGATTCAGGAAAGTCTTGCACTAGGGGCCCAGGCAGTAGACTGCAGCCCTAAGCACACATTAGAATCCACTGGGCAGCTTTTGAAAAACTGCAGTCCTCCTGCATCAGACTCTCCATCGGGCCATAGCTTCTGTCCATTTTAAGGCTCCTCTGCTCGAGCAAGTGGCTAGCCAGGGCTGGCAGCCACTGGTCTATACTTTAAGTGGGGGCAATAAGTTTGCTCTTCTGAGAAACAGCATGTTTCGAGAGGGATCATTTCTGAAGTGCATCCTATACAAGCAAAACATGATTTTTCTACCTTTTACTTCGAGCTAGGAAATGGAAATGTCAAAATAAATCAGGCTGGACAAAGAAACTGCTAAGTGTGCTTGCCTGTGGGGAAGGGAGCCTGGTGGCTGGGAGCAGGAGAGGAAGGGAGAATTTTCACGGTGTGACATTCTGTACCCTTTGAAATTTAAAACTTTTGTCAGTATTACCCATACAAATATATATATATATATATATATATATATATATAAAGTTATAGAAAAATAAAAAGAATCCCCTGGTAGTCTGGGAAAAAATGAATCAGGCTGATTTTTAGAAAAATTAGAACATCTAGTTATCTAATGCCTCCACCATGTCACTGGAATCTTGTCCTCCCATTACGGTTGGGAAAGAGAGAGGATTGTGTCCCAAGGAAAGGATGAGGATGCTCTGAATGGGTGGGTCAATATGTGTATGGGAGGTAGGGGAGAAGTGGGGATTCTTTGCTTTCACATTGAGATGTAACTTACATATAAAATGCACGTGCAGACACACACACTAGCCCACTGGGATTTCAATTGATATTGAACTGAATCAAAGATCAATTTGAGAAGAATTTTAGCATCTTTATCATATTGAATCTTGTAATCCATGAACATAGACTTTCAATTTAATTATATCTTTAATCTCTTTCGATAATATAATTTCTTCATAGAAGTGCTACATATATTTTGTTAGATTTATTCTCAGTTTTTTTATATTCAGTGGTATTACAAATGCTATCTTTAAAAAATAACATTTTCTAAATATTTGTTGCTGTTTTATGGAAATAAAACTAAGTTTTAGATAGCAATTTTTGACATAGCTGTAGAAATTTTTTTTACCAGTGTTAGATGAATCTTCCAAAACACATTCCAAAACCCTAGATCACTTGGTCATGGAATATAATGTTGCTGGATTCAATTTGTTACTATTTTGTTGAGGACTTTTGCATCTGTATTCATAAGGGCTATTGGTCTGCAATTTTCTTTTCTTGTGATATCTTTGATTTTAGTATCAGGGTAATATTGTCCCTGGAGAATGAGTTGGGGCTGTTCCTCTCTTCTATTTTTTGGAAGAGTTTGTGAAGTACTGATGATAATTCTTCTTTAAACGTTTAGTAGAATTCACTAGTGAAGCTATCTGAGCCTGACATTTTCTTTCTGGGACTGTTTTTAATTACAACTTCAATTTCATGAATGGATATGTGGCTATTTGGTTTTATCTTATTTTATTTTTTCTTAATTTTATTGTGTTTTAGGTGAAAGTTTACAGCGCAAATCAGTTTCTCATTCAAAAATTTATACACAAATTGTTTTGTGAAATTGGGTGCAATCCCCACAATGTATCAGCACTCTCTCTCTCTTTCCACTCTGGGTTCTCTGTGTCCATTTGTCCAGTTTTCCTGTCCCTTCCTGCCTTCTCGCCTTTGCTTTTGGGCAAGTGTTGGCCATTTGGTCTCATATACTCGATTGGACTAAGAAGCACATTCCTCGTATGTGTTACTGTTTTATAGGCCTATCTAATCTTGGGCTGAAAGCTAGACTTCAAGAGTGGCTTCAGTTGTGAGTTAGCAGGGTGTCCAGGGGCCATCGTCTTGGGGGTTCCTCCAGTCTCTGTCAGACCAATAAGTCTGGTCTTTTTTTTGTGAATTTGAATTTTGTTCTACAATTTTTCCCACTCTGTCCGAGACCCTCTGTTGTGATCCCTGTCAGAGTAGTCAGTGTGGATATAGGGCTATTTGGGTTATCTATTTCTTCTTGAGTGAGCTTTGGTAGCTTGTGTTTTTCATGGAATTTGTCCATTTCATCTAAGTTTTTGAACTTATTGGCATACTTTGTTCATAATATTTTCTTATTATCCTTTTAATATCTGTAGAATATGTAGTGATATCACCTGCTCATTCCTGATATTGGTTATTTGTATCTTCTTTTTTTCTGATCAGTCTGGCTAGAGGTTTATCAATTTTCTTGTTCTTCTCAAAGAATCCCCTTTTGGTTTCATCAATTTTCTCTATTGTTTTTTCTGTTTTCTAGTTAGTTGATACTGCTTTGATCTCTATTTCTTTCTTTTACTTTCTTTGGGTTTAATATGCTTTTCTTTTTCTAGATTCTTTAGGTTGAAGCTAAGATCATTGATTTGAGACTTCTTTTTCTTTTCAAATATAAGCATTTAATAATATAAATTTTCCTGTAAGTACTGCTGTGGAGGCACCACATGAATTCTGATATGCTGTGTTTTCATTTTCATTCTGTTTAACATACACGCTAAATTTCCTTTGATTTCTTCTTTGTCCCATGGGTTATTTAAAAGTGTATTATTTAGTTTCCACATATTTGAGGATTTTCCAGAAACATAGTTCTCTTTTTTTTTAATTGTACTTTAGATGAAGGTTTACAGAGCAAATTAGTTTCTCATTAAACAATTAATACATATATATTGTTTTGTGACATTGGTTGCCAACCCCACAACATGTCAACACTCTCTCCTTCTTGACCTTGAGTTCCCCATTACCAGCTTTCCTGTTCCTCTCCTGCCTCCTTGTCTTTGCCCCTGGGCTGGTGTGCCCATTTTGTCTCGTTTTGTTTTATAGACCTGTCTAAACTTTGGCTGAAGTGTGAACCTCAGGAGTGACTTCTTTACTGAGTTAAAAGGTTATCCTGAGGCCATACTCTTGGGGTTTCTCCAGTCTCTGTCAGACCAGTAAGTCTGGTCTTTTTTTGTGAGTTAGAATTTTGTTCTATATTTTTCTCCAGCTCGGTCTGGGACCCTCTGTTGTGATTCCTGTCAGAGCAGTCGGTGGTGGTAGCTGGACACCGTCTAGTTGTGTGGACTCAGTCGGACATATTTCTCTTACTGATTTTAAATTTAATTCCATTGTGGTCAGAGATCAAACTTTGCATGACTTGAATCTTTCTAAATTTATTGAGACTTGCTTTATGACCCAGAATATTATCTATCTTGATAAATGTCCCATGTGCACTTGAAAAGAATGTGAATTCTGATGTTGTTGGAAGTATTCTGTAAATGTCAATCAGTTCAATTTAATTGATAGTGTTGTAGAGATATTCTATAACTTTACTCATTTTTGTCTTTCATTCGATCTTTCACTTACTGCGAAAAAGTTATTGAAACCTCTGACTATAGTTGTGGTCTTGTCTATTTCTCCTTAGAGTTCTATCAGTTTTTGCTTCATGTAGTCTGAAGCATAGATCTTTAGGTTTTTTTGTTCTCTTGATTAATTGATGACTTTATCATTATGAAATGACTTCATTATCCCTGGTAATATTCTTTGCTCTGAAATTCACTTTGTCTGATGTTGATATGGCCACTCTGACCTGTGGCTAACCCCACCACCCCTTTCCTCCAGGGACAAAAACCCAAATGAGAGACTCTCTACCTAGGGAGGTAAATGAACTGAAATTGATTACAAAGTGTATCTTCTGAGAAGACGTTCATAAAAAGAATTCCACCAGGGTCCTTCCTGTGAGGTAGAGTCTTCCAGGCTATAGGAGAAGAAAGGGAGGTGGGATGCGAACAGAGTCAGCAGTAAAATAAGCTAAGAAAAACGTCTGGTGCTCATGTTCAGAAGACCTTTGCACATAAGGCACACAAGCCAAGCCCCTTTCTGGGAGTACAGGTCAGTCTTAGGTTGTAGATTTCTGCATAAAGCACTGAGCGCAACTTGCAGTACACATATAACTGCCCCTCCCTGCTTAAGTTGGTGAAATCTGTCTAGGTACTACACCTTCTGAGATGAACACAACCCCTAGATTTGAAACAAGACTGGGCTACCCAGTGGAGACATTTATTCACAGAAGTCTTGGTAGCCTGATGGCAGTAATTCATCTATGCCAAGAAATGTGGAAGACAGCTACCTTGCCAACCACCTGGAAGAGATCCATATTTATGCCTATTCCCGAGAAAGGTGATCCAGCCGAATGTGGAAATTATTGAATAATATCGTACACAAGTAAAATTTTGCTGAAGATCATTCAAAATCGTCTGCAGCAGTATGTTGACAGGGAACTGCCAGAAATTCAGGCTGGATTCAGAAGAGAACGTGGAACCAGTGATATCATTGCTGATGTCAGATGGATCCTGGCTGAAAGCAGAGAATAGCAAAAAGATGTTTACCTGTGTTTTATTGACTATGCAAAGGCATTTGATTGTGTAGATCATAACAAATTATGGATAACATTGTGAAGAATGGGAATCCCAGAACACTTAATTGTGCTCATGAGGAACCTGTACACAGATCAGGAGGCAGTTGTTCGGACAAAACAAGGGGACACTGCGTGGTTTAAAGTCAGGAAAGGTGTGCATCAAGGTTGCATCCTTTCACTGTACCTATTCAATCTGTATTCGAAGATGATATGATCCTATACATGCTGTGCAAATAATCCAAGAAGCTGGACTATAAGAAGAAGAAAGGGGCATCAGGATTGGAGGAAGATTCATTAACAACCTGAGATATGCAGATGACACAACCTTGCTTGCTGAAAGTGAAGAGGACTTGAAGCACTTCCTGATGAAAATCAAAGACCACAGCCTTCAGTATGGATTATACCTCAACATAAAGAAAACAAAAATCTTCACAACTGAAGCATTAAGCAACGTCATGATAAACAGGGAAAAGATTGAAGTTGTCATTTTACTTGGATCCACAATCAACACCCATGGAAGCAGCAGGCAAGAAATCAAGACGCACTGCATTGGGCAAATCTGCTGCAAAAGACCTCTTTTAAGTGTTGAAAAGCAAAGATGTCACCTTGAAGCTTAAGGTGTGCCTGACCCAAGCCATGGTATTTCGATTTCAAATGAATACATTTTTTAAAGGCTAGCTTAAAAATCTAATACGTTTGGAACCCAAATCAGACTACAAAATAATCCTTGGATTATAGAGGAAACAATAAGGAAGACTGTGAGATGCTCACAACACTACAAGGTCTGTGATATTAGCTAAAGCAGAACTTTAAGAGAAATGTACTGCTTCAAATACAATTATCAGAAATCAAGAAAATATTGAGCACAAATAAGCTGTGTGTTCAACTCTCGAAGTTGGAAGAAAGAGCAGCAGAGTAAACCCAAAAGAAACCAGAAGGGAAGAAATAAAGATAGAAATAAGAGGGATAATATACATCAAAAATAAGGAAAATTTACAAAATCAAAAAATGACTACTTAAAAAGATTAATAAGGTAAACAAACCACTGTCACGATGTCAAGAAAACAAAGAGTTATTACTCAAAAAAATTTTTTTTGTATATTGAATGGGAAAAGGAAAAGTACTATAAAAATTTTTAAATGAAACAATATTATAAATAACTACATTTTAATAAACTTGAAATCCAAGAAGAAACGGACATATTGCAAGGGGAAAAGGTAGCAAAGTTGCTATGTGGATCTCTCTCTGACTCATGTGTATCTATCAATTGGTTCTAAATTCCAAAAGGGAAGAAGTGGGTTTTATTAGTTAGCCTTTCTCTCAAGTTCGAATGCCCATAACTATTAAAGAAATGAAAAATGGTAATCAGACTCCCCTCATTGCTCCACTTGCAATAAAGCCCTAGGTCTGGGATGGCTTTATAGATAATTTTTACAAACTATTCAAGAAACAAAAAAATCCTATGTCTCGTACAAGTTGTGTCAGAAAACATAAAATGAGAGAAAACTTGCTAATTAATTTTATAGGACTAGTATAACCTTGGTTACAAAACTGGGAAAGGATAGAACAGGAAAGGAAATTTAAAGGCCGATCTCACTTATGAACACGGATAAGAATTTATTAAACAAAATATGAGGTAATCAATTCCAACAGTGAATAAAAATATAATGTAACATGATCAAATAGGATTTGTCTTAGGAATGCAAGATTGATTTAAGATAGGAAAATATGCCCCTGTGATTCCTCACCCTAATAAAACAAAGGAAACCATTTAAGTTAAATAATAATCTCAACAGGTACAGAAAAAGCATTTGGTAAAGATACATGACAAAAAAATCTTTCCCGAAACTGGGATTATTAGGGAATTTCCTGAACATAATAAAAGCTTCATAATCTCATAATTACCATGTTAGGAACGATGATATGGTTTTCTGATATTGCCTCTCTTCAACCTAATATTGGAGGCTGGGATCAATGAAATAATACTCCCTAAAAATAAAAGGTATACGAGACAGATACCATCATATATCAGATAGTGCAGGAAAACTAATTAGGTATGTGGAAAATAACGAAGTTGGATAAAGAGCAAGGATTTCTGCTCAACAATACATCAAAGACAACATTCACCAACAAGGAATTAATATCCATAAAAGAAAAGGGACTAGAGAAATCAACATGAAAAAGATGAGAAATCAAATAGAAAAATGAGAAACATAATACTCAAAAACTAATTTAAAGAATAGAAGATCTGAATCAGATATTGAATCTGCATCACTAATAACCAGAGATGTGAAACAACAATGAGGCTGTATTTTATACCAGATTTACTACACTTAGAGAGTTGGATAATACAAGTATATTAGTTATCTATTGCTGCATAACAAATTGCCCCAAAACTTAGTAGCTTAAATCAATGACATTTATTATCTTAATGTTTTTATGGATCAAGGATCTGCATGCATCTTAGCTGGGTCCCCTGGCTTGAGTCTTTTACAAGGCTACATCATCTTAATGCTCAACTGGGAAGAATTCATTTCCTAGTTCACTCACAAGGTTGCTGGCAGGATTGAGTTCCTTGCACATTTGTTGTTCTGAGGGCCCAGTTCCTCATGAGCTGTTCATCGAGCATCTCACAATGAGAAAGCGAGAGGACAAGAGAGAGAGTTCTAGCGAGATGGAAACCAAAGTCTTTTGTAACCTATTCACATTAATTACATCCCTTCAGTTTTGCTGGATTCTGTTCATCAGCAGCAAGTCACTAGGTAAAGCTCATACTCAAGGGAAGGGACTACACAAGGGTGTGAATACCAGGAAACTGGGATCACTGGGAGCCATACCAGAAGCTGCCTTCTACACCAAGTTTTGGTGAGTATGTAGGTAATCAGATAATCTAATATGATTCTACTGGGAAAGTAGACTGGTACAGTCATTTTGGAGAAGGATTTGGCAATATTTAGCAAAATTATGTGTACTTATGACCCAGAAATTCTATTCCTGTGTATATGTGTGTATATATATATATATATTTCTGTGTTATATATATATATAACCAAAAAAAAGAAAAAACAAATCCGTTGCATCAAGTTGATTCCCTGACTCATAGTGACTCTATAGGACAGAGTAGAACTGCCCCCTAAGGTTTCCAAGGAGCACTGATGGATTCGAACTGCTGACCTTTTGGTTAGCAGCCAAACGCTGTATAGATATATATCTCAGAGACATAAATGCAGAAGTCCGTAAGGGGGCATGAATGATGATGGTTATCACAGCTTTGTTTGTGGCAGTGGGATGTAGAGCTAACGTAGGTGTCCCTCAAAAGAGGAATGGATAAGCAAAACTTGGTGCATGCATTCTATGTCTTTTTGTTTGTTTGTGGGATGATTTCTATCTCCACCAAGACTTAAATATGGCCACATTACCTTAGAGGGATTTTAGGTAAGACATGCAAATACTGGGTAATGTTGAAGGGCGGGAAACACCAGAATGAACCACTGAATGGGGGTGGCCATGGGGAATGACTCGGAGGAAACACCCTCTTCCTATCATGTGTGCCACCGTAACTGAACATGAGGAGGTGAAGAGACGTGGCAGGTCAATTTCATGTTTTCTAACGCTATTTTAAATGACACTGCTTTTTATAGAATCAGTTTCCAATTATTGATTGCTAGTATATAAAAATGGAGTCCCTGGATAGTGCAAAGGTTAACGCACTCAGCAGCTAACCCCCAGTGCCCACCCCTCCCCCACCGAGGCGTCAGGCTGTGCTTTGTGATGTCACACCCCCCACGGGCTGCCATTGGCTGGGCAGTGCCTTGCTGACCAAACAAAGCT
>NW_004444215.1:330406-332109 GCF_000243295.1 Trichechus manatus latirostris
GGGGGGTGGGGTGAGGGGGGCGGGGAGGGGGGATTGGGTGTGGTCGCCCCCCAGGGCAGGCAACAGAGGGAGCATTGTCTGCGCAGAGTTGTCATACAAGAGCAAAAACCAAGTAAAAGCCAGGGTGGTGGTTATTATCACCTCTACACTCCAGCATTTCTAAATAACGACAGTGACAAAATACTTTCCTTCCAAAAAATTGGTATCTTTATTCTTTCCAAAGTTGTTTTTTCCTGCTGAGAATATAATTTTGTAAACAGAATATAATTTGATTGACATACAGATAATTGGCATACAAGAAAGTGCACGGGTTTAAAGCATAGCGTGTGATGAGTTTTGTCATATGTATACACATGTTAAACCATGACCAAAATCAAGAGAGTGAGCATATCCATCCCCGCAGGAGTATCCCTGTGCCCCTTTGTAATCCCTCCCTCCTGCCCCTCCCGTCCTCAGATAACCACTGATCTGCTTTCTGTCACTATAGATGAGTTTGCATTTTTTTAGAGGTTTATAAAAATGGAGTCAAACAGTATGTACTCTTTTTTGTCTGGCTTCTTTCATTTCAGAATAATTCTCAGCCCCCAACCCCCCAAAATCATTTGTTGGTCTAAGTGATAAAAGATGACTGTGGTTAATGATAAGTTTTAATAATATGTAGGTAAGGTTCAAAATAGCACATGTTTAGTCCTTATGCTTTCATTGATGTCCATTTTGAAGGACTCCCTGTCAGAGAGCTGGCCCGAGGGAGGCTGACTCAGCTACCCCTGTTCCTTTCTCAAGTGAGTTCCTAATGATTTGGGATTGTTTCAGTTTACTTCCAGTGCACTTCCAGACTGCAGCCCCAGTGGTCATATGTGACACACATATTCCAGCATTTAAACAGCAGATTCTGAGTAAACAACGATAGGACAGTGATTGCAAACTAAAGGAACTTGAGTTTCTGTTCTGTCATTTTATGTGACTACTTTCTGTCATTTATAGTCATTTATATCTAAATCAGTGAAAGGTGAGGCAGAAATACTTGAGAAGGGCAACTCCCCCCCCCATGACTGTAATCTTACAGAAGAGATCACCAGACCTTTCTTCAGCATCACCTCTGGGTGGATTTGAACCACCAACCTTTCAGTTAGTAGCTGAGTGCAAACTGTTGTGCCATCCAAGGAGTCCCTGAGAAGTGCAAACTTTTACTGTATTTGAACAAAGTATATTTTCCCTAAGTTGAACAGTACCTTTAAACGTGAACTTTTTTCTTTGTTAATTGTTTATTTTAAACCTACAAAATAAACCAGGAAAATAAAACATTGTATCAGTTGGATGATTTAGTGTCTAAATTGTACCTCTTTCAGACTTTTTTGGTTCTCTTAAATTTTCATGTTTTTACTGTCGTGGTTATATATAAAGTGCTCAGTAAAAGAAATGTTTACCCTGTGTTGCTTTTATAACCATTGTTTTGTCTATTTTAATTCATGATTATTACTGAAAATGTGTTCTATTGAGGAGGGGGTGTTAAAATTATTACTCTCCCAGGGTTGAATACAATAATTATGCCACTGGTGGGAGGCTTTTATTTATTCATTTTTTATTTATTGTGCCTAATATCTTTGATAATTTGGTCCTAGTTAGCATTGGGATTTTTGTTTTATTTTCTTTTAAACAGCTTTATTGCGGTATAACTGACATGAGTTTGACATACGTATACA
>NW_004444215.1:332347-344272 GCF_000243295.1 Trichechus manatus latirostris
GAGATAATTGTAGATTCACACGCAGTTGTAAGAGATGATACAGCGAGATCTCTTATGCCCTTCACCCAGTCTCCCCCAGTGATAACATCTCTAGTACAATATCAGAACCAAGAAATTGACATGGATAGAATTCGTTGAGCTCATTCAGATTGCACAAGTTTTACATGCATGAATTTGTATATGTATGGGTGTACACATGTTTGCGGGGCCCTGGTGGTGCAGTGATCAAGTGCTTGGCTGCTAACTGAAGGGTCAGTGGTTTGAACCCACCAGCTGATCCACGGAAGAAAGATGCGGCAGTCTTCTTCTAAAAAGATTACAGCCTTGAAAATCCTATGGGGCAGTTCTACTCTGTTGGTTCAAGTTTACGCATATTTAGTTCTATGAAATTTCACCACCTGTGTAGATTTCCATGACCACCACTACAGTCAAGATAGAGAAAAATTATTTCACAAATATCCCCCATGTTACACATCTGTAGCCACAACCATGTCTTTTCCACCTCTGCCCCAGGCTTTCACTCATCTGTTTTCCATCTCCATAATTTAGTCGTTATAAAAATGTTGCATAAATGGAATGATTCAGTATGTAACCTTTTGAGATCAGCTTTTTTCATTCAGCATAAATCCTTTTAGATTCATACACATTGTTGTGTGTATCAATAGTTCGTTTCTTTTTTATTGCTGAGTAGTATTCATGCTATGGATGCCCCAGGGTTTGTTTAATCATTCACCTCTTGAAGTATATCCGGATTGTTTTCAGGTTTTGGCCATTACAAATAAAGCTGTTATGAACATCTGTGTACAGGTAGTCCCTGACTTATGACGTTTTCAAGTTATGATGAACCGCACTTACAACGGTCTGTTTTATGTTTTGATTTTTTTACATCTCATCATTAGTAATATGTAATACATGCAATGTTTCAGCGTGTAATTTGCTGATGTCATCATTCTCAGAGGTTCACTCCCAGATGTTCAAAGATTGGATTTATAAAGATACTGATAACAAAAGGCAATAATAATGAAAACTAGAAAAAACAAGTGGTATTTGACTTACGTCAGAACAAACTTATCACAGAGTCGTCAGAACAGAGCCCTGTCTTAAGTCAGGGACTGCCTATATAGGTTTTTGTGTGAACAAAACTTTTCTTCTCTTTGGGATAAATGTGCAAGAGTGCTAGGTCATGTGGTAAGGGCATGTTTCATTTTGCAAGAAACTGCCATGTTTTCCAGTAGTTGTCCTGTTTTATATTCCCATCAGCAATCTCTGAGTGATCTAGTTTCTGTGCATACTTGCCAGCATCTGTTGCTATCACTATGTTTTATTTCAGTCATTCTGGTGCATGTGTAGTGATATCTCATTGTGGTTTTCATTTGTATTTCCCTGATGATTAATGATGTTGAGCATCTTTACTTGTGCTCATTTGCCATCTGTATATCCTCTTTTGTAAAATATCTGTAGCCCATTTTCTAATTGGATAATTTTTTTATTGTTGAATATTGGGGACTCTTTATATATTCTAGATACAAGTCTTTTGTCAAAAGTGTGTTTTGAAAACATTGTCTTCCAGTCTGTAGCTTGTCTTTTCATCCTCTTCACAGGGTCTTTCACAGGGGAAACATTGTAAACTTTAATGAGATCTAGTTTATCAATTTTTCCTTTTCTGGATCATACTCCTGGTGTCAAGTCTAAGAAATCTTCACCTGACCTTAGCTGTCAAAGATTTGCTCTAAAAGTGTATACTTTTACATTTAACATTTAAATCTGTGATCCATTTTAAGTTAGTTTTTGCATAAGGTGTGAGGTTTAGGCCGAGCTTCATTTTTTGACTATGAAAGTCCAATTGCTCCAGCACCATTTGTTGAAAAAGTTATCCCTTCTCCATTGAAATGCATTTGAACCTTGGTCAAAAATAGTTGAGCATATTGGTTTGGGTCTGTTTTGGGGCTCTCTACTCTGTTTCATTGATGTGTCTGTCCCTCTACAAACATCACAGTGTCTTCACTACTGTAGCTGTATGTTGTTGTTGTTAGGTGCTGTAGAGTCGGTTCCGACTCATAGCGACCCTATAGGACAGAGTAGAACTGCCCCCATAGGGTTTCCAAGGAGCAGCTGGTGGATTTTTTTTAATAATTGTACTTTAGATGAAGGTTTACAGAACAAACTAGCTTCTCATTAAATAATTAGTACACATATTGTTTTGTGACGTTGGTTACCAACCTGATGACATGTCAACACTCTCCCTTCTTCACCTTGGGTTCAGAGTCACCATCTTTCCTGTCCTGTCTTACCTTCTAGTCCTTACCTTTTAGTCCTTGCCCCTAGGCTGGTGTGCCCCTTTAGTCTCGTTTTGTTTTACCGGCCTGTCTAATCTTTGGCTGAAGGGTGAACCTCAGGTATGACTTCATTACTGAGCTAAAAGTGTGTCCAGGGGTCATACTCTCGGGGTTTCTCCAGTCACTTTCAGGCCAGTAATTCTGATCTTTTTTTGTAAGTTAGAATTTTATTCTACATTTTTCTCCAGCTCTGTCAAGGACCGTATATTGTAATCCCTGTCAGAATAGTTGGTGATGGTAGCTGGGCACCATCTAGTTGTGCTGGACTGTCTGGTGGAGACTGTGGTAGTTGTCCATTAGCCCTTTGGACTAATCTTTTCCTTGTGACTTTGGTTTTCTTCAATCTCCCTTGCTCCAGACAGGGCGACACCAGTGGAGTATGTTAGATGGCTACTCACAAGCTTTTAAGACTCCAGACGATACTCGACAAAGTAGAATGTAGAACATTTTCTTTATAAACTATGTTATACCAATTGCACTAGATGTTCCCCGTAGCTGTCAGCCCAGTAATTTGGTCCCTCAGGGAGTTTGTATGTGTCTAAGGAGCTTCCATGACCTTGCCTTGGACAAGTTGTGCTGGCTTCCCCATTATTGTGTACTGTCTTACCCTTCACCAAAGTTATCACTTATCTATTTTTTATTTAGTGTTTTTGCATGCTCACCCCTCCCCTCCCTCATAACCATCAAAGATTGTTTCTTTTTGTGTGTAAAACTTTTCATGAGTTTTTATAGTAGTGGTCTCATGCAAAATTTGTCCTTTTGTGGTTGACTTATTTCACTCAGCATAATGCCCTCCAGATTCATCCATGATGTGAGATGATTCGCAGATTCATCTTTGTTCTTTATCATTGTGTAGTATTCCATTGTGTCTATGTACCATAGTTTGTTTATCCATTCATCTGTTGATGGACATCCAGGTTGTTTCCATCTTTTTGCTATTGTGAACAATGCTGCAATGAACATGGGTGTGCATATGTCTATCTGTGTGAGGGCTCTTATTCCTCTAGGATATATTCCTAGGAGTGGGATTGCTGGATCATATGGTATTTCTATTTCTAGTTTTCTAAGGAAGTGCCATATCGTTTTCCAAAATGGTTGTACCATTTTACATTCCCACCAACAGTGCATAAGTGTTCTAATCTTCCTGCAACCTCTCAAACATTTGTTATTTTCTGCTTTTTTGATTCATGCCAGTAATGCCGTGGTAAGATGGTATCTCATTCTGGTTTTGATTTGTATTTCTCTGATGGCTAGTGATCCTGAGCATTTTCTCATGTGTCTGTTAACTGCTTGAATGTCTTCTTTGGTAAAGTGTCTGTTTGTTTCCTTTGTCTGTTTTTAAATTGGATTATTTGTCATTTTGTTCTAGAGGTGTTCTATTTTCCTGTAGATTTTAGAGATTAGAACTTTGTCTGATTTGTAATAGCCAAAAAAATTTTTTCCCAGTCTGTAGGTTCTCTTTTTACTCTTCTGGTGAAGTCTTTTGATGAGCTTAAGTGTTTAATTTTTAGAAGATCCCAGTTATTTAGCTTATCTTCTGGCGTTTGTATGTTGTTAATTTTGGTTTGTATCCTGATAATGCCATGTATTAGGGTCTCTAGCGTTGATCCTATTTTTCCTTCTATGATCTTTATAGTTTTTGGTTTTATATTTAGGTCTTTGATACATTTTGAATTAGTTTTTGTGTATGGTGTGATGTATGGGTCTTGTTTCATTTTTTTGCAGATAGATATCCAATTTTGCCAGCACCATTTGTTAAAAAGACTGTCTTTTCCCCATTTGATGGACTTTGGATCCTTGTCGAAGATCAGGTGACCGTAGGTGGATGGATTTACATCTGGGTTCTCAATTCTGTTCCATTGGTTAATGTATCTGTCATTGTACCAGTACCAGGCTGTTTTGACTACTGTAGCTGTATAGTAGGTCCTGAGGTCAGGTAGTTCGAGTCCTCCTACTTTATTCTTCTTCTTCAATAGTGCTTTACTTATCTGAGGCTTCTTCCCTTTCCAAATAAAGTTAATGATTAGTTTTTCCATCTTTTTAAAGAATGTTGTTGGTATTTGGATCGGGATTGCATTGTATTTGTAGATTGCTTTGTGTAAAATTGTCATTTTCACAATGTTCAATCTACCTATCCATGAGCATGGTATGTTTTTCCATTTATGTAGATCTCTTTTGGTATCTTGCAGTAGTGTTTTGTAGTTTTCTTTGAATAGGTCTTTTACATCCCTGGTTAGATTTATTCCTAATTATTTTATTTTTTTAGGGGCTATTATGCATGGTATTGTTTTACTGATTTCCTTTTCATCATTCTTTTTATTGGTGTATAGAAATCCAACTGATTTTTGTATGTTTATCTTGTATCCTCCTCCTCTGCTGCATCTTTCTATTAGTTCCAGTAGTTTTCTTGTGGAGTTTTAGGGTTTTTTATGTATAGTATCATATTTTCCACAAACAGGGACAGTTAAACTTCTTCATTACCAATTTTGATGCCCTTTATTTCTTTTTCTTTCCTTATTGCTCTAGCTATGACTTCCAGCACAATGTTAAATAGGAGTGGTGATAAAGGGCATCCTTGTTCCTGTTCTCAAGGGGAATGTTTTCAGCCTCTCTCCATTAAGAATGATGTTGGCCATTGGTTTTGCAGAGATACCTTTTATTATGTTGAGAAATTTCCCTTCTGTACCTAGTTTATTGAGAGTTTTATCAGGAATGGGTGACTTTGCATCAGTTGAGATGGTCATGTGATTCTTTTATTTATGTGGGGGATTATGTTGATTGATTTTCTAATGTTGAACCATCCTTGCATAACTGGTATGAATCCTACTTGATCATGGTGTATTATTTTTTTGATATGATGTTGAATTATATTGGCTAGGATTTTGTTGAGAATTTTTACATCTATATTCATGAGAGATATTGGTCATAATTTTCTTTTTTGTGGCATCTTTACCTGGTTTTGGTATCAGGGTTATGCTGGCTTCATAGAATGAATTTGGAAGCAACCCTTCATTTTCTATGTTTGATATAATTCGAGTAGTACTAGTGTAAGCTCTTCTCTGAATGTTTGGTAGAATTCTCCAGTGAAGCCATCTGGGCCAGGGCTTTTTGTTGTTGTTGTTGTTGGGAGTTTTTTTTTTTTATTATGTTTTCAGTCTCTTCTTGTTATGGGTCTGTTCAGATTTTCAACATCAATTTCATAATAGTTTGGGTAGGTAGTGTGTTTCTAGAAATTTGTCCATTTCCTCTAGATTTTCAAATTTGTTGGAGTATAGTTTTTCATAATACTCTGTTATGATCCTTTTTATTTAAGTTGGGTCTGATGTAATGTTCCCCATTTCATTTCTTATTTGAGTTATTTGTGTCCTCCCGTTTTTCTTTTGTCAGTTTGCTCCCCCCTTCCTTCAGGGTGCAGCCCAAGCTCTCAGACTTGATGGGGCAGGAACCGGGTTGCCATTCACTTGCGGCAGCACTTGCTGAAGAAATGGTGCACTCCTAGTCAGGCGCCACGTGACCACTTCTCAGTTTAGCTGAGCTTCAGGATTCATTGGCCTTGGCAGCTGCTCAGTCTGCTTTCACTTTACTTTTTTGTTGCCAGAGAACGGAAATTACAAAACCTAATAAGTTTCCCTTTGTGCCTTGGCCGCTAGGAAGCTGCCAGCCAAAGTCGATTCCCCACACAGTCCGCTGCCTTCTGTCTCCAAGCAGGGAACACCCTCTGCCTTTCTTAGCCTTAACTGTCCTACCGGACACTGTGTGCTGGCTCTAGGTGGCCCCAGAGCCTCTAAGATGAATGGGGAGGGGCCTTAATAATGAATCCATAAGTAGTCACAGGGTTGTCGGGAGTTTAGGGCTCACTCAAGTACGTTCAAAGCAGGCCGAAAGAGAAGTTTTTCCTGGGCCTTCATAATTTAGCCTATCCCCTAGTGAACCTCTATTGAACTGCTATGATCTTTTTTTTTTTTCCTGGTTAAAAAACAAAAACCACTGTGACCTACTCCAGAAGTCTGAGCTGGCCTGGTACATATGCTTTCTCAGTGAGCACTTCCTTTGACTGCACTTGAAGCAACCAGCTCACTCCAGAGTCCTGGAGAATTGCACAGTGTCTTGCTCTTGGGGAGCCTTGAGGCTCTCCAGGCTCATCTTTCTCCAGCTTTCCTTTCACTCATCCACCCTAGCCATGGGAATCTTCTCTTACTTCTTCTAAGGTACCAATCTCTTCCCCATTCTAGAGCCTCCACACTAATGCTGTCCCATTTGTTTGATACACTCCCTCCCTCCCCTGCCACCTCACCACTCTTAGTCAACTCTTGCAGAAACTCCTACTCCTCCTTTGGGTTTCAACTTGTCAGATATGATTTCATCAGACAGGTCTTCTCTGACCCTCCATTTTTATTCTGTTTCATAACACCCTGTACTTTTGCTTGATAGAACCTATCACAATTTGTAATTATTTTTGTAGTTTTCTGATCAATGGTTCTCTCTGTATTCCCAGTGCCTGGCAGATACTAAAGGCTCAATACATTGTTACTAAATGAATGAATGACTACCTTGAAATGTCAATCCTGGAAGAGATAACACAAGCGAAGCCATAGACTAATTCCTACATTACTCCGATGCCTTGGTTTCTCAGGCTCTTGCTGTTCTGTTTTAGACAGAAGGCAGGTAACAGGAAACCTTCCCCCTCTGAGCTGTGGATCAGGGATCAGAAATCCTAGATTCTTCTTTCAGCTCTTCTACTTACTTGTTTTGAGATCTTAAAGAAGTCTTTTGCCTGCCTGGACCGCAGTTTCCTCCTATGACAAATAAGGATAATAATAATAATTCTAATCCTGTCTACCTCATGGTACTATTGTCATAATCAAGTGAGACAAGATAACCCGTGGCACTTTGTAAACAATGAAGGCCTATACATACGTGAGGAATGGCTACCACTGTTAATGCCCTGCCTTGGTTGTCACTGTGATTGGTACCAAAGATTTCCTCAAGGCTCCCCAAGAGCAAGATGTTGTGCAATTCTCCAGGACTCTGGAGTGAGTTGGTTGCTTCAAGTGCAGCCAAAGGAAGTGCTCACTGAGAAGGCATATGTACCAGCCCAGCCTTCTGGAGTAGGTCCCAGTGGTTTTTGTTTTTTTACTAGGAAAAGGAAAAAACTAAAAAGATTATAGCAGTTCTTTTTGAGGCCACAGATCATTGTTTCAGTGGCAATGTCCTTATAAAGGATGGCCCAGATGGACTCACAACTCACCCTTGATATGCAGACAGTTAGCATTGGTCAAATGCCAAGGATGGGCTATGTCACAAGGGGAATGGGTATTTATTTGTAAAACAGAACGGGGCCACAAGGGGACATCCAGTCCAAGAAGGGCTACACTCAGCCATCTCATACAGTAAGGAGGGATTTGCAGCCCAGGATTAAGGAGGTAAGAGAGTACTTAGCAGCGTTAAAGGAATCAAAGCACCAGACACAACTCATCCCCAGGGCTGGAGGAGTTTTAAGACGGCATAACAAGTGCACTGTTTGTAATGACAGCACCTGCTTAGCTCATAGTAATCATTAAATACTTGTTGAAAAAAATCTTTGCAGAATCATGAATAATGGGACTTGAAAGAGATAAAAGTTATCTTGGTTTCCAAAAATCCAGAAACTAAAGAATGGGCAATTTTGAAGGCTGATTGGACAGCTGTTCCCAAAGTGAGCTGATTAAAAAATTGTTGTCAGACCGGAGGGACGTCTTTTAATGACATGTGCCACAAGACTCTGTCTCTGGTGTTGTTCTGGTCACTAGTTACTTCAGTCCTTTAGGTGAAGACATACCAGGCAGGCTGGTCACATTGGAAGAAACTTTCTTTGCCTTCATGGAAATGGGCCTTGTCTGCTTTGAGGAGATGTCTATGGCTGAGCAAAACTCTGGGCTGCTTCAAGCAGAGTGGCCAGGGAAGGATTTATAGAGTCTGGTGACCTTGAATAAGGGAGGAAGAGTATTCAAATAAGCCAACCTGAAGGCAAGAGCGTAGCCAAGGTGAGCAGGGGAGATGAAACAGGACACTTTTGAGCATAAGGGAGCAGACCAGTTGAGCTGGAATGGAGAGTTCATTGGGGGAAGAAGAATTGAAGGTGAAGAGATTGGTAGGACAGTGTGCAGGGGCCAGATTAGGAGAGCCATGGATGCCTGTCTAAGAAGTTTGAATTTAATGATTCTGGCAATGTGCAACCATTCATCCAGTATTCATTCACTCATTCAGCACAGATTCATGCCAGACTCTGAACTTGCTCCTGGCTGGGCGTGCAGCACTGAGAAAGACGGGATCCCCGTTTCCAAGGTGCCTACTATCCTGGAGGGCAGTCAGACTCATCAAGGCAACTAGGTGTTGCTACTAGCTGTGGTTTCTTGTGGTTATGGTTAATTGTAGGAAGTAATGTTAGTTATAGTTATGGTTTTATATATATATGTATATATATAATAACGGTATAGTTATAGCTGATTATGGGAAGAGTAAGTTATAGGTATAGTTCTAGGTAGTTAAAGGTTATGAGGTGTTATGGTTATTTGATTTGAAATGTAATATACTCAGAGATTTATCTTAAGATTTTCCAAAGTTTTCATAACTCGTACCCACTGGGCAACAAGCTTTTACTATTTAATTACACTACATTCATTTGACTCGTTGCTTAGGGAAACTGTCTTTCAACATAAAGTCATATAGGTAAACTCCTGGGTGGTTCCTTGACCTCTTGCACCCATCTGTCAAGGTCAGACTCCAGGAGGTACCCGACAAGTGAAAGGCTGACCACCTGTGCAATCTTTATTTCTAGAAAATACCCTAGTCCAAATCTCGAGCTCCCATCCAATCCCAAGGAGAAGTGAGCTGGAAAATCAGTAAGGAAATCTGATAATCCTATTTCCAATCCTTCTGAACCAGCTCTATCTGAGCCTCCAGCCCAGTGCTCCTTCCATTAGAGATCTTTCAATGTCCCTCAAATTCAGAAGTGCCTTTAGTCCAATCTGGAGTGAAAAACAGGCAGGCAGGGAGGCAGAACACATCCTGTGTCTCCCTTTAAAGGTCCTGCTCATTGACCGAGTCCAAGTTAGAACCTTACCTTCCCTAAGAAGCCTTCTCAGATGCATAAGGTCGGGGGCCATCTCTTGTCCCCCCAAGGGGCTTTTTTTGTTGTTGCTGTTGGTCTAGTGTCACACTGAATGCATTCTAGCTTGTATCAGCATTAATACTGATGCCTGGGTTTGTTTCCCTCACTGGACTGTGAGATCCTAAAGGATAGAGCCACATGCCACATTCATTTCTCTATGCACTAGAGCATAGAAGTTGTTCAAAAGTGTAGGGGTGTGTCATACTTATGAAATCAGTCACAATTAGTATTACTAATAATAGAATATCAAAGTTTGAGATGGTTTATTTTTTTTAGATACACTTTTGTGCATGTATGTGCATATGTAGACATATATTCATTCTACTTTATCCCACAAATGATGTTGCCTGTGATTGTATTCCGATACGCCTTTATTCATTCATTCCATGTGTTTTTTGAATGTTGGATGGACAAAATCATGAAAGTTTGTCATTGACAGCCCATTAACTCCCACCTTCATGTTTTCACAGTGGCTTTGGTGCTTGAATTGTAGAAAAATCATCTATCTTGACATGGATATCCACAGAGTGTTCTAAAATATAAGCAAATTAAATACTAATAAGTGCATTCAAGGACATCCCCTAATCTCCCCTGGCCCTGCCTAAAACCTCAAAAGCTACCATACAATCCCTTCTTCCCTTTGCTTGGGTGTCAATCCAGGCAGGAGTGCAAATGCAGATGCCCCCTGGACATTGTTCCCACTAATCCCTGTCTGGCTCCCAGCTTCTGCCCAAGGCCTGGGGCACTGATCTCTCCTTTTCCTTTCCACACAACACCAATCTGCCGTAGAAAACGGATACTTGAACTGGCATCACCTCTGAGGTGGGGATCACAAGTCCAACCCTAAGGGTGGATTCAGTTCCATTCTCTGGGATCCCACCTCATTTAAAATCCTCTCCACACTCCCTTAACCCATGGTAGAGAGCCTTGACTTTGGCCTCTGGCCTTGGCCCTGTCCATCCGCCAGCTCTTGGGAGGATCACCCCTTAGCCAGTCCACCCCCGACCCCCAGCTTTGAGCCCTGGCCCTGCCCCAGGCTCAGGGTCTGTGGTCTGCTCCACATGGCCAAGTCTTCCTGATGCCTCGCAGACACCCACCTGCCCTGCTCTCCACAAGACAACAGGACTGCTTTTGAGGATATGGATGGTGGGTGGGTGCGATAAGAAATAAGGGAAATGGAGAAGGAGGAAAAACAAACACAAGGGCCCTTAGAGGTCACTCTTGCAAACTTCTCACTGGACAAATGAGTTAATTGAGGCCAAAGTGGGACATTGGAAACCACTTTACATGTGATTTTTTTTATCCTGCTCTTTTCAATCTTGACAATTTCCCAACGTTATTAAATATTCTTCATAAACATAATTTTTATGTCTTCAGTGCTTTTTTCTTTTTCTAAATTTTATTTAGTTTGTTGCTGAGAATATATACAGCAAAACATACACCAAGTCAACAGTTTCTACATGTGCAGTTTAGTGACATTGATTACATTTATCGAGCTACGCAACCATTCTCACCTTCCTTTTCTGAGTTGTTCCTCCCTCATTAACATGAACTCACTGCCCCTTAAGGTTCTTATCTAATCTTTATTCCTAACTAATTGCTGTCAATTTGATCCCATATATAGAAAACACTGTCGCTGAGTGGATTCTGACTCATAACAACCCTACAGGACAGATTAGAACTGCCCCATAGGGTTTCCAAGGCTGAAATCTTTACAGAAGCAGACTGCCACATCTTTCTCCCGAGGAGTGGCTGGTGTGTTCGAGCCACGGACTTTTCGATTAGCAGCCGAGCACTGTTACCACTTTGCCACCAGGGCTCCTTTGATCCAGTACAGATAGTTCTTAAAAGAGCATAATGCTCAAGGCAGAACTTTATTTTACTAGTTAAGCTAAACTACTCTTCGATTTTAAGATGACTTCAGGGGATACTTTTGGTTGAAGGTTTAAAGATTATCTCAGGGCAATAGTTTCAGAGGTTCATTCACCCTCATGGCTCCAGAAAGTCTAGAGTCCATGACTGCATTTTCCTTCTTTTGATAAGAATTTTTCTATGGAATCTTTGTTCAAAATATTCAGTAATGGTAGCCGGGCACCGTCCAGTTCTGGGCACTTGGCAAATGAGAGAGTTGTTCATGGAGGCAATTAGCCACACATTCCATTTCCTCCTCCTATTCCTGACCCTCCTTCTTCCTCTGTTACTCTAGGTGAATGGAGACCAGTTGTTGAGCCTTGGATGACCATTTGCAAGCTTTTAAAACCCCAGGCACTACGCAATGAACTAGGAAATAGAACGGAAGCACTAAACACATTAGGCCAATTAACAGGGATGTCTCATAAAACCATGACCCTAAACCTGCAAACCAAGGAACCAAATCCCATGAGGTGTTCGGTCATACATAAGCAGCCTCAGCAGCTACTCTTTTTTTTTTTTTTTTTT
>NW_004444215.1:344372-347343 GCF_000243295.1 Trichechus manatus latirostris
TTTTTTTTGGTAGTTGGTGTAAATATATCTATCACACAACTTTTGCCAATTCAACTTTTTACAGGTGTACAATTTATTGACAGCAAATACAATAACCAGCTGTGCAACCTTACCCTTAATCAATGTAGTTTTTCCATCACCATTAACCCCCTTTCTCCCCCTCCCTCCTGCCCCTGGTAACCACTAATAAACTTTGGTCTCTATACATTTGCCTTTTCTTGTCTTTTTATATAAGCGATGTCATACAATAGTTGTCCTTTTGTGATTGGCTTATTTCCGTCAGCAAATCTTCAAGCTCTGTCCATGCTGTAGCATATATAAAGACTTCATTTTTCCTACTGGTTGAGTAGTATTCCCATTGTATGTCTGTACCACAATTTGTTTATCCATTCATCTGTCGATGGGCATTTAGATTGTTTCTACCTTTTGGCTATTGTGAATAGTGCTGCCATGAATATTGGTGTACAAATCTCTTTTTGAGTCTCTGCTTTCAAGTCTTTTGGGTATATACCCAGGAGTGGAATTGCTGGGTCATATGGTAGTTCTATTTTTAGTTTTTTGAGGAACTGCCACACTGTTTTCCACAATGGCTGTACCATTTTGCATTCCCATAAGCAATGGATATGTGTTCCAAATTCCCCCACATCCTCACCAACATTTGTTATTTTCTGTTTTTTTTTTTTTAAATCTTAGCCATCCTAGTGGGAGTGAAATGGTATCTCATTGTGGTTTTGATTTGCATCTGTCTGATGGCTAATGATGCTGAGCATCTTTTCATATGTTTAGTGGCCATTTGAATGTCCTCTCTGGTGAAATATCTATTCAAGTCCTTTGCCCATTTTATGATTGGGTTATTTGACTTTCTGTTGTTGTTGAAGTTTTACATATATTTTGGTTAGTAGATTCTTGTTGGATATATGGTTTCTGAAGATATTCTCCCAGTTGGTAGCTTGTCTTCTCACTTTTTTGGTTAAGTCTTTTGACGAACAAAAGTTTTTAATTTGTGTAAGGTCCCATTGATTTATTCCGTCTTTTGCTGTTTGTGCTTTTGTTATTATATTAGATAATCCATTGTTGAAAGCTCAGCCTGACAGCGTTGCCCCTACTTGTTCTTCTAAGAATTTTATGGCTTCAGTTTGCACATTTAGGCCCTTAATCCATTTTGAATTTGTTTTTGTGTATGGTATGAGGCATGGATCCTGTTTCATTTTTCTGCATGTGGAAATCCAATTTTCCCAGCACCATTTATTGAAGAGACTTTTCTTTCCCTATCAAATGGACTTAGCACCCCTGTCAAAAATCAGTTGACCATAGATGTGTGGGTTTATTTCTAGACTTTCAATTCTATTCCATTGATCTATGTGTCTACTGTTATATCAGTACCAGGCTGTTTTGATTACTGTAGCTGTATAGTATGTTTCAAAATCAGGAAGTGTGAATCCTCCTACTTTTTTCTTCTCTTTCAACATTGTTTTAACTATTTGGGGCCTCTTGCCATTCCTTATAAGGTTGAGGATTGGTTTTTTTTATTTCTGTAAAGAAGGCCACTGGAATTTTGATCAGATTGCCTTCAATCTATAGATTGTTTTGGGTAGTATTGACATCTTAACAATATTAAGTCTTCCAATCCATGAACATGGAACATCTTTCCATTTATTTAAGTCTTCTTTAATCTCTTTCAGCAACATTTTATAGTTTTCATTGTATACCATATTTTTATGCAAATAATGTGCACCTTATACCTTTGCCAACAGTTCCCTCCCCTCTTCGAGTTATTTTTGTAAGTGTCTCTACGCCAATTTTTTTTACATGTTGCGGCCAAAAATTAACATACTGTGCTTATGAAAATACCTTGCGGGGAGGAGGTGTGAGCAGTTGGAAAACAAATGTAGAAGGCGTGCATTGTTTGCCTAAAAATATGGTAAGTCCTTCATGTCCCTGGTTAGATTTATTCATAGGTACTTTATTCTTAGATGCTATTGTAAATGGAATTGTTTCCCTAATTTCCCTTTCAAGGAGCCCCGGTGGTGCAGCGGCTAAAGCACTTGACTGCTAACCGAAAAGTCGGTCGTTCGAAACCACCAGCAGCTACGCAGGAGAAAGATGTGGCAGTCTGCTTCCATAGAGATTTACAGTCTTAGAAACCCTATGGAGTTGTTACGAGTTGGAATCAACTCAACAGCAGAGGGTTTGGTTTGGTCTGACTTCCCTTTCAGATTTCTCATTGCTGGTGTATAGAAACCCATCTGATATTTGTTTGCTGACCTTGTACCCTGCAACTCTGCTAAATTCCTCTATTAGCTCTAGAAGTTTTCTTGCGGAGTCTTTGGGATTTTCTCTATATAAGATCATGTTGGTGTTGTTGTTGTTGTTGTTGGGTGCCGTAGAGTTGGTTCCGACTCATAGCGACCCTATGTACCACAAAACGAAACACTGCCGAGTCCTGCGCCATGCTCACAACCTTTCTTATGCTTGAGCCATTGTTGCAGCCACTGTGTCAATCCATCTCGTTGAGGGTCTTCCTCTTTTTCGCTGACCCTCTACTTTACCAAGCATATGTTCTTCTCCAGGGACTGATCCCTCCTGATAACATGTCCAAAGTATGTAAGACATAGTCTTGCCATCCTTGCTTCTAAGGAGCATTCTGGTTGTACTTCTTCCAAGACAGATTTGTTTGTTCTTTTGTCAGTCCATGGTATATTCAATATTCTTCACCAACACCATAATTCAGAGGCATTAATTCTTCTTTTGTCCTCCTTATTCATTGTCCAGCTTTTGAAGGCATATGAGGCAATTGAAAATACCATGGCTTGGGTCAGGCGCGCCTTTGTCCTCAAGGTGATATCTTTGCTTTTTAACACTTTAAAGAGGTCCTTTGCAGCAGATTTGCCCAGTGCAATGTGTCTTTTGATTTCTTGACTGCTGCTTCCATGGGTGTTGATTGTGGATCCAAGTAAAATGAAATCCTTGA
>NW_004444215.1:347536-383967 GCF_000243295.1 Trichechus manatus latirostris
TTATTGCTCTGGCTAGGACTTCTAATACAATATTGAATAGAAGTTGTGACAGTGGGCACCCTTGTCTTGTTCTTGATTTCAAGGGGGAATGCTCTCAGTCTATCTCCATTAAGTATAATGTTGACTATTGGCTTTTCATATATGCCCTGAATCATACTGAGGAATTTCCCTTCTATTCCAATCTGCTTTAGGGTTTTCATCAAGAAAGGGTGTTGGATGTTATCAAATGCTTTTCCTGCATCCATAGAGATGATCATGATGATCATGTGTTTCTTTTCCTTTGTTCTGTTGATGTGATGTATTACATTGATTGATTTTCTAATGTTGAACCATCCCTGCATTCCTGGAATAAACCCCACTTGGTCATGGTGCATTCTTTTAACGTGCTGTTGGATTTTGTTCCCTAGTATTTTGTTGAGGATTTTTGCATCTATATTCACAGGAGATATTGGCCTGTAGTTTTCTTTTCTTGTGGTATCTTTGTCTGGTTTGGGTATCAGGGTTATGTTTACTTCACAGAAAGAATTAGGGAGCATGTCTTCCTTCTCGATCTTTTGGAAAAGGTTAAATAGTACTGGTGTCATTCTTCTCTAAATGTTTGGTAGAATTCCCTAGTGAAGCCATCCATAGACATAATTTTTAATGGCTGCAATATATTCCATCCTATGGCTGTGCCCTAATTTATATAACCATTCTCATAATGTTGTACTACTTTTCATTACTATAAACAATGTTCCAATTAACATCTTCAATGAGTATAAAGGTTTGACAATGTCTGATTATTTTTCTAGATTAGATTCCTATGTGTGGAATTAATTACTGGGTCAGTGAATACAAATATTTTTATTGTTCATGCTGCATATTTCCGCTTTGCTTTCCAGAAAGGTTTGCACATTTATGGTCTCATCACTATAGCCTGCGAGTCACATGTTTGCCAACACTCAATATCTTTTTAAATATATTCTAATAATCATAGTGAAAAATGGTTTGCTCTTGTTTTACTTTGCATCTTTAATCACAAATACGGTTGAGCATTTTATATATGCTTACGAACCATTTGGGAGGTCCCTGGGTGGTGCAAATGGTTAAGTGCTCTACTATTAGCCAAAAGGTTGGTAGTTCAAATGCACCCAAAGGAGCCGTGGAGGACAGGCCTGGTAATCTGCTTCTGAAAAGTCACAGCCTTGAAAGCCCTGTGGAGCAGTTCTACTCTTCAACACATGGGGTCGCCAGGCGTTCGAAACGACTTCGCAGCAACTGACAACAACAACAACCACCCACTTGAATACATTTTTCTGTGAATTGTCTTTTTATGTCCTTTGCCCACATTTCAATTGGAATTTTAGTGTTTTGCAGCCAGCAAAGATGAACTTTCACATTAGGGACAGAGTTAAATTAAAATCATGACCAAAATATAGTTTTAGATCAGTCACTCACTCACTAGGTTACTTAGTCAAGGTGAACTTTTCAAGGCCCCGTCTAATATTAGCAGAGAGATCAACCTGTTCATTTTACAAGTAGGGAAATAGAGGCTCAAAGAGTAGAACTAAGAGAATCTTAGTTGTGTACGTGGTGTGGGATACAGTGGTGACTTTTCCAGATTAAGTGGCTAAAATGAATAACTCTGGGGGAAAATTCCCAGAGTCTTTCCATTCTGGACCAAGTCAGGACATTGTTCATCATCAGGCACATATGCTGTCATGGCCACCCTTCTCATGGCCTCTTCTCCTTAACTTCCTGCCATTTCCATTTTCCCTTTAGTTAAGCTCAAACAGGTTGGTGTTTTTCAAAAGGGCCTCACTTTGAAAGTTGGGGGAAACAGAAGAATGAAGGAATAAGAAAAGAAATCCCAATGCCAGAAACCAAGCACCCGCATAGCCCAGAAGCCATGTGCTTAAAATGACATCTAGTAGTAGACTTTGTTGTTGGAAGTTGGCTGAACACCACAGGTTCTTCTGCCAGGTGGGTCCTGACAGTAAAGTCCCCAGGCTTCCATGTTGACAGTTAGTCCCCTCATCGCCCCAGTCCCTTCACTGCCCCCAGCTCTGTTAGGAAGGAGTTTTAGTGTGTGGATGGGCAATGAGTGGTCAATGGGATCTTGTGGATGATTGACCCTGGATTTTGACCTCAGTCTTCCCATTTATGCAGTGGTCCTTTCTGGCCCTGATGCTCTACCATATATTATTCTAGCCTGGGAACAATGAACACTGATCTACCACTTGATCAGAGATTTTAGCCTTATCCAGAACATTTTCATTTTTTTAAAGGAGGATTTATTAATATTTGATGTGCATACTTAAGAGTAAATTAAAATATAGCAGCTGAACTTTCATTGCCTAGTTTATTTATTGCTCAATCTCACAATAATCACATAAATAAATTTTAAAACAAACTCTGATACATTTTCTTAACATCTGTTTTCATTTTTCTACACTGTATCCCACTACTACAACATATAATTGTTAACTAGTAAGATTAGATACAATTTTGAGTTCTCTTTTTATTTACCATTTGTAAGCATTTCCTTTGCTGCAGCTGATTTCATTTGTTCATTCATTAGTTACTTAATTCACTTATTCATTCATGCAACAAATAGTCATTGAGAACATTCTACATGCTAGGCATTGTGCAAGTTTCTGGGCCTATAACGGGCAACGTCAGTGCTTGACTTCAGTCTTGCCATGCTTGCCTCACCCCTGCGTTAAGGCCAAGTGTGCTACAGTGGGGCATGTGTGTGCGTTACATGTGAGTGAGTGGGTGGGGGTGGTGAGGCAGTGACAAATTTATTAAATACTTCTTCTAAGACATTAATTTTGTTTATTATATTTTTCACTTTTACAATTCTGTTTGCTCCTTTTTCAAATCTGCCGAATTGCTTTTCCTGGCTTCCAATATTGTTGTTGAGAATGCAGCTATGAGAGTACCTGGTGGTCCTTTGGAGATAAAATGTCTTTTTTTCCTTTCTCACTGTTCCCTACAGATATTTTTAGGCCTCTCTTTTATTTCTTTTTCCATTTTCCATAATAAGCATACCTGTTTTATCATCTGTGAATAGATAATTCCAGTATCTGAAGTCTTTATGGGTCAGATTATGTTACCTCTCTCTTTTGCTGATTTTCACTAATGTTATTTTGCTTCCCTGTGTATCTGGTTATCTGTGACTCTGTATTTGACAAAAAAAAAAAAAAGCAGGAATCATTTGAGGCATGCTTCTCCAAAGATTTGCATTTACTTCGGCCGTGTTACCTGAGAACACGTCAAGTCCAGGATTTTTCCCTTCTGTTCCTCAGTGGTGAGAACCCGAGCTGCAAGTCTGCATGTAGGTTGACTTACCTGGAGTTTACTTTCTCTTTTTTTCTTTCTTTTCTTTTCATTGTACTTTAGATGAAGGTTTACAGAGCAAATTAGTTTCTCATTAAACAATTAATAAACATATTGTTTTGTGACGTTGGTTGCCAACCCCATGACATGCCAACACTCTCCCTTCTCGACCTTGGGTTCCCTATTACCAGCTTTCCTGTCTCCTCCTGCTTTTTAGTCCTTACCATTTAGTCCTTGCCCGTAGGCTGGTGTGTCCCTTTTGTCTCGTTTTGTTTATGGGCCTGTCCAATCTTTGGCTGAAGGGTGAACCTCAGGAGTGACTTCATTACTGAGCTAGAAGGGTATCCGGGGGCCATACTGTCGGGGTTTCTCCAGTCTCTGTCAGGCCAATAAGTCTGGTCTTGTTTTGTGAGTTAGAATTTTGTTCTACATTTTTCTCCAGCTCTGTCCGGGACCCTCTGTTGTGATCCTGGTCAGAGCAATCAGTGGTGGTAGCCGGGCACCATCAAGTTGTGCTGGACTCAGTCTGGTGAAGTCTGTGGTAGTTGTGGTCCATTAGTCCTTTGGACTAATCTTTCCCTTGTGTCTTTGGTTTTCTTCATTCTCCCTTATGGAGTTTACTTTTTCTGAGTGTAAAAGTGATGAGGATCAGTCAGACTCCTCAACTTGAGTGGGTCTTGCCTTTCACCTGCCCAGGACCAAGAGGTCACCAACTCTGTAACTCACTTTTACTGGCAGTTTCTTCTGGACCAGCAAATAGGTGCTCTCAGGGTTCTTATGGCAAAAGTAGCTTTGAGAATCTCCGAAACTATTGCCCGGAGATAATCTTTAAACTAAAAACATCCCCTGAAGTCTTGTTAAAACCAAACAATAGTTTAGCTTAACTAGTAATGAATGTCTGCTTTGAGCACGGTGCTCTTTTAAGATCTATCTCTGTGGGATCAAATTGACCACAGCAACTCGAAAGATTAGACAGGAAACTCAGGGGGCAGTGAGTTTATGTTAATGGCGGAGAAATAACTCAGAAAAGGAGGGTGAGAATGGTCGCACAACTCAAAGACTGTAATCAATGCTACTGAATTGGACATGGAGAAACCATTGAATTGGTGTATGTTCTGCTGTGTATACTCTCAACAACAACAAAAAATAAATAAATTGTTTTTTAAAAAAGTAACTGTGAGCACTGGACTTACCTCCTTTGGTTCTTGTCTTCTCTATGGTTTTGACCAGGTCATTCTTTGCTATCTTGCGAGCTCTCCTTTTTTTTAAGACTCAACTTTCAATTTTGATGTAATTGTAGATTCTTATGCCATTGTAAGAACTAATACAGAGAGATCCTGTGTATCATTTATCCTCTTTTCCCCAGTGGTAATATCTTGCAAAACTATAGGATATTGACACTGATAAAACAATCTTACTCATATTTCCCTTGTTTATTTATGGCCACTTTGTGTGTTTGTGTTTAGTTTTAGGCAATTTTATCACATTTCAACAACCACCACCATTAAGATACAGAACAGTTCTATCCCCACAGGGACCCCTCGCGTTGCTTTTTTATAACCACATCTATTTCCTCCCCCCACCACCTATCCCTAACCCCTGGCAACCTTCCAATCCACTCCAGCTCCCTTGCTCTATGAGATCTTTGGTTAATAGTAGCAGAAGGATCTAGCTTGCCGCACTGAAAGAAAGTGGCGCTAATGATCAAAGTTTAATACTCTATTATGATTTTTAATATTGAAAAAATAGCGCAGTGCAGTACAGTGCAATGAGAAGAGCACTGTATTGAAAGTCAAGAGACTTGCAGCTAAGTCTCAGCTGTGCCAGGATTCCCTGTGCCACCTGGGGCATGCTCCACTCCCTCTCTGGTCCTCAAGTCCCCTTCCATAAAAAGAGAAGTTGAAACTAGATGCTCACCAAGATACCTTCAAGCTCTGATCATTCAGCAAACTATAGATATTTTTATACTTATTAGGTTACTGATGATTTGGTATCAGAAAGCCCAGGACTAAAAGCTAAAACCAAAGTGCAATTTAGGTAAATATAATCTCCATTTAAGTTATTTAACTTCTAGTTAAGAACTGGCCAGAAAATAATTTAACTGAAGAGTTTAGTCGTTATGGAAAGTATTTTTTAGCCATCTTTAGTCAAACCATTTGGTAATATGTATCAAGATTCATAAGACTTATCTTGACCTTACAATACCATTTCTTTGACTCTATTCTAAGGCAATAGTTTTATGCACAAACGTGATTATCACATTATAATAGGGAAAAGTAGAAACAATCTAAATGCCCAATTGCATGGATATGTTTAAATAAATGATGGTAGCTCTGTACAATATGCTATTGTGCAGTCATTAAAATCATGTTGTCAAATTGTATTTAATAACATGAAGAACCTTATTATAATGTGAACTTCTAAAAGCAGAATATAAAATTGTATGCACAATAAGGTTTCAAATATAAACAGAAGAAAATGTACCAAGATATTATCAATGATTGCCTCTGCCTGATGGGATTATGTTTTTTAAACGTGTTCATCAGACTTTTTATTTTTCTGCAATAAGCATGCATTGCTTTTATAATCACAACAAGGGACAAAGATGATGTATGTTGAATTGTTCCAAAATTATTAGAATAAAGTACTTGAAAAATAATAGTGAAAAAGGCTGTTTTCTTTCAGATGCATTATTTATAGGGAAAATAATTGCCATCACTCCTTGTTTTCAAAAAACACAATGTATACTCTCCACGCAGTTGCCAATACAATACCAAGGTAATATTGGTAAAAAGCACAACAGACCTCTCTGTTGATTAACTGACCCATTGAAATTACTACATGAAAGGGTCACTTACTCTTCAAAACAACACCCAACAAAAATAACATTTTGTCCATGTCCTCTAATTTCAGACATTGAGGGTGTAATTTAAATATATATGTTTTTGAAATTTTCAATTTAGTTTGAAGAGGTATTATGTAAATATTTTGAATATTCAATTCAAAGTTCACCATAATGAAATGGCACCTATTTAACAACCATGCTATTCCACATGGGGACAAAGACAACTTTCATAAGTTTTAATTGGCAAGGACCTTTTTTCACGGAAAGGTTGCCTTCATTTGAATACTCTTTGTATTTATTCGGTCCTAGCTGCCTTAAGAGCTCACGAATCGGCTATGGACCACCTGTCCCCATTTGATAGATACATCTCTCAGACTCAGATCAATCTATTTTGAAATGAACAAAGGGGCAAGGGTCCTTTTTGAGTTGTTCCATAGGAGATGAGAATGGAAATGAATGCTCAGCGGGCCCTTCATGTGCCAAATTATTGTTGACTCATAGGCGGTAGGTGCTGTTTATCCAGTCATCTGGACAGATGCAGGCAGATTCATTCTAGCACATTCTCTCCCCAAGTTGTTCTTGTAATAAAGGAGATGTATTTCCAAAATGGTAGATTGACAGTGTCTGGGTAGCAATAATTGGAAGAGAAATAGTACACACATCTTGCTTCTTGAAACGCATCCTCACAGAAGGTAGCAACCGCCTGTGAAGCTTGCTCTGGCCCTGTTCTCAGCCCATCCATACTCTTGATTGTTGTTTTAGCATCTTGTTGCCCTCAGCTACCCAGTCCTTACCTCCCTGCATCATCTCCTCCTTTTGTGTTCCCTTTCAACCTTCCAGCTCCTAGTGTGGCATCTCTCTCTGTTTCCAGGACCAGGCGCTGGCCTGTCTCTGGTTTGATTCAGCTTTCACTCCTTGGAAGCTGATGCCGATGACCCTGACCTCCAGCCCTTTCCTCTTGACCCTGCGTAGAGATCCTGTGTAGAGGCCCAGCAGAGCTCTAGGCAGAGTTGCCTTCAAACGCCAGTTGGAATTAGCCCTTCACATTTCACCACTGACCATAGTCAAGACTAGTTCAAATAAACAAATAATTAGGGTTGAAAAGGGATACGTGGATGTTCAAAAACAAACTAACATTCAACATTGGCCAGAAGGGCCATCTAAATTAGAGCTTATTTTACCACATCAATAAGGAAGTATATAATTTGAAAGCATTCAAAGGGAAGCATTTTCTGCTCTTGTACCTGACGCTGAACATTATCCAGTCCCCAGTCCAATCTTGCGCATCAACCCATTTTCAAATATTAAAAAAAAAAAAAAAAAAAAAACCCAAACCCGTTGCCATCGAGTCAATTCCAACTCATAGCGACCCTATAGGACAGAGCGGAACTGCCCCATAGAGTTTCCAAGGAGCGCCTGGTGGATTCCAACTGCCAACCCTTTGGTTAACAGCCGTAGCACTTGACCATTATGCCACCAGGGTTTCAAGTATTAGGCAGGAATAAATAGTACATTCGTGTAAGTGAAGGACAAAACTGATAAGGTGAAGCTGACTGCACCCAAATGAATGTAAAGCCATGAGATTGTAGGAAATCAGGCTCTGCTGGCATTTTGAACGTTATCTATTAAGGCAGTCTTTTTAAAGACCCCATTGTTGGCATGCATTGGGCAGCTTATGGCTTTTGAGGTATTTCTCAATACTGAATGCTCTCTCTTTTGTGGGCCATTAAGTGATTTGTTTACTGGGGTTCCTGAAGTACTGAAGCAACATGCCTGAGAGCTTCCACCCCTCATGATGGATCTGCGGGGCTGGGAAGTCAGCAGAAGTCCTCGGCAGGCAGTGAATGCTAGCAAGTTCATTAACTGTTTTCTTCAAACCCCACAACAGCCAAGAAGCTAATTGCTTGTTCACCAGACAGGGTGGGCCTTGCTCTCTGGTTCTTAGTGACCAAGATAACTGAAACTTGTTTGTATTCCACAGCCAGAAACCATTCCAGTTAATGCTTTCAGGATGGAAACACTGGTTAAGGCACTGAGCAGAATTTAAAGGAATTGTTGAGTCTTCAAAATTGAAGTATAAACAGAGGGCAATTTTAAGAATTTGTAAACCCTTCTTCCTGGTTCTTGAAGTCTTTCCCTGGGGCTGACATTAGGCAGGGCTTGGTCATTTTGCTTTAGGTGAGAAACAGAAAGACAAGCTTCCCTGGAGATTTGGTGGCTAGATCAGCCGTGAGTTTCCTCTGCAGTCAAACATTACAAATTCCTACTCTAGACATTCTGAGTTCATGATAAATCGGGCCAGGAGGGGCTGAAGTTTCCTATTTGGTAGCTATCAAGGTGACTTTTGCTAAGTAATGAGTGTCAAGGAGATTGAGGAGGGGAGGTAGGGAAGGGACACAGACGAATGCAACTAAGCAGTATCCAGTCCTAAAGTCAATTTAGGATCATCCGTTTCTAAGTGAGTAGCGTCCTGTTTACACATCATTCCCATCTCTTCCTTGGCACGGGCTCCTGGTAACTGTTTATCCCACTTCATTTGCATTACAGGAAACATGAAAATAAGGAAAGAGCTTGGTTTTTGAAATACTCTCTAAGCTCAACCCATGAATGTTTTTGAAAAAAATCCCAGCCTCTGCTAGGATTTCTGAAACTTGACTGCACTTTTGACTGGATGATTATAGCTTTTCCAGAATTGTAAGGAGTTAATAAGTGTGTCAATTGCTTACAGTTTTCTTCTGCAGATTATATTGCAGCAGCATCAAGAAATCAACCCCCATTTACTTGTGTTCTCACTGCACGCCCAACACTGAGAAAGCATGAAGATAACAGGCCTGGGCCCCATTGCTTGCAAAATTACACCCTGGCTGGAGAAGTAAGTCTTAGAACATATTTGTAATTATACATGGATAATTCAATACATATATATATGGCAGAGGATCGATGTTAAAAGTAGTCAGAGAAGGGCAAGATAATCAGTGTTGGACAAAATGCCTGGGGAATTTAACTGAGGAGGTAAAACTTGAGTGGGATTTAAAGGAAGCTGAGATATGACCCCAGAAAGAACACAAATTTATCCAGCTCCCTCTATTTAAAAATTGTTTGTTCTCACTAGAAAATGGAAGGTGGAAAAGAGTTGGTTAAAGAAGGGGGCAGTTTATTTGATTAGAGTGTAAATACCAACTCCCCCAACCTAAGCATCATTACATGTATAGTAGCAATTCTAATATGAACAAATTATGTATTTCTCTGAGCAAATATCTCGGAAGTGTTGCTGCTGAGCTATTTCTAATGAAATATGCTTGATAAAATATGTTGCTTTATGTATGTAAACATTTAATCTGTGTTTATAGAAATGAACTGAATTGAGAATTAAAGCCACTAGTTTAATTTGTATGGTTATGAATGAATTAGAGAAGAAAGGGACTCAGTTTTGCAAGTATTCAGTAAATAACGTGAAAGCATAAATTTATGGATAAGGATACAGTGTTTGTTTTTGCAGTTGATTACATATATAATACATTGTTGTTAGGTGCCATCGAGTCAGTTCCAACTCATAGCAACCCCACGTACAACAGAACGAAACACTACCCAGTCCTGCACCATCCTCACGATCGTTATTATGCTTAAGCCCATCGTTGCAGCCACTGTGTCAATCCATTTCATGGAGCGTCTTCCTCTTTTTTGCTGACTCTCTACTTTACCAAGCATGATGTCCTTCTCCAGGGGCTGGTGCCTCCTGATAACATGTCCAAAATATGTGAGACATAGTCTCGTCATCCTTGCTTCTAAGGAGCATTCTGGTTGTACTTCCTCCAAGACAGATTTGTTCATTCTTTTGGCAGTCCATGGTATATTCAATATTCTTCTCCAACATCACAATTCGAAGGCTTCAATTCTTCTTTCCTTATTCATTGTCCAGCTTTCACATGCATATGAGGTGATTGAAAACACCATGGCTTGGGTGAGGTTCACCTTAGTCTTCAAGGTGACATCTTTGCTTTTCAGCACTTTAAAGAGGTCTTCTGCAGCAGATTTACCCAATGCAATGCGTCTTTTGATTTCTTGACTACTGCATATGTATATGTATATATGTGTGCATGTGTATACATATATATGTATGAATGTTTTTCTAAAAATTTGGACTTTTATTTGGGAAGGTAAGCTATGTCCTAAATATATGATTTGTCTAAAATACAGTAGGATTTAAAATAATCTTATTTTAAATAGGATGCTAATCTTAAAAATAAAACATTTATAAATACTTTGGGTTCAATTTCATTCAAAATATTTGAAACTGTGTAATAGAATTAATGCTGATTAGGAAGTTTATTGACCATAAACAACAAGATCACCAAAACAACAAAAATTGCCAAAATTATGTTTTGTCTTTAACCAAGGTGTTTGATAACTCCTGTTCCTCTTACATCAAAGTAGAAGGTTCAGCATGAAAAATGACACAAACATTTAAATCGGCTTTTAACTGCTTCCTGAAAACACCCCAAACATAATAATAGATGAGAGGGACTTTTCGTCTTCCTCATTTGTTGAAATCCCCATAATTTCCTCTATTTATTCTGTAACGTTCTTTTTACTATGCTTTATTCCTGGAGCCATTCACATAGTGTGTAAAAGTACGACGAGCAGCTTTCTCCCTAGATATTTTTTCCTTTGGAGATTATGATCAGGAAGGGGAGGAGCTTGTCAAAGCTTGTGCTCACACAGGAGCCATATTGTTTTCCAAGGACTAACGGGCTTTCTAGCAGAATGAGTCACCCAATGTTTAGCTACAACACAGAAAAACAACGTGTTTTATTTCTCCCAACATTGTACCCCTGGCGCGTTGGTAGCCTCCCTCAGTTTCCAAAGTTTTCCTTAGCTCCGTTTGTTAACCTGTGTCTGTTCTGGTCCTGCCTCATTTCTGCCTTCATGATATATAAAACCACTGGACTTTCACTCATTTGCTTCAATTTTTTTTTCTGGCTTTTACTTCCTGTGAATGTTTTAACATCTTCTCCCATCAGATTTTGTCAATCTTATAGAATCTATTAGCTGCAACAGTAAACACAGTCCTAAACCTCATCTCAGCTGGTCTCAATGGTCCGTTAATTAATGTCCTGATTAGATTTTACTCCACATAGTATTCCTGTCCATGTTTTACAAAATCATATTATAGCCTCTCCCCTATACGTACTCTTCTTTTGAATGCAGAATAATTTTTTAAATTAAAAGAATAGAATCTGTTATGAATAGAAAACAAATCCAGAAGTTGCTAAGCCTACAATTAGGTAATTGTGAGCAAAATTAGCTACTGGCTGTTCGTTCTAAAGGAGCCCTGGTGACGCAGTGGTTAAGCGCTCGGCTGCTAACTGAAAGGTCAGCAGTTTGAACCCACCAGCCGCTTCACTGGAGAAAGATGTGGCAGTCTGCTTTCATGAAGATTACAGCCTTGGAAACCCTATGGTTTCTACCCTGTCTTATAGGGTCACCGTGAGTTGGAATCCACTCGACAGCAGTGGTTTTTTTTTTTTTTTTGGATTTGTTCATTCTAAAGTAACAGGTGTTTGCCTGTGTCACTAATTACATAAAAATACAGAAAATTTTTCACTTTTGCTTTCTGGCAATTAATTAAATTATGCAGTTAAATTACACACGGTAATTAGGTATAAAAGAACAAAATGCAAATAGAGAGTACTTAGGGAAAAAACAGCCCTCATCAAGAGTAAATTTTCTGGCCACATGTGAAGATGAGTCTGTTGAGCAAGTTCCAAGAAATGCCTTTTCTTGGAACTAGTTTTCCAGTCAAGATGAGCGATTTGCTGAGAACTCTCTCATCTTGTACACTATCCCAGGCCTCCCTCCTGGGACCCCCTGGGAACCCAGGCCAGACTTGGAACTCCCTGCATGTCCATTTATTTGTTTTTGAATGCTGGAAGCTCCTCTTTCTGCTTCAAAATACAGAAGTCTCTGCAAAGTGGTTTGTTAGCTCTCCTAATTCCCTCCAATCTAGCCCTAGGTGCCAGGCACTGTTCTGTTGTTGTTGTAAGGTGCTGTCGAGTCGGTGCAGACTCATAGCGACCTTATGTACAACAGTCCTGTGCCATCCTTACAATCGTTTTTATGCTTGAGCCCATTGTTGCAGCCACTGTGTCAAACCATCTCATTAAGGGTCTTCCTCTTTTTAGCTGACCCTCTACTTTACCAAGCATGACGTCCTTCTCCAGGGACTGATTCCTCCTGATAGCATGTCCAAAGTGTGTGAGACACAATCTTGCCATCCTTGCCTCTAAGGAGAACCCTGGCTGTACTTCTTCCAAGACAGATTTGTTTGTTCTTCTGGCAGTCCGTGGTATATTCAATATTCTTCACCAACACCACAATTCAAAGGCATCAATTCTTCTTTGGTCTTCCTTATTTATCGTTCAGCTTTCAAATGTATATGAGGTGATTAAAAACACCACGGCTTGGGTCAGGTGCACCTTAATCTTTAAGGTGACATCTTTGCTTTATAACACTTTAAAGAGGTCTTTTGCAGCAGATTTGCCCAATGCAATGTGTGTTTTGATTCCTTGACAGCTGCTTCCACAGGTGTTGATTGTGGATCCAAGTAAAATGAAATCCTTGACAACTTCAATCTTTTCTCCGTTTATCATGATGTTGCTTATTGGTCCAGTTGTGGGGATTTTGTTTTCTTTATGTTGAGGTGTGATCCATACTGAAGGCTGTAGTCTTTGATCTTCATCAGTAAGAGCTTCAAGTCCTCTTCACTTTCAGCAAGCAAGGTTGTGTCATCTGCAAAACGCAGGTTATTAATGAGTCTTCCTCCAATCCTGATGCCCCATTCTTCTTCATAGTGTCCAGCTTCTCGAATTGTTTGCTCAGCATACAGATTGAATAGGTGTGGTGAAAGGATACAACCCTGATGCACACCTTTCCTGACTTTAAACCATGCAGTATTTCCTTGTTCTGTTCCAACGACTGCCTCTTGATCTCTCTACAGGTTCCTCATGAGCACAATTAAGTGTTCTGGGATTCCCATTCTTCACAATGTTATCCATAATTTGTTATGATCCACACAGTCGAATGCCTTTGCATAGTCAATAAAACACAGGTAAACATCTTTCTGCTATTCTCTGCTTTCAGCCAGGATCCATCTGACATCAGCAATGATATCCCTCGTTCCACATCCTCTTCTGAATCTGGCTTGAATTTCTAGCAGTTCCCTGTTGATATACTGCTGCAGCTGCTTTTGAATGATCTTCAGCAAAATTTTACTTGTGTCTGATATTAATGACATTGTTCAATAATTTCTGCATTCGGTTGGATCAGTTTTCTTGGTAATAGGCATAGATATGGATCTCCTTCCAACAGTTGGCCATGTAGCTCTCTTTCATATTTCTTGGCCTAGATGAGTAAGCAATTCCAGCACTGCATCTGTTTGTTGAAACATCTCAATTCCTGGAGCCTTGTTTTTCACCAATGCCTTCAGTGCAACTTGGACTTCTTCCTTCAGTACCATTGGTTCTTGATCATATGCTACCCCCTGAAATGGCTGAACGTTGACCAATTCTTTTTGGTATGGTGACTCTGTGTATTCTTTCCATCTTCTTTTGTTGCTTCCTGTGTCGTTTAATATTTTCCCCATAGAAGCCTTCAATATTGCAACTCGAGGCTTGAATATTTTCTTCAGTTCTTTCAGCTTGAGAAATGCCGAGCGTGTTCTTCCTTTTTGGTTTTCTATCTCCAGGTCTTTGCATGTGTCATTATAATACTTTACTTTGTCTTCTTAAGCTGCCCTTTGACATCTTCTGTTCAGCTCGTTTACTTCATCATTTTTTAACTTTTGCTTTAGCTGCTCGAAGTTCAAGAGCAAGTTTCAGAGTCTCTTCTGACATCCGGTTTGGTCTTTTCTTGTTTCCTGTCTTTTTAATGACTTTTTCCTTTCTTCATGTATGATGTCCTTGATATCATTCCACAACTCCTCTGGTCTTCGGTCATTAATGTTCGACGTGTCAAATCTATTCTTTAGATGGTCTCTACATTCAGATGGGATACAGTCAAGGTTGTACTTTGGCTCTCATGGACTTGTTCTAATTTTCTTCAGTTTCAGCTTGAACTTGCATATGAGCAATTGATGGTCTGTTCCACAATTGGCCCCTGGCCTTGCTCTGACTGCTGATATTGGGGTTTTCCAACGTCTCTGTCTTAGTTATCTAGTGCTGCTATAACAGAAATACCACAAGTGGATGGCTTTATCAAAGAGAAATTTATTTTCTCACAGTCTAGTAGGCTAGAAGTCCAAATTCAGGGCATCAGCTCCAGGGGGTTTTCTCTCTCTGTCGGCTCCAGGGGAAAGTCCTTTCATCAATCTTCCCCAGACTAGGAGCTTCTCCACGCAGGATCCCTGGGTCCAGAGGACATTTTCTGCTCCTGGTGCTGTTTCTTGGTGTTATGAGGTCCCTCCCCATCTCTGCTAGCTTCCCTTTCCTCTCATCCATTCTAAGATAAATGGTGGTGCAGTCCACACCCCAAGGAAACTCTCTTTACATTGGATCAGGGATGTGACCTTAGTAAGAGTGTTACAGTCCCACTCTAATCCTCTATAACATAAAATTACAATCATAAAATGGAGGACAACCACACAATACTGGGAACCATGGCCTAACCAAGTTGACACATATTTTTGGGGAACACAATTCTATCCATAACAGTCTCTTTCCACAGATATAGTTGATTTGTTTCCTGTGTATTCCATCTGGTGAGCTCTATGTGTATAGTCGCATTTATGTTGTTGAAAAAAGGTATTTGCAGCGAAGAAGTTGTTGACCTTGCAAAATTCTATCGTGTGACCTCCGACATCGTTTCTATCACCAAGGCCATATTTTCCAACTACCAATCCTTCTTCTTTATTTCCAACTTTCTAATTACAATCACCAGTAATTATCAATGCATCCTGACTGCACGTTCAATCAACTTCAGACCACAGAAGTTTGTAAAAATCTTCAATTTCTTCATCTTTGGCCTTAGTGGTTGGTGAGTAAATTTGAATAATTGTCATATTAACTGGTCTTCCTTGTAGGTGTATGGATATTATACTATCACTGACAGTGTTGTACTTCAGGATAGATCTTGAAATGTTCTTTTTGATGATGAATGCAACACCATTCCTCTTCAAGCTGTCATTCCTGGCATAGTAGAGCATATGATTGTCTGATTCAAAATGGCCAATACCCTTCCATTTCAGCTCACTAATGTCTAAGATATTGATGTTTATGCATTCCATTTCATTTTTGATGACTTCCAATTTTCCTAGATTCATACTTGGTACATTCCACATTCCGGTTATTAATGTATGTATGCAGCTGATTCTTCTCATTTTGAGTCATGCCACATCAGCAAATGAAGGTCCCGAAAGCTTGACTCCATCCATGTCATTAAGGTCGACTCTACTTTAAGGAGGCAGCTCCTCCCCAGTCGTATTTTAAGTGCCTTCCAACCTGAGGGGCTCATCTTCTGGTGCTATATCAGACCAAGTTTCCCTGCTAGTCATAAAGTTTTCACTGTCTAATTCTTTTCAGAAGTAGACTGCCAGGTCCTTCTTCCTAGTCTGTCTTAGTCTAGAAGCTCAGCTGAAATCTAAGGTCTCAAAATGCCAATTAAAAAAGATATTCAATTGTAACTGCTTAATCTGGGAACTCTTTTGCTCTGATTTGCTGTGCAGAAAAATTAATTTAGAAAGATCAAAGGTTCCTTAAAGTGACCACTGATCATCTGAACCACCTTTAGTTAAGTCATGCCAAGCCGACAAAAACAAGCATACCAAAGAACAGAAATTCTTGTTCATGTAATGAGCGAGAGTCCCCAGAGGAGTCTCAGTGTCACTCTTAGATTTGGCATTTCCTATATTCCCAAAGACACCATAAAGTTAGCTCTGGAGGCTTTAAAGAAAATGTTGGAGTTTTCAGGGTCTCAGAACCAGACAAGATAAAGAGTGTCACAGAAATTTTGGGCAATGTTTTGACCACGCTTGTGCTTACAGTTTCTAAGTATCTTTAAGGTTCTGAGATCCTTAAAGCAATGACCATGCTGTAGGGAACATAAGAACCAAAGGAACTTATGTTCTATTTATAAAAACAGAAAGGAAAGAGAAAGACAAATACCACAATAAAATTCAGGGGCTTTCTACACAAAGAAAGTGGAGTCTTGGACACGAGAGGTATTTATCTTGCCACAACTCCTGAATCTGCTGTGAAAATGGAGGGCCCCAAATGGCCCAGCCCAGTACCATTGCTAGTCCAAGTCCCTGGCACCTCAGAGGTTGCAGAGGTCAATTCACCTTCAGATCCCTTTGTGTTATAGTGAAGCACCAGTCTTACACTCTGTTAGAAGTGAAAGCAAAAAAAGTTGTATTGTGGAAAAAAAGATTCACGAATCAGGACACACACAGCACCCAGGCAGGGTACAATGGTGTTTCACCATGTGGAAGGAAAGTGGGTTTTTCGTGGGGTGGAGTAAACAGAAAGCTACGTGCTTACAGGCATGAAGGGGGGTGGGGTTGGTTACATGGCAAAAAGTTACAAGGGGGTCGTTAAACTACAAGCTTCTTAACTTTATGGATTCTATTTCCTAACCTCCTGGAACATGTTTGAAAAGACATTTTTCTTAGACCAAGCTACTCAAACATTCTTGACAAACATCTTTTAACAAACAATTCATTGCACAAGTTAAAGTCTTCACACTTGCTCCTTTCTGTGGTACAAGTGGTTAAACTTTTACAAGAAGCTGAATTGTTTTTACAGAACAGTAGAAGCAGAGATTTCAGGCCTACCTGCAGTTTTGACTAAAAATGAAGTTTTAATTTAAGCCTGAGATCATCCATCTTAGTCATGCCAAACACCTTGGGTTTTGAGGTTTGCTTGCACAAGCCCATTAGCTGTCCACATAGATTTCTATTTTCCAACATCAGTAGTGAAAATGGGGTGGGTCTTATTCAAAAGACATGGCATTAGGGCATACAATTACCTCCAGATTGTATTCAAATAGTATATTAGTGTATATTTATATTATAATTATTTTTTATATCCTGTAATTAGCCACTGACAGTACATTATTAGTAGTTATTAATTGTTTCAAAGTAATTTTATGTCAAGTTTAAAATAATCATAATGATGGATATATATTTTGCTCAAATAACTCATCTCCAGCCATGAAGTTTACCATTGGCTTAAGTCAACTGTGACACGAAGATTATCTGCAACTGCAATTCAATGACATGCTTGCGGCAAGGGAGGTCGGTGCATTGCTTTTGCATGGTTTCTCATTGTCATCAGCTGCCTACCTTTCTTCCCCCTTTCATTTTTGGTATACACACCAGCTCTCCACCTCTACTCATTTTCTCTCATATAATTTTTTAACTGAGATATATTTCACATACAGTAAAATTCTAAGGTCTACGATTCAGTGGTTTTTAGTATATTCACAAAGTTGTGCAACCATCACAGCTGTCTAATTCCAGAGTATCACTGTCACCCCAAAAAGAAACCTGTATCCACTAGCGGTCATTCCCTATTAGCCCTCCCCACTCCCCACCCCCAGTTCTTGGCAACCACTACTTAACTTTCTATCTTTATGGATTTACCTATTCTGGATATTTCATATAAATGGAATCATACACAATGTGACCTTTTGTGATTGACTTCTTTCCCATAGCACACTATTTTCAAGCTTCATCTATGTAGTAGCATGGATCAGTATTTCATTCATTTTTATAGCTGAATAATATTTCATCTAATGGCTATACCACATTTTGTTTATCCATTCATCAGTTGATGGATATTTGAGTTGTTTCTGTTGTTTGGATATTATGAAAATGCCGCTATGAACATTCATGTACAGGTTTTTGTGTGGATGTGTTTTCAAGTGTCCTGGGTATTGTGATCTTTAAGGTTGTGTGCCAACTTGGCTGGGCCATGATTCTCAGTGGTTTGACAGTTATGATGTAGTTTGGCAGTTGTATAATGATATGATCATCTCCACAATGAGATCTGATATAATGTGATCACCTCCCTGATGGAATCTGCTGTGAGTAGCCAATCTGTTGAAAGGGAGTTTCCTTGGGGTGTGTGGCCTGCATCCAATATAGGTGGACTTTCTGGCAAAGCTCGTGGTCTTTTGCTAACACTGGATCCTGCAGCTGTCTCCTGGTTGTCTGACTTCCAGTTCCTGGGACTTGAGCTAGCAGCTTACCTGACATCTTGCCGGCCCATCTTGGGAATCGTAAGTCTTCGCAGCCTGTAAGCCAGAGCCCTGCTGTCTGACTTGCTGATCTTGGGATCCCCAGCCACTGCAGCTATGTGAATCAGGAGAAGCCTCCAACCTGACCCATGGACTTGGGACGTTCCAGCCTCTACAACTGCATGAGCCATTTCCTTAATATAAATCTTTCTCTATATATATTTGGATCCCTGGTGGTTCGGTGGTTATGCATTCGGCTGCTAATCAAAAGGTCTGCAGTTCAAATCCACCAGCCCCTCCTTGGAATCCCTATGGGGCAGTTCTACTGTGTCCTATAGGGTCATTATGAGTTGGAATCGACTTGACAGCAATGGGTTTGGTTTTTGGTTTTATGTGTATATTTATATGCTTTACTGGTTTTGCTTCTCTAGACAACCCAGTCTAAGACAGGTATATACCCAAGAGTGAAACTGCTGGGTCATATGGTAACTCTATGTTTAACCTTTTGAGGAAGAGCCAGACTATTTTCCCATATGGCTGCACCGTTTTATATACCCATCAGGATCTATGAGGGTTCCAATTTCTCCACATTCTCACCAACTCTTGTTTTTGTTTGTCTTTTTGATTATAGCCATCCTGGTGGGTGTGAAATGATTTGCATTTCCCTAATAACTAATGGAAGCAGCAGCCAAGAAATCAAATGATGCATTGCATTGGGCAAATCTGCTGCAAAAGACCGCTTTAAAGTGTTAAAAAGCAAAGATGTCACTTTGAGGACTAAGGTGCACCTGACCCAAGCCATGGCGTTTTCAATCACCTCATATGCATTCAGAAGCTGGACAATGAATAAGGAAGACGAAGAAGAATTGATGCCTTTGAGTTACAGTGTTGGTGAAGAATACTGAATCTGTTACTGCAATAACGCAGATTGGAACCGCCTGCCGCAATAGCCAACCTGAGACGGGGTGAGGTGAGTAGCAAGAGTTTTATTCTATATCAATATATAGGAGACAAAGGGGAATACATTCCTCCAAAAACCTGTCTCCCCCACTGGAGATTGGCCGAAGGCTTTATAGGTACAGGATTATGGGTCTTAGAAGTTTGTGTTAGTTCCCCTTTGAGGTGGTCACGTCCCAGATGAGTTAATCTTTTCTTGGGGGTTATCTGGTGACATCCTGGTTTTCTTGTCCCAAGATGGGTGCTTTGTTCGGTTTTCCATTGCTAGATCATTATCACTTGTTTTCCACCCTCCAAGGAGGAACATTGGTTAATCTTAAACTTTTTATAGAGACTGGAATGGGAGGGAAAAACAAGATCATGAGACAACGCGGGGGTTAATAACGGGGAGTAATAATAGTGAGCCGGACCTATGCAGCCTCTTCCAAATATACCATGGACTGCCGAAAGAACGAACAAATCTGTTCTAGAAAAAGTACAACCAGAATGCTCCTTAGAAGCGAGGATGATGAGACTTTGTCTCACATACTTTGGACACGTTATCAGGAGGGACTAGTCCCTGGAGAAGGGCATCATGCTTGGTAAAGTGGAGGGTCTAGTGAAAAAGGGGAAGACCCTCAATGAGATGGATTGACACAGTGGCTGCAATAATGGGCTCAAGCATAACAACGATGTGATGAGAACATACATACCAAAACAACAGCCAGCAGAACATCCACATTCACAAGTCAATAACATTAATTACCTTTTTCATGCTGTGCCACCATTATTGCTATCCCCATCCAAAATATTCCACCAGCATTAACATAAACTCAATGCCCCCGCCAAACAAACTCCCTCTTTCCCCTTCCCTCCCATCCCTGGTAACCATTAATAATCTTTGTTTTCTATGTATTTTATTTGCTTATTTCATATAAGTGAGATCATGCAGTATTTGCCCTTTTGTGACTGACTTATTTCACTCAGCATGAGCACTTTTTCATGTGCTTATTACATGCTTGGATACCTTCTTTGAGGAGCCCTGGTGGCACAGTGGTTAAGCACTCAGCTGCTAACCCATAGGTTAGAAGTTCAAACCCACCAGCCGCTCTGTGGGATAAAGATGTGGCAGTCTGCTTCCACGAAGATGACGGCCTTGGAAACCCTATGAGGGCAGTTCTACTCTGTCCTTCGGGGTTGCTCTGAGTCAGAATCGACTGGATAGCAGTGGGTTTGTTTGTTTGTTTTGAAGGGGTTATGCCTTCTTTGAAGGAATGCCTATTCAGAACTTTTGCTTGTTTTTTAAAAAAAATATTTATTTTGTTGTTGTTGTTGAGAATATACACAGCAAAACATACACGAATTCAACAGTTTCTACATGTACAATTTAGTGACATTTGTTACCCGAAGAGTGTCCGCGCCCTGGAGCAGTCAAGCTAAGCAAACATACTCCAAGTCAGAAAGAGAGAGAAAGTTTTAATTTAGGAAGTGTACCCCAGTGGGGAGCCAACAACAACACAGGCTGGCCTTAGGGAGTCCCAAAAGGCATTTTTACATTAGAGCTTATATATGATTTTTACAAAGGATAGAAGTGTTGTTATTCATTCCAAGGTAATTACAAGAGACTCTGTATCATACTAAAGAGATAAGGAACCGGACATTTCTTTATCAGGCTAAAGATATACATCTCTGACATCTGGGCTCTGATCTTCCTGTGGGGGATCCTAAGTCATAAAACAGAGTCATTAACAAAGGTATGTCCAAAACAAAGCCATTAACGGAGGTATGCAAAAAGGGAGAAGGCAAAGAAGAAAAACAGAAACTTATAGGTTCTTCATGGTGTTTATGTCAAGCTCTCAGTTGCCCATTTTGAAAAGGAGAAAACATGGTGGGGAGTATTAGGGTCACATATTCCTCCCTTTTGAAGCTTGGGTGGTCATATACACCCATACCAAGTTTCAACTTATCCCCTTCAATCTGAAAGTTTCAAGTGAAAGGATTGAGCCTTTTGCCTGTGACAGGTTTGAACCATCCACTGGACAGTCTGACTTGGGACAGAGAATGCCATCTCACATACCGGCATAGATTGGAGACAGCAACAGATGAACAGGCCTATAACAACCAAACCAATTCTACTAATGAATACGATTTTTAGCCAGGTATGATCTGGCAGTCAAGAGGTCAGCCAAAAAAAATCATATCCTTAATAAATCTTGTAATAGGCCCCCAACTATAAATATCAGAATATTGTAACTCTTTCTTTGTGTGTTTAAAAACGGTAAAATTTCTCAGTTCCTCTAGGGGAGTACAAATCCCCATGAGACAGGACTTGAGGGCTGAATTGGCATGCAACTCCCCATCCAGACAGAAATCAGGAATGTTTAACACTTCTCTAGCGATATAGATCCAAAATTTTTCATCTTTTAACAAGGGGTTAGGAGGAGTGTTTATCTCAGGGACAAGGATTCCCAGGGCAGAAATCTCTCTGGTACCTAATAGTAATCCCATCCAAGCTAGCATTAAAAACATTTTTACTTTTTAACCCTAGAAAGTCTTAACTTCAGGCCATCGATGGGTTGGGCTTTTCACTGCTTGTCACTGCAGACTGGGCAGGGCTTGACGCAGAAATGATGGATCCACGGTTTGACTCCTGTGAGCTTCATGGCTGTGTGAGTGCTGAGTAGCATGGTGAAGAGTCCAGTCCACTTAGGCTGTAATGGGAGGTTCTTCCACTTTTGAAGGAGACTTGGTCGTCAGACTGGAGAAAGTGCACGGCTATCTCAAGAGGGAACTTCTGCTGGATCCACGTCGACCGATGCAACTGGGAAAGAATTTTGGTTAGAGAAAGCAAACATTTAGACATATTACATCAGGGGGCTGGGTGGAGGACTGTAGGGAGAGTTGGTTGAGACAATATGGTCTCCCATAAAGTATTTCAAAAGGACTGATTTTTAAGTTTTCCCTGGGGTGCAATACAGACTTGGAGGAGGCCCAGTGTCAGGACATCTGTCCAGGGCAGTCTTGTATCTTGGCACAGTTTACTAAGATGACGTTTATGGTCTGATTCATTCTTTCAACCTTTCCACTAGATTGGGGTCTCCATGCTGTTTGGAGTTTTCACTTTATTCTTGAGGCGGTTGAAACCTGTTGTACTGCTTTCTAGCTGTCTCGGTCCCACAGGGAAAAGCTTCTACCCATCCTGAAAAAGACTCTAACACACCAGTAAATATTTCATCTGATGTTTAGTTTTGAACACTTCACGAAAGTCAATTTACCGTATTTCACCTTGAAAGGGTCCTATTTCTTGAGGGCCAGAAATCTCAGGCCCATAAGTCTCTGGATAATGTCCTTTTTTGTTCCAATACTGCAGTCACTCACTGTGTGAGGGACAAACGCGATAATATCATGTCCCAAAGTAAATTTGTTAGCCTCCTTTACGATAATGCTAGCTGCGGCAACCGCTCGGAGGCAGGCCGGCCATCCTTTTGAGAAAGCGTCCAGATTTTCAGAGAAATAGGCAACAGGGTGTCTCCATGGCCCCAACAATTGGGTTAATACACCAACGGCCGCTCCTCTTCTCTCATCTATATACAATTCAAAGGGCGTAGGATAAGCTGGCAGCCCTAGGGCTGGGGCTCTCATCAACTGGGACTTTAAATCACAAAAGGCTCATCGACACTCAGGAGTCCATTCAAAAGGCTCCCTCTCCACCCCCTGAATAGCCTGATAGAGAGGCTTTGCTAGGACCCCAAAATTAGGAATCCAGATGCGACAGAAACCCGCCTTTCCTAGGAATCCTCTGAGCTGTTTTCGTGTCTCGGGAGGGGCTAGGCCGCAGATGGTTTCTGTTCTCACAGGTAGTAAGTGCCTTTGCCTTTGGGAGATGAAGACACCTAGGTACTTTACCTCTGTGAGGTGAGCTTGTAACTTTCTTCAAGAGACTCGGCATCCAGCTTTGGCCAAAAATTTCAGACAGCCACAGTTAGCTGTGACGGAGTCTTCCTCAGACTCGCTTGCTATCACGAGGTCTGCCCACATACTGAAAGACCACTCCTCGGTTGAGGGGAGGCAAACGCTCTAGATCCTGGGCCAGCGCTGTTCTAAAAATAGTGAGGGAGTTCTTAAACCCTCGGGGTAGCACAGTCCACAGAGCTGTTTCTTTCTTTTGTCACCTTCCCATTCAGAAGCAAAGATCAGCTGGCTCTCAGCAGCCAGCAGGGCACAAAAGAAAGTGTCTTTTAAATCCAAAACAGTAAAATGAGTATAGGAAGGTGGGAGAGCCGATAGTAGGGTGTGTGGATTCGGGACTACTGAGTGTAGGGTCCTCACAACTTTGTTAACAGCCCGCAAAATGGTACCCACCGGTCGACGTCTTCTTTACAGGCAGAACAGGAGTGTTGAATGGGGATGGCACTCTCGCAACCGTCCCCACTCCAGGTGTCCAGTGATTTACTCCCTGCAGTCCCAGACAAGCCTCAACTCTCAGTGGATACTGTTTAATCCGAGGAGGCATGACATTAGGTAACAGCTCCACGACCACATGGAGGACAGTCCGAACTCGTCCTGGCCAGCCACTGGCCCAAACTCACAGGGCCACGGCATCAAACACTCTTTGAACCGTGGGTGAGACGGATGCAGGCGAGAGCACCGGTGGGATGAGGGCTAAGAGAGCTGCTTGCACTTCCCAGGCGCTCGCTGGCAGGACTGTCAGAGGCAAGCCTTTTTCATCAAAAGAGATTGCAGTGTGCACTTTACTCAGGAAATCTTGCCCTAAAAAAGGGGACCAGGTATTCGGACATGTATAGAAATGGGTGGGATAGTTTAATTTCCCTTATTTCACAGTCTATTGGCTGCAAAAAGGATCGAGTCACCTTTTTTTTTTCCAGTCACAGCCTGAGTACTGCTGGTCGAGGCGGTCCCTTTAGGCTTCCCAGTGAGTACCGAGAAGGCTGCTCCAGTATCAGCCAAAAAGTCTACTGGCTGTTCTCTCACCGTAACTTTTATTACCAGGGGGTCGGTAGGAGGTAAATCAAAAGCTGTCTCCCCCTGCCTCCATCCTTCAGAGTCCTCCTCTTGCTCTTTCATAATTCCTTGAAAAAGCTTCTCCCCCCTTTCAATCTTGCCTGGCCCTTTTCCATTCTTTCTTTGGGGGCACTCATTTTTCCAGTGTCTCTCCTCTCTGCAAAATTCACATTGGTTTTTCTTTAGTCAGGGCCCGTCCTTACCTCGATCTCATCACCTTCCTCCAGACGATCCTAGAGCAGCGGCCTGCTTCTTCACGTCCTGGTCTTATTCTTTTTCCCCCTTGGCCTCTTTCACCTGATCTCTGTTGGTAAATGCGTTCAGTCATGGCATGTGGGTCTGACTGATACTCTGCAAAGTTTCGCTTCTAGTTGTACAATCTGGATGCTAACAACGGGTTATGGACCCACATCACCTGAGGTGGGCCTTTCTGCAGCAGGGACTGGCACCTCCCGAAGTGGGTAAAGCCCTCCTGGGGGAACTGGGCTGAATTATACCCCACTCCTAGTATGGGATAGGGAAACCATATCTGTCCCACCTCCTCCGCCCCTCCTTTAACACCTTCCCGTCCTCATCTTCTGATACCACTGGGGAGGGGTCACGAACAAGTGTCGAGGGGGTTTTTCTGAGGTGGGGGAATGAGAAGAACACCCTCCAGTTCTTCATCTCTTACCCGGTCATCATCATTTACCTGCACAAGAGGGGCTAAAACAGAGGCTTTACCCTTTTTTCATGCCATAAAGTCATAAAACATTCTACATACAGCTTTTCATCCCACTTGTTAGTTCGAGTACAAAACAGATCACATTTCATAATGGTACAAAAATCTCTAAAACCATTTACAGGCCACCTGACCCCATCGGGGAGCTGGCATTGAGGCCACACCCGATTACATAAACCTTTAAGACGTCTCTTAGTTAGGGGATCCCTTCCTAATAAGTCCAGTTCCTAGTGGACTCTCGGCTGAAAACTTACTTCTCTGGGTACCCACTTGCAATGGGGAAACTCACTGGTCTCTCATCCAACCTCACAGAACCTAGTCACCCATTCCTGGAGGGAGTCTATGGGAACCGACCTCCCTGCAGCTTTTCAGAGGATTTACCAGCCGATGCCCAGTTACCTACCATGGCCAACGGAAACTTTCTCCCTCTGTCTAGGGCTCGCTGCTGTGGAGTCCTCCCCCATCGCTGGATCTCTGGGCCACCACAGGTTGGTTGAGAGACCTCCACAATTCGAGGAGAGGTGCACCTTCTCTCTTCCCGGGTCCTTCCCAGGGGCTTGGTCCTTAGGGAGACGGAACCAGGGCCTGAGTAATTTGAGCCCCACGTTGGGCACCAAAAATTAGTTACGCAAATAGGCTCCGTGCCCTGGAGCAGTTGAACCAATGAAACATACTCCAAGTCAGAAAGAGTGAGAAAGTTTTAATTTAGGAGGTGCACACCAATGGAGATCCGACAGCAATGCAGGCTGTGTCTATAGAGTCCCAAAAGGCGTTTTTACATCAGAGCTTATATATGATTTTTACAAAGGTTAGATGTGTTGTTATTCACTCCAAGATAATTACAAGCGACTCTTTATCATACTAAAGAGATAGGGAACCGGACATTTCTTTGTCAGGCTAAAGATATAGGTCTCTGACATCTGAGCTCTAAGCTTCCTGTGGGGGATCCTAAGTCATAAAGCAGAGTCATTAACAAAGGTATGCGCAAAACAAAGCCATTAACGAAGGTATGCAAAAAGGGAGAAGGCAAAGAAAAAAGAAAAAAAAGAACTTATAGGTTCATTATGGCGTTAGTTATGTCAGGCCCTCAGCTGCCCATTCTGAAAAGGAGAAAACATGCTGGGGAGTATTAGGGTCACAACATGCTGAATATCTAGTCAATTCAGAAATGATCTTCTAGAGAAAACTGGACCCCCATTCTCTGACGTAGAGTCACATGGCACAGTTACCAATTGCATTGCCAAGTGCTGTAGGAGATCTAATAGTGGCCCAGAACAGATTAGCCTTCCTATGGCTCAGCTGTCGTTGTTGTTAGGTGCCATAAAGTCGGTTCCGACTCATAGCTACCCTATGTACACTGCCCAGTCCTGTGCCATCTTCACAATTGGTATATTTGGGACCATTGTTGCAGCCACTGTGTCAATCCATTTGGTTGAGGGTCTTCCTCTTTTTCGCTGACCCTCTACTTTACCAAGCATGATGTCCTTCTCCAGGGACTGATTCCTCCTCGTAACATGTCCAAAGTATGTGAGACGTAGTCTTGCCATCCTTGCTTCTAAGGAGCATTCTGGTTGTACTTCTTCCAGGATAGATATGTTCCTTCTTTGGCAGTTCATGGTATACTCAATATTCTTTGCCAAAACCATAATTCAAAGACATCAGTTCTTTTTAGGTCTTCCTTATTCATCATCCAGTTTTCGCATGCACATGAGGTGATTGAAAACACCATGGCTTGGGTCAGGCGCGCCTTTGTCCTCAAGGTGATATCTTTGCTTTTTAACACTTTAAAGAGGTCCTTTGCAGCAGATTTGCCCAGTGCAATGTGTCTTTTGATTTCTTGACTGCTGCTTCCATGGGTTTTGATTGTGGATCCAAGTAAAATGAAATCCTTGACGACTTCAATCTTTTCTCCCTTTATCATGATGTTGCTTATTGGTCCAGTTGTGAGGATGTTTGCTTTGTTTATGTTGAGGCGTAATCCATACTGAAGGCTGTGGTGTTAGATCTTCATCAGTAAGTGCTTCAAGTCCTCTTCACTTTCAGCAAGCAAGGTTGTGTCATCTGCATGTCACGGGTTGTTAATGAGTCTTCCTTCAATCCTGATACCCGGTTCTTCTGCATATAGTCCATCTTCTCGGATTATTTACTCAACATACAGGTTGAATAAGTATAATGAAAGGATACAACTCTGACGCACACGTTTCCTGACTTTAAACCACACAGTATCCCCTCGTTTTGTTTGAACGACTGACTCTTGATCTAGGTACAAGTTCCTCATGGGCACAATTAAGTGTTCTGGACTTGCCTTCCTATGGCTCAGCTGTGCTTCCCCCGAAAGAGGGTGAAGATGTAGTTGCAAGAGAGAGCAGCTGTGAGCAGAGCCAGTTGTGGAAAAGATAGCATCAGTGGCACAGAACCAGCAGTTCTCTCGTCCGCCTGAACCAGGGTGATCCCTGTTGCAGGTGCCCAAGGAGCACTCCTTTTTGTCTTTTCTGGCTGGAGGCCACACACTGTCCTATCTCCTATGGCACTTATCGAGACCTTCTATTGTGTAGACTCTTGGCTAGCATTTCTACCTCTTCCTGGAGGTGGACTGATCTCAGGCTTGCTGAGGCAGGGGTTGAGGGTACTATTGTCAGGTATAGCAGCGTGCTCTGTGCCACCTCTGAGTGCTCTGGTGCCCTGGAGGCGACATACTGTTGAGATTTTCAGTGGAATTTCTCCACACCAGTTTGCCCTCTAAAATAGGACTCTAAGAAGGCCTCCCAGCACAAGCTATAGCAAAGGCAGCCTACGTGGACACGAGGTAGCTTAATCTGTGGGGCTTCGTGGGGCCTGGGGAGGCCTACTTCTAGGTCCCAGAGCTGTGGGGGCAGGAGGGTGCCTGCCACAACCACACTTGAATTGGAAGGCAGAGCAGAGGGAGGAGTGAAGCCTTGCTGACTTTTCTGATGGGTCATAGAGTTCCTATGCAACAAGTCATGAGATCAGAACCCAGAGAGGTAAGCAGAGCCTGACGGAGTGGATATGGTGAGAGCTAAGAGCCAGAGGATCTACCAGCCTGGGGTGGAGGGTTACCTACAGCCAAACAAGACCAAACAAAGGGCCCCTAAGGAGAGGCCTCTATTCAGTAAGCTCCTTAACACACACACACACACACACACACACAGAGATTTTTGGGGAGACTGAGCCAGAGGTAAGAGGTCAAGGCTGTGTGTGCTCAGGCCCAGGGCAGGATTGCAGGTCAGAAGATTCCTTTTATTCCTAGTTTGTTGAACATATGTATGTATGTGTGTATACGCACACACACACACACACAGGGAATTTTATTCTGTTAATATGGTGAACTATGTTAATTGCTTTCCAAATGTTAAGCCAATCTTGAATTATTTTTGGTATGACTTCCTTATGGTCATGATGTATTATCCTTTTTAAAAACATATCTGTGTTTGATTTGCTGGTAGTTTGTTAAGAAATTTTGCCTCAATGTTCATGAGGTGTATTGGTCTTTAATTATTCTGAAACATGTCTTTCTCAGGCTTTGGAAACAAGAGTTTTATTGGCTTCATAAAATGAGACGGGAATTTTTTTTTAAATTTTACTGAAAGGGTTTGTGTGATATTTGCGTTATTTCTTCCTTAAATATTTGATAACATTTACTAAAGAAATCATCTGGAGTTTTCTTTGTGTTTTAGATAACAAATTAAATTTATTTAATAGATATGAAGTTACTCAGATTTTATATTTAATCTTGTGTGGGCTTTAGTAAATTTTGTTTTCCAAGGAGTTTGTCCATTTTATCTAAATTGTTTGGTATAAAGTTGTTCGTAATAATTGCTTATATTCTTTTTAATGTCAGTAATATCTGGATTTTCCTATCTTTCACTCCGGATATTGGTAATTTGTTTCTTTTCTTGCCTTTTTTTATTGCTCAGTCGAGCTAGAAATGTATCAATTTCACTGATATTATTCAAAGATCAGTTTTGGCCTCATTGATTTTCTGCATTGTATATCTATTTTCTACATAATTCATAATCTTATTTTTATTAATTTTTTAATTAATTTTTCTTGTACTAATTTTTGGGTTTAATTTGCCCTTACTTTACTATCTTCTTTTTTTTTTAACCTTTTTTGATTGAAAATATACACAACAAAACATGCAGCAATTCAACAATTTCTACATGTACAATTTAGTGACATTGATTACAGTCTTCAAGTGGTACAACCATTGTTGCTATCTTTTTCCAAATTATTCCACCACCATTAACATATACTCAATGCACCATAAGCAAAAGCTCCCTCTTTCTCCCTCCCTCCCACCCTTGGTATTTACTCTCTGCTTGAGATGGAAATTTAGATAATTTATTTTAGACTTTACTTTTATTCCAGTACAAGCATTTAAACCTAGAAATTTCCTTATAAGCATTGCTTTAGCCACACTCCACAAATTTCAATGTTGTATTTTCATTATCATTCAGTTAAAAAGATTTACTAATTTCCCTTGTGATTTCTTCTTTTACCCATGGTTTTATTTAGAAGAGTGCCATTTCATTTCCAAATATTCAGGGGTTTTCCTGAAATCTTTCTCTTACCAAGTTTTCCTTTAATTCTGTTGTGGCAAGAAAGCATACTTTGTATGATTTGATTTCTTTTAAATTTGTTGAGGTTTATTTTATGCCCCAGAATGTAGTCTATCTTGGTGACTGATCCATGTGCACTTGACAATAATGTGGATTGGGCTCTTGTTGGATAGAGTGTTTTAGAAGTACCAATTAGATCAAGTTGGTTGAAAATAATTGTCTTCATGTCTTCTATATCCTTAGTGATTATTTTGTCTACTTTTCTATCAGTTATTGAGAGAGGAGTGTTGAAATCTCCAACTGTAAATGTGCGTTTGTCTATTCTTCCTTTCAGTTCTGTTAGCTTCTGTTTCATATATCCTGAATCTCTGCAATTAGATGCATGCACATTTAGGAGTGTTACGTCTTCTTGAATGGATTCTTTTCTTATCATTATGAAATGTTACTCTTTATCCCTGGTAATATTATTTGTTCTGCAATCTACTTTGTCCAGTATTAATATAGTAATTCCATCTTTCTTGTGATTAGTATTTCCTCGATATCTATGTTTTCATCCTTTTACTTTTAACCTCTCTTCAGCTTTATATTTAAAGGCATCTCCTGTAGACAAGCATGCAGTTCAGTTTTGCTTTACTTATCCAGCCTGAAATCTGTCATTTAATTGGGGTTTTTAGATTATTTTCATTTAATGTAATTATCGGGGTGCTTGAATTTATGTCTATCATCTTCCTATTTGTTTTTTATCTCAAACCAAAAAAACCAAAACCCGTTGCCGTCGAGTGGATTCCAAGTCATAGCGACCCTATAGACAGAGTAGAATGGCCCCATAGGTTTCCAAGGCTGTAAATCCTTAAGGAAGCAGACTGCTATGCTACATCTTTCTCCCGCGGAATTGCTTGTGGGTTCTGGTGAGTTTGAACCGCTGATCTTTCGGTTAGCAGCGGAGCGCTTTAAGCACTACGCCACCAGGGCTCCTTCTATCTGTTTCATGTGTTCCTTTTTTCTTCTTTCTCTTTTCCTGCCTTCTTTTGGATTGAGTTTTTTTTTTTGTTGTTGTTGTTCTGTTTTTTTATTTCTCTATTCTACCTTCTATATTAGCTTATTAGCTATCTTTTTTTTTCATTTCTTGCTCTAGGGTTTGCAATATACATCTTTAACTTATCACAGTCTACCTTCCACTAATTTTATACCAATTCATGTAATGCCAGAATCTTACAACAGTAGACTTCCATTTTCCCCTCCCATCATCCTAACGATAGTTATACATTTTTACGCCTGCAAGTATTATAAACCCCCAATACATTTTTATTTTTGCAGTAAATAATCTATTATCTTTTAAGGAAATTAAAAAAAAAATGAGAAAACAGAGTTTTTAAGTTTGCCTCATGTATTTTCATTTCTGGCAGTCTTCATTGCTTCGTAAAGACCTAAATTTTCATCTGGTATCATTTTTCTTCTGCCTGAAAAATTTCTTTTAACAATTCATGTAGTGAAGCTCTACTGGTAACGACTTCTCTCATTTTTTATTATCTGAAATGTCTTTATTTCATCTTCGTTTTTCAAGTAAATTTATGCTAGGTATGGACTTCTAACTTTTTTTTTTTTCTGTAGGTTTCAGATGTTATTCTATTGTCTGGCTTCGATTACTTCTGATGAAAAATCAGTAATCGTTCTTTGTTTTTCTGTATGCAATGGGTTTCTTTTCTCTGGCTAATTTTAAGCTTTTTTTTAATCACTGTTTTTCACTAATTCTATTATGATGTGTCTTGCTGTGGTTTTTTTTGGGGGGAGGTTTATGTTTCTTGGGCTTTACTGAGGTTTCCAGATCTTTGGGTTTTTAGTTTTATCACAATCACATTTGGAAAATATTTGGCCATTATTTCTTTAAATTGTTTTTTCATGCCTCTCCCCACCTCCCATTCTGGAATTCCAAGCACACAAATGTTAGACTGCTTCATATTGTCCCACCTAGACCATTGAAGCCCTTGTAGTTTTTTTAAGTCTTTGATAGCCCTGTGCTTTGATTTAAATATGTATTGATTTAAATATTTAAATATGTCAGGGATGGTCTGGTCCAAGCCCCTCACCTTGTAATTGAGGACACTGAAGCCCAGTGAATCCTCTGGGCAGGATTGTCCAGAGTCCCAGAACTAGGAGGCAGTCATGCCCAGATGAGAAACCCTGGCTAGTCCCACTTTATCATGCCCATGTGTATTTTGCCCTCGGAGCCCACAGGGAGGCCACATCCCCATTACAGAGGAGATTGAACCCAGTTTCCTAGCAATACCTCTCAAGTGGCAACAGTTCCTGTCAGCCTCTCCCAGAGCCACAAGTTGTTTGGTATTTAGTCATAATGAAGCAGAGTTGGCGGAACACGGTTCACTTTCACACGGGGGTGAAATGGGGTTTCCCTGGACCCCTCTGTCCCTGTGATCCACACAGAGCTCAGGGAAAACAGCCAGGAAAAGTTTTCTCCTTACAGTTGTCAAAAAATCCCAGACTTCCCAAGCTTGAAGGAACCTTAGAAATTATTCAGTCAATTGTCCAGATGGGAAACGGAGGCCCAAACTGAAAAAAACTTGAATAGAGCTACATGGCCAGTGAGTAGAGGGCCTGGGATCTCATAGTCATTACACCCGGTATAGTTTGTAAGTGGAATGTGTAGGGTTAAAAAATACTCAAGAGATTTTCCTTCCCCTCCAGCTTTCTGCAGGCTCTGGGCTTCGGGGCTGAAATCTTTTCCTGCATTTTCTACCTCATTTGATCTTCATATACACTGCTTAGTTCCCGTGAATCAGATGGGGAGACCTTGTTGAATATCCAGGCATTCAGTAGACACCCCCAAAAAGTCACACTTTTGTAGTAGGGCTAACCTAGTTCCATACAAAATTTATTCTTTATCAATCCTAACAAAGCTTAAAAAATAACCTCTAAGAAGATTATGCTGTCCCCCAAGTAACACAACTACAAAAACAAATGCCAACACTTTAAACTATCACAACAAAATCTAACACTCAACAATCTAACATTCAAAATGTCCTGCAACTAATAAAAAAATATTGGACACAGAAGCAACAAAATGTGACCCATAACCAGGAAGAAAATCAGTCAATAGAAACAGATTCAAAAATGAAAAATATTATGTATTTAGCGAATAAGGACTTTAAAAAAGTCATCATAAACGTGCTCAAGAAGTTTTTAAAAAACATGAACGCGATAGGTAAAGAAACAGAAAATATAAAAAAGTGAAACTTCTAGGTCTGAAAAATACCATATCTCAAATGAAAAACTCACTTGATGGATTTAATGCAATATTAGATACTGCAAAAGAAAAAAATCAATGAATGTAAATACATAGCAAAATGACATGCTGAAGGCAGGGAAGCATAGGAGTGGGGTTGGCACCCAGAGATCTGAGTCAAGCAGGGCCCAGAAGCAGAATCAAGTGCAGAGGTATGGCTTAGGGGTTGGATTAGCGCCAAGTCTGAGGGAGAAGATGCAGAACAGAATCGGGCTGGGAATTTAGGAAGAGCTTCATGAACTGTTCACTCTGTTTCAAAGCAATTTTTGTTTCTGTTTTTGGTGGAGGCAAAATACACATGGGCATGATAAAGTGGGACTAGCCAGGGTTTCTCATCTGGGCATGACTGCCTCCTAGTTCTGGCACTCTGGACAATCCTGCCCAGAGGATTCACTGGGCTTCAGTGTCCTCAATTACAAGGTGAGGGGCTTGGACAAGACCATCCCTGAGGGCCAGCTTAGATATGCCAGGATCACTAAGGTGGGGCCTCTAGCAAGTCCCCTACATCCACACCACTACCATCCTTGAGGGAGATCCTTCAGAGGGTCACCAACACTTTCCAGGTTGGAGAACATAGGTACTTTCCGTGTTCTAAACTTTTTCTCACTAAGTTGAGCACAGAGAAAGAAGAAAGCACAAGTGTTCAGGCTCTCTGGGGACATATTTTAGCATCCATTTTTTTTTCTTTTTAGTTAATGCTAACAACAACAACACAGACTGAATAAGTCTGGTGAAAGGATACAACCCTCACACACACCTTTCCTGACTTTAAACCACACAGTATCCACTTGTTCTGTTCGAATGACTGCCTCTTGGTCTATGCACAGGTTCCTCATGAGCACAATTAAGTGTTCTACAATTCCCATTCTTGACAATGTTATCCATAATTTGTTATGATCCACACAGTCGAATGCTTTGCAGAGTCAATAAAACACAGGTAAACATCTTTCTGATATTCTCTGCTTTCAGCCAAGAGCCACCTGACATCAGCAATGGTATCCTTCATTCCACGTCCTCTTCTGAATCCGGCTTGAATTTCTGGCAGTTCCCTGTCAATGTACTGCTGCCACCGCTTTTGAATGATCTTCAGCAAAATTTTACTTGTGTGTGATATTAATGATACTGTTAGATGATTTCCACATTCTGTTGAATCACTTTTCTTTGAAATGGGCACAAAATAGGGATTTCTCCAGTTGGTTAGAGAGGCAACTGTCCTCCAAGTTTCTTGGCGTAGACGAGTGACCACCTCCAGAGCTGCATCCGTTCATTGAAACATCTCAGTTGGTATTCCATCAATTCCTGGAGCCTTGTTTTTCACCAATGCCTTCAGTGCAGCTTGGAATTCTTCAGTACCGTCGGTTCCTGATCATATGCTACCTCCCGAAATGGTTGAAAGTCGACCAAGGCTTTTTGGTACAGTGACTGTGTATTCCTTCCATCTTCTTTTGGTGCTTCCCACGTCATTCAATATTTTCCCCATAGGATCCTTCAATATCACAACTCGAGGCTTGAATTTTGTGTTCAGTTCCTTCAGCTTGAGACATGCCAAACGTGTTCTACTGTTTGGTTTTCTAACTCCAGGTCTTTGCACATGTCATTATAATACTTTGTCTTCTCGAGCCACCCTTTGAAATCTTCTGTTCATCATTTCTTCCATTCACTTTAACTAGTCTACGTTCAAGTGCAAGTTTCAGAGCCTCTTCCAACATCCATTTTGGTCTTTTCTTTCTTTCCTGTCTTTTTAATGACTTCTTGCTTTCTTCATGTATGATGTCCTTGATGTCATTCCACAACTCATCTGGTCTTTGATCATTAGTGTTCAATGTGTCGGATCTATTCCTGAGAATAGATGGGATATACTCAAGGTCATACTTTGGATTTCGTGGTCTTGCTCTAATTTTCTTCAGCTTTAACTTTAATTTGCATATGAGTAATTGATGGTCTGTTCCACAATCGGCCCCTGGCCTTGTTTTGACTGATGATATTGAGCTTCTCCATGTACAGAGTTGCCGTTTATGTTGTTGAAAAAGGTATCTACAATGAAGAAGTTGTTGGTCTTGCAAAATTCTATCATGTGATCTCTGGCATCGTTTCTATCACAAAGAGCATATTTTCCAGCTACTGATCCTTCCTCTCTGTTTCCAACTTTCACATTCACCAGTAATTATTAATGCATCTTGATTGCATGTTTGATCAATTTCAGACTGCAGAAGTTGGTAAAAATATTCAGTTTCTTCATCTTTGGCCTTAGTGGTTGGTGCGAAAATTTGAATAATAGTTCTAGTAATTGGTCTTCCATGTAGGCATATGGATTTTATCCTATCACTGACAGCATTGTACTCCAGGATAAATCTTGGAATGTTCTTTTTGACAGTGAATTCAAAGCCACTCCTCTTCAAGTTGTCAATCCCATCATAGTAGACCATATGATTGTCTGATTCAACATGGCCAGTACCAGTCTATGTCAGCTCACTAACGCCTAAGATATCGATCTTTATGCATTCCATTTCATTTTTGATGACTTTCAATTTTCCTAGATTCATACTTTGTACATTCCATGTTCCAATTATTAATGGAGATTTTCAGCTGTTTCTTCTCATTTTGAGTCATGCCACATCAGCAAATGAAGGTCCTGAAAGCTTGACTCCATCCACGTCATTAAGGTTGACTCCACTTTGAGGAGACAGCTCTTCCCCAGTTGTCTTTGGGCTCATCTTCCAGCACTATAGCAGACAATGTTCTGCCGCTATTCATAAGATTTTCACTGGCTAATTACTTCAGAAGCAGACTGCCAGATCCTTCTTCCTAGTCTGTCTTAGCCTGGAAGCGCTGCTGAAACTTGTCTGCCAAGGATGACCATGCTGGTGTTTGAAATACTGGTGGCAAAGCTTCCAGTATCACAGCAACATGCAAGTCACCAGAGTCCGACAAACTGATAGACACGTGGTTTAAACAATAGTTTAGTTTAATTAGTAAAGTATGTCTGCCTTGAACATTGTTCTCTTTTAAAGAATTATCTATGTGGGATCAAACTGACAACAGCAACTGGAAAGGTTAGATGAGAAGCTTAAGGGGCAGTAAGTTTATGTTAATGGTGGTGGAATACTTTGGAAAAAGATAGAAGAATGGCTGCTCAACTTGAAGAATGTAATCGATGTCACCGAATTGTACATGCAGAGATTGTTGAAATGGTGTATCTTTTGCTGTGTATATTTTCAGCAAAAAAATAAAGTAAAACAAACTGGAAGAGGTAGATCCTTCCAGAATCCATTGGTTTGCTTTTAAACATTCAAAATAAATTAAAATATTACTTCTTAAATTCTTTTTCTGTATTTATCATTGAATTTTCCCAAGAGTAGAATGGAGCATCCTTCTTCAGGGTATACCACTATAAATTAATGTCATACCAGAAAAAAGAGGGAGACTTTTAATGAAAACTCAAATCATACACTAATTCTTTTTTTTTTTTTTTTT
>NW_004444215.1:385838-418291 GCF_000243295.1 Trichechus manatus latirostris
CATTGGTCAATGTATCTGTCGTTGTACCAGTACCAGGCTGTTTTGACTACTGTAGCTGTATAGTAGGTTCTGAAGTCAGGTAGTGTGAGTCCTCATACACTAATTCTTGTGTTTTAGATGTAGTGGAGATATTAAAAGCTCCACAAAATGGCATCTGAATGAGCTGGAGCTTAACAAGGGCATGAGTATCTTAGAAGTCAGGAGTGACTTGATGTTAGGGTAGTTTTTTGCAAGTATATTCTCTTTTCCCTAGAGAGAAAATAAGATGTGAGATGTGAAAATAAGACACTTATCTCTTTTAGGGATGAACCAAACAACTGAAGTTTTGATGACCCCCTGGAGATAAAGCCTTATATCACTTGGCTTTTTGCCTTTCAGGGAATTCTCCCAAAGGGGATGTTCATGACATTTCTGGGTTTGCTGTAGAGGCTGCTCATGACTTTGTTTCTTTGCAGACAAGTGCCTAGTCTTGAATATTGGCTGGTCCTCTGTGAGAAAGACCTGAGATAAGGTGGTATCTCCAAGCAAGACCAGAAGAGTCTCAAACGGAAGCCCCCTATCTCCCACATGCTGTGTTCAGGCGGGATGGACATGTGGAAGCCCTCTTTGCCTTTGGTGAGTCTCCTTCTGAGGTTCCTGATGATAATTCCAGCCCTGTTGACCAGGGCCTCCTTCCTTCCAGGCCCTGTGCCAGGCACTTTGCAAGCATCATCTCATAGAATTCTCACAACTGTGTGAAAGTCCACTGTCCATAGGAGGACATCATGGCTTCAGAAACATTCACTACATTCTCCAAAACCAGTCTGAATTTACACTCATGCCCAACCTCTTCTGATTCTGCTCTGCTTCCACTAATCTCTCTGCTCTTGGGGGTTAAGGCGTGCCTCTTTTCTGAGGAAGTTCGGCTAATTGTTTTTAGGATTAATACATTTAGTAATTCCTCTTTTTCAAATGTTGTCTTTGACAACTCAGTGCTAATTGCATAATTGCAGCTAATTTATGTCCATGATATGCTCTACAAATAACAAGCATTATATACATATCTGTTACTATCACCCCCTTGCATGTTCTCTGGCAATGAAAGAAGTGATTTGATTAAGGACAAGCAGCACATGAGGATCAGGGGAAGATGGTACCTGGCTTCTCTGCCCCACATGCATCATTGTGGCTTAGGTTTTCAGAAGTGTTACCTAACGCCTGCTTCGCTAAACACCTTTTGCTCTATCATTTCTGGTTATTTCAGGTGTCATGCCATGCTGAAGCTTTTAAAATCAATAATTAGCATTTGTTATTGGTGCCTGAAGGCTGTAGATACAGCTACTAATCAGGATGGTCTATTTAAAATGCACTTTGGAGAAACCCATGTGGTTTTAAAATGAGTCCCTCATGAAACTGAGTTTAGAAGCTTGTTTCTAAACTCTGTAAACACTTAGCTGGTGTTTCATTTTGGTAGGGAGAGAAGACTACATCCAAAGACTACCCATCCACAGAGTGTTGAGTTTTGGAATCAGAAGGATTGAGCAGGAGATGGACAGCTCCAGAGTTCTTTTTCTGACATGTCCTCCTTCTCTGAGGGGAAGAGGGTGTCATATTGTGAATAAAGATTAATATTAATGATGTTGTCACACTAATATTTACTTTATTCATCCTGAGTCCCTAAGTGAAACAAATGGTTAAGCGCTCAACTATTAACTGAAAGATTGTTCAAACTCACCCAGAGGCACCTCGGGGTTCGAACCGCCAACCTTTAGGTTAGTAGCTGAGTGCAAACTGCTTGTGCCAGCAAGGGACCCTAGAAACGGACTAGACAAGTCAAATTGTGTAACGTAGGGCAACATTGCAAACCTTGGTGTGTTGACAGGAAAAGACAGGAAAGGAAGGAGGATGAGGAAGTGTGAAAGAGAGAGCTCTGCCTTGCGGTTGGGGTCACCATGTTTGAAGCAATGGCAAGTCATGGAGAACATGGTGCAGTTGCCCTCCCTCTGACCTCTAGCATGCCAGGCACTCCCTGACCCCCTGCCAACTCAAGTAGCAGCTAAGGGGCAGGACTTGGTATTTACTAGACCTCAGGATATGGGCAGAAATGGATCTCCCTGTGCCGTTTTGTGTCCTGGGAGCCTGCCCACCTCTTGGGGGTTCAGTGTGTGAGGCGTGGGTCAGACAGAGGTTGACCAGACACACTCCTCCTCCCCTGCCAACCACAGGGCTTGCCACGTGCCAGCCGGTTGGGCCTCTACGTGCCCCCACTCCCTCTGCCCCCCGCCATAGACTCCCTCTGGTTTGCTTGATGGCACTAACAGTTTGTGCTTGACTGTTAACCTAAAGGCTGACGGTTTGAACCCACCCAGTGGTGCCAAGGAAGAAAGGCCTGGCAATCTGCTTCTGTAAAGATTACAGCCAAGAAAACCCTAAGGAGCAGTTCTACTCTGCAGTTTTTTTTTTTTTTTTAAAGCAGGCTACAATGGTCCATCCTTTTGATGGGATTGAAGGGGGTGGGGGGGTGTTCAGTGGCAGGCATGGGTCAGACACAGGTCTGACGCTGGTCAGACACGTGTCTGATGCAGGTCTGAGGCAGGTTAGACATACTCCTCCTCCCGGCCAACCCACAGGGCTTGCGGCGTGTCAACCTGCTGGTTGGGCCTCTAGCAGCCCCGCCGCCCGCGCCCCCCACTCCCTCTGCTCACTGCCCTAGCCTCCTCTGGTGTGCTTGGTGGCACAAAAGGTTTTCACTCCACAGTTCAAACCCACCCAGTGATGCCAAGGTAGAAAGGCACGGCGATCTACTTTTGTGAAGACTACAGCCAAGAAGCAGTTCTACTCTGCAGTTTTGTTTTTTTTTTAAGCAGTCTACAACGGTCCTTTGATGAGGATGAGGGGTTGAGCTCCGTTAGTTCTGCCATGGAGCCAGGATTGGACTCAATGACCACCAATACTCTGGCTCCATACTCCTCAGCGATGCTGCTCAACCCTTGTCTTGGGGTCCAGGAAGGGTCTGAGGGACTACACTAGAGCGAACCCTTGTGAAGGACCCTCTCCCACTTCCAGTTCCACAAGCATTGTCTGGGTGCCCCCACATCTCAGGGTCGTGACAGCAATGCGCCGCCCTGTGCCGCTTTGCACTCTGGGAGCCGGTCTGCCCCTTGGGGATTCGACGCGTCAGGCAGGGGTCAGACTCAGGTCAGACATGCCTCCCATGAGCCCACAGGGCTTGCTACGTAGCAGCGGGGAGCTACGCAACCCCACTCCTTCCGCCCCCTGCGTAGCCCCCCTCCCGTTGAGGCATCAGCCACGTCCCGGCCGTCCAGGCTCAGGCGAGGCTGGCGAGGAAGCCGCTCGCAGGTAAAGGCCCTTGAGCCGCGGGGAGGGCTGTGCCCTCACAGAGAGACAGCTCCCTGAGGCCCTCGTTTTCCGGAGCTCCCCGGGAGGATTGGTGGGGAAGACCAAGGAGCTCCCAGGGGGAAAGACCTAGGTTTTGAGACTGCCGCGTGCCACGATCGCCACATGCCGTGACCGCCACATGCCGCCGCCATAATGGCGGCCGCTAGAGCACAGGCATTAGCAGGAGGCACCCTCAGATCTTGGGAAAATGTCCCGGCATCTAAACAGCCAGTCAGCCTAAACCTCAGAAACAGATTTGAGAGAAAATTGAGGGGGAGGGAGGTATCGTGTGGAAATTTCTGGAAATTTTCTGTCATCTAGTTACCCAGTCAGCTAAGACCACAGAAACGAGAGGCTAGGAAAGCTAGACGTTGTCTGGGGCGGGCACAGGCTGGGGGGTCTGGATATGGAATGACAGCCCCTGTCAGGTGCTTGCGCAGCCTCGGTTGGCGCAGCGGATGGTCGGCCAGGACGTCGTGGCGTGACTGAAGGCAAGAGACCGTTACTCACCCGGCGTGGAGTAGATTGAGATCAAGCGCATAGAACGGTGATAGTCATGGCTACTTCAGATGATCCGTTCTTGTAAAATGGAGTCATACTACGTGATATCTGAAAGTGTGTATGTATCTAAAAAGTTGTAGTGTTTATGTGACTACTGAAACCTACTTATACAAACACCCACCCATACAGAGATAAGTAAAGACGGCCCCCCAAAGGAACTCATTTCTGGTTCAGTTTGGGAAAAAAGCCCCTTGTGGTTGGCAGAACAACTTATATTAAAACTTTTTTTTTAATCGATGTTTCTGAGACTGTAAAACGGTTTTATTGTTTAAATTGGTATTTCTGAGACTGTTCTTTCAGAAATATAGACAAACTAGATGAGCGAGGGAAGGAAATAATGAAGTGTTGAATTCTTTTTCTGTTACTGTAAGAAGGAATGGCATATTTTGGACCTGAGATGTGGGGTGTATGTGTGTGTGTATGTGTGTGCGCGCGCGCGCGTTGGCTATTGACTTTGGAATCCCGGGTGGTGCGGTGGTTAAGAGCTACGGCTGCTAACGGAAAAGTCATATTTTGAATCCATCAGGTGCATCTTGGAAACTCTGGGGGCAGTTCTACTCTGTCCTGTAGGGTTGCTATGTGTCCAATTCGACCCCACGGCAACGGGTTTGTTTTTTTGTTTTTGGATATACTTAAGAAATGGCGTTTTCATTTTAATATTGGATCAGATGAACTTTTTGTATCACTAGAGAAATTTAATGAGTTATTTTAGCAATGCCTCTAAATTTTATTGTTAAGGGCAAACATATACTGGCTTTATTTCATAAATCCACATTCTGCTTGTAAATAGTGGTGTAGTTTGTAACTCTGAAAGTAAAACTATCATGAAACCGTATGCTGGGGGGTTGAAAATGGAATTATCCAAAAGGAAATGTAAATTGTCCGTGAAATGTGGTAATTCTGAAGCATTTTTAAATGTGAGTACATTGACGCTAGTGCTGGGATAGGGTTAGTGGCTAGCAGACCAGGGAGATAGGAGTTCGTGGTGCCAGGTGATTTTGAGGGTGTGAGCAAAGTAGGGGGAAAGCTAGTATTGTTACACTTTCAAAGAATTTTGCTTCTTGTTCAAAAAATAAAAGCCCCGAATGCACTTGTACATCTTTCTTACGGGGAAGCAAGCACCTGAAAGAGAAGAGGGTCGTTGTGGGGGTCTGGCCCGGCCGGGAGTTAAAAAGCGCTGAAAGGGCATGTAGAATAGTTTCTCAGCCATGTTTTTTTGGCCATTAGAGTTCAGGGTGGGTCTGTGTGCCATTTGCTATTTAGCAGTAGGTAAGTCATCTCTCTTACAAAGGCATCTGAAGGCAGGAATGATGTTTTCATTGTACTAATTTGGGAAAATTTGCGTTATGAAATTTCAACTTATTTCCTTAAATGAAACTAAAGAAGAGAGAGACTTTTAATGTAGTGATTACCCCCTCAAAGGATTACATTTCCCCCTTTTTTATTTGCTGCGTCAGGTGAGGAGCCCCGTAGTTCTAATTGCTTGATATTGGGGGAACGGCGTGAGCAGGTGGGCTATTTAAGTTTCTGGCTTGGACAACTGGTGTTTATAAACCTCTTTTGCTGTAGCTCTTTAGCAGTTAGATCTCTTTCCTTCCAGATTCAAATCTGAGCCCAATTGCAGACCTCGCCTGCATTTTGTTGAAGGAGGTATGTGAGCTCTCCGTGGGAATGGGCTGGAGGGAGCCCTTGATTCATTCCTTTTTCTAGCATTTATTGGGCGCCCGCTGTGTGCAGAGTACCATGCTAGGTGCTGTAGGTCCCACCTCTGCCCTCAAGAAGCTCATGGATGCTGAAGTGCAGAGGGAGAGATGCCCTCTCGTGAGATGCTGGAGATGCTGCCCAGAATTGGTGATATGTGAAAGGGTCTTGAAGGATGAGTGAGATTTTACTGAAGAAGAAGAGGGGCTAGAGCATTTGCTGCAGAGAGAAGAGGATGGACTACTGGCCTGCCTGTCCCAGGCTCTGTTTTTCCTCTTTGTGTCCCCAGCACCTAGCAGAGTGCCTGGCAAATAGTAGATTCCCTGGAAGAAAATGTTGAATTAAATTCAAATGCAAAGACATAAACACGAAAGCAAGGCTTGTTTTTAAAATATCAGCGTGGCTGGAGAGGAGGGATGATGGGTACCTGGGCTGCAGAGGGAGGCAGGGCCAAGCCTGGAAAGGTGATGTAGGGCCGCAAAGGGCGCAGTGCTGCAGCATGTGGGAAGGCCTGGTGAGAGTTGGTTCCACTGTGTGGATGTACCCTAGTTTGTGTCTCCATTCATCTGTTGACGTGCACGTAGGTTGTTTCCATCGTTCTGCTATCGTGAACAACGCTGCAGTGAACATGGGTGTGCATATGTCTATTCGTATGACGGTCTTATTTCTCTAGGATATATTCCTAGGGGCGGGATTGCTGGATCTTATGGTATGTCTATTTCTAGCTTTTTAAAGAGGTGTCATATCGTTTTCCATAGTGGTTGTTCCATTTTACATTCCAGCAGCAGTGTAAGAGTTCCAGTCTGCATGCAACCTCTCCAGCATTTGTTATTTTCTTCTTTTTTTTTTTTTTGATTAGTGCCAGTAATGTCAGGGTGAGATGGTATCTCATTGTAGTTCTGATTTGAGCATTTGGCTGCTAACCAAAAGTTCAGCAATTCAAGTCCACCATTCACTCCTTAGAAACCCTATGGGACAGTTCTACTCTGTCCTATAGGGTCACTGAATCAGAATCCACTTGACAACAACGGGTATAACAGGTATTAATGGCTAATGATCGCGAGGATTTCCTCATGTGTCTGTTAGCCACCTGAATGAATGTCTTCTTTGGTGAAGAGTCTGTTCATATCCTTTGCCCGTTTTTTAATTGGATTGGCTTTTTCTTGTTGAGCTGTTGACATATTTTATAGATTTTAAAGATTAGACCCTTGTCGGATATGTGCAGCCAAAATTTTTTTTCCCAGTCCGTAGGTTCTCTTTTTACTCTTTTGGTAAAGTCTTTTGATGAGCATAAGTGTTCAATTTTTAGGAGCTCCCAGTTATCTAGTTTATCTTTTGGTGTTTGTGCATTCCTAATTATGGTTTGTATTGTATTTATGCCATGTATTAGGGCCCCTAGAGTTGTCCCTATTTTTTCTTCCACGATCTTTATTGTTTTAGGTTTTATATTTAGGCCTTTGATCCATTTTGAGTTAGTCTTTATGTATGGTGTGAGGTATGGGTCCTTTTTAATTTTTTTTACAGATGGACATCCAGTTTTGCCAGTACCATTTGTTTTAAAAAACTCAAGTTTTCCCCATTTAATGGACTTTGGTCCTTTTGTCAAGTATCAGCTGACTGTAGGTGGATGGATTTCTGTCTGGATTCTCCATTCTGTTCCATCGGTCTGTGTGTGTCGTTGTACCAGTACCAGGCTGTTTTGACACCTCCTTGTTGTTCTTAATGCAATGAACTCCCACTTTGATCCTCCTTATTTGCCCTTATTTTAAAGTCAGTCACTGAACTTCATGGCAGAGGGAGAGTCACCGACTGGAAGTCCTTCTCCTCTCACCTAGGGCTGCAGCTGTACAGAGGAGAAAAATGTAATGTCCCGAAGAAGCATAAATTCCTCCTGTTTGAGAAGATTAAGGAACTCAGCACTCAAATAGATAGCCAGTTTATTTTAATGGCCCCGGAAAGCATTAATAATGATCACATTCAGAAATAGACACTGCCAACTGAAGTAAGTATTACTCTCCTAGAAAGGAAGATTGGCCAGTTCTGTCTGAAGTACATAGTTTTGTTGTGCTTATTTCTCTGCCTGTTCTAGAAGAAAAGAGAATGTTGAGGGTTAGGGTCCTACGCAGCAAAAGGGAATTTTTCTGCTAGACTTTGAAAGTACTCAGGGCAGTGCGGTCAGGTCGGTGAGGCCATTGCGCTTAGTGATGAGAAGGCCTGGGTCCCCCAATTGGGCAGTCCTCAGAGAGAGGTACTGGCCGCTGTGCTCCAGCTGGCACTGCCAGGAGGAAGAACTGGAGTCAGAATCTCCAGGCTGTGAGGGACCGTTCTCTGAACTGCAAAGAGCAGGTCTTCTTCCCTCCCTTGCCCTGCGTGCTGGAAGCCCCTCTGGAGGTATATATGGCATGGTGTTGATTTGAGGGTGGACCTTTGTGTGCAGCGTTGTTTGCAAAGCAATACATAGACACTTAGTTTCTCAGGTGCTATAAATGAAATAGGATAAAAATTCTACTCTTGCTCCTCTTAAATTAGCTAAAAGCTGACAGGGTTTGTGACATAAGTATGGTTGTGGAGAGAGCAGTTGGTTAACAGTCGTTAGAAAAAAAAAGATGAAAGTACGGCCAAACTCAGTTCTGAGCACCCTCCAAACTAGGGATGAGGCAAAGGCACTTGAGACGAAGATAAAGGCCTTGCTTTGGGGAGCCCAGAGGCTAGTGGGGGCACAAAGACTTGCAAATGAATTATTATATTCTGATGTAGGCTGCTTTGTACTTTAATGTGTGACCCTGTAACTTTGGTAGCACACAAGAGAGGGTGATCAGCTTACCCTGGGGTGGGGGGTAGGGCCTGAGTGCAATTGCCGTCAGAGAGGAGGTTTTAGATTGTGCTTTGAGGGATGAGTATGGTACTGCTGGAAGGAGGAGGCAGAGGGAAGGGCGTATATGAAGACTCCTGGAGGAGGGAAAAAGCACAGTGTTTTCCAAAGCAGGAGGTGACCAGGTGAGGGTAGCTAATCTGAAGTCTTTAGAGGACAAGGGGAGGGTGACAGTTCAGGTGGGAGCCAGCATCTGGTGGGCCTTGACTGTCAGCTTCAGGAATTCCCTTTTATTCTCTGGGCAGCAGGGAGCCATTGTGTGCCTAAGAGGGAAGATTTAAGATAGAAGGTGATTCCAGCCACCACATCTGTTTTGGAGGTAAACTCATCAGGGCTTGCTGGGATGGCCTGGATTTTGGGGTGTGGTGAGGGAGCTGGAGAGGGAGCTGCTGAGAGTGACCCTGCAGGTTTCTGGCCTGGAAGACTGGCTGATGGTGGTCCCACTCTCTGAGATGGGGAGCACTGAGGCAGGAGCAGTTTGGGCAGGAAACAGCAAGTTTCCTTTGGGACCTTAGTGTCAGGTACCGGTAGGACATCTAGGAAGCCACTGGATATCCATCAGGGTCTCCCCCTGGCAGAGGTTTCTGTGGACTTCTGGCATTTCTTTATGCCTCTGGTGTCCGGGAACCAAGGCAGCACCTAACGCTCAGCCCAGGTTAGCGAGGCTTCTGCCACAAAAAGCTGCTCTGTCCCCCGTCATACCTGTGGGTCTTGTGCTCTGTGTGAATGCTGATAGGCACATGCTGTGTGACAGAGGCTCCCACTGGAGTTTCAAGGTGATGCTCACAGAATCTAAGTCTCTTAAAAGACAAGAGCCAGGCAGTTGTCAAGTCTTTGAGTGAAACACTCAAACTGCCCTTGAAAAGTCCCCCAGCTTACACCCTGCGTGTCCTTTATGAAGAGCTTCAGATCTCTGTCAGGCTTTTCTAAATGCTACATAAATACTAAATTGACTTATAAATGTTGTTTATGAGAAATGGAATATTGTTCGTGTTATTTGCCGCCTATTTCTGGACTGTGTGTGTTCTGACTTGAGTCTAGCTAATGTCCCACCAGGGCAGGATGCTTCAGAGACTGATGAGGTCTTCTTTTGATTCTATTTCTAACAATTAAGCCCATTGTTTAAGTAACAGGTTGTTCTTTGGGTATTGAGTGTTCATGACCACTAATAAATGTCCCCCATATTGAAATACACCCCGTTGTGCCTCTGGGAAAGCAGGGAGCTAAGGGCAGCCAGCCCTTTCATATGCTAATACCCGAGGTCAAGGCACACTAGATGTTACTCAATCAAGCTAATATTTAGCTTTGGAAATTAAAGCATAAAATCATGAATTTAATCAGTGTTCTTGTCTCTGCACTGATATTTAACCATAATATATGTATGCACACGATGTTCCAAGATTTTTCCCTTTTGTTTTTATTTTTTTGAGGATGTATGTTTTGTTTGCTGCAGTATTTGTTAAATTCATGAACGCTTTTGTTTTTGAAGGAGAAAGCAATCCAAGGGTGTGGAACTCATAGTGTGTCTGCCTGAAGTTCGACTCCTTGCTCTTCTTGAAGGTCCAGCCTTATCATTTGAGGCACTCACCCCGTATGTGGGTGTGCTGTGTGCCTTAGGCTTTCCAACGGACTGCCCCCATCCTTTATGGCATCTGATCCTCTTCAGAATGGCGATGTGGGGTGGAGAGGTTGAGATTTAGCACCGTTTTTAGGTGAGGACTCGAGCTCAGAGAGGCTAAGTGACTTGTCTAAGGTCACACAGTGAGAGCAGAGCTGGGACTAGGTCCCAAGCAGTCTGACTTCAAGGATGGTATTGATTCCTACTGTTTTTTCAACCCGTCTCGTTAAGCCACTGGATTAATAATTTTTAAGGTGTAGATTAAAGCAGGTGTATTCTGTTGGTTTGCTAGCCTCTGAGTTTAGGTTTCCCAGTTAGGAGAATGACCTTTAACTTGTGTCGTTTGCTAGTAGAAAGCAATAAATGCATTCCTTGGTATGGGCAACAAGTTGCGGAGGCTTCCCTGCCCCCCCCGGGCTGGGTGAAGCCCACTTTGAAACACTGCTGAACACTCCACATACAGGATTTAGGAAGGGTTGTTGAGAGTCTAGTACCGGCCCTGCCTGCCTGCCATCTCAGGAAACCCTGGCTGTGCTCTGCGGCCTGGACCACACAACACTTTTGAAATGAGAACGCTTCAAAGTTACCCGGGGGGAATTTAACTCTGGGAAATTGAGAAGTCAGTCCTGGACAAAATGATTGTACTTTGCAGTGAAATTCACAAACAAAGTCAATCAACAAAAAGACTCTGGAAACCCTCATTGAGAGCTGTTTCCTTTTCCTGTACATTCCACATCAAGCAAGGTGGGACCTCTCTCACGTAAAGTTCCAACCTATATGATCAGAGAGGTGTTTGAAGTGTCCTGAGAAGGGAAGGGTATTGTAGCTGTCAGCAGGGGCATTTGCAGAGTCTTAACCATCAGCGCTGAGAAAAGGAATGTGGGGAGGGCGAGGTGTGAGAGAGGGAGGGGTAGGGGGTAGGGGGTAGGGAGGCCACGGAGGGGGTCTGGCATGGGCATTGTCCAAAGTCAGCGACAATTAGGGAGATCATTTTAAGTGAGGAGGTACACAACTTTTCATTCAGAAAATGGAAGATATTTTTGGCCTCTCTTTCTAGTTCGAAAACCAAAAAACCCGTTGCAGGTGAGTCTGTTCAGACTCACAGCAACCCCACGTGTGTTAGAGTAGAACTGCACTCCATAGGGTTCTCAATGGCTGTAATCTTATAGAAGTAGATTGCCAGGCCTTTCTTCTGTGGCACTGCTTAATGGATTTGAATCATCAACCTTTTGGTTAGTAGCCAAGTAGAAACTGTTTGTGCTACCTTAATTTGAGGTGGGACCTTAATTTCAGAACAGCATGGTAATAAATTGAGAATCTTTTTACCTAAGTGATACACTTTTCTAAATCTTTCATGTGATATTGGCACTTAATTCATATACTGATCTTAAATTGTTTTGTTGCATATGTATTTTCAAGTTTGGACATGGCCCCCTTAAAAAAAAAAGTTCCACAGTTTGACCCTGGGAAACAATTTCGTCTTCTTTGGATAAGGCAGCCTAGGATATGCAGAAGAGTGTAGGATTCAGGAGAACTGGGGTTTAGACTGGAGATACCTTAAGGTAAGGGGTTTGAAATAAGTTAAGAGAAACCACCTAACGTCTAAAAGGCTTATTCCTTAGTTGAAAAACAGGTATCAGTTAAAGTTGCCCGTATAAACTGTATTTAGAGAATTTTCACATCTCCATAAAAAAGATTGGAAAATACTTCAAAATGGTAACATTTGCCCCTGAATAGTAGAATTATATTTGCATTGTTTCTCCTTTCTATTTTGTAAGTTTGTCACTCTTAAAAAGAAGAAAAACGAAAGAAATTTCCTTTAAAAATGAAATTGATAAAGAAACAGGAAGCCTGGCTCTTGCCAAGCACTCTAATGGGAAAGAAAGGTTTATAGAGTTTGCAAAACTGTCCCTGGTTACAGAGTGATCAAAGAGTTTTGATCTCTTTTGGAAGTATTGGAGGGGACAGCTTTGCTGGTGCACCCACAGCCTGTCTGCTCTGTGGCGGCTGGGCTCTGGAACCCCGGGAGCACTGGCAGTGGGCACCCCCTTATGGAGCACTTTTGGGGTCTGAGGCTGGCAATTGTCTCACTTCTTATTCGGTAAGCTGCCAGGCCTGTGGGCTGCCAGCTGCCTTAGCTTTAGCAAAAGGAGGCGGTTCATTCATTCTTTGTGGATTGTCAGCTGAATAAAGTGGCCACCACAGCCCTGGGGACAAAGGCTCTCCATTGGGATTCCACTGCCAGGTTGGAGAATGGCTCTTTCAATGCTCTATGGCCTCAGATAGGGGCTGTACTAAGCTGACCACCTTTATGCAAATCCCCCTTTTTGGTCCAAAGATCTCCTTGTGACAGAGGCTAGCTAAGCCTTTCTGGGCAAATAGGCTTTGTGCAGGGCTGGGAGATCACCCAGGTTAGATGTTTCTAGAAAGAAAATTGAACTGCTGTGATTTTGTAAATGTCATTGCTAATAATGGCAAAACTTCTTACACTTTAGATATTATTTAGGAAGAACACATTATTCCTCAAATGAGACAGATTGAGGTGGCACAAAGTTCTGGAGTGCTGAAATTGCTGTTTCTGGACATGATGCACAATATATTGCATCACCACCTGTTGTTTCCAATCCTTTCCCATTTCCTCCCTGATGCGGAGCTTCCTTGTTTTTGTCCGCAGTGGAGACGTTCAAAGGGGCCCTGCTGACACAGTGGTAAGCACTTGGCTACTAACTGAAAGGTCGGCGGTTCAAACCCACCAGCTGCTCCATAGGAGAAAGAAGTGGCAGTCTGCTTCAGTAAAACTTTACGGCCTTGGAAACCACACGAGGCAGTTCTACTCTGTCCTATACGGTCCCTGTGAGTCAGAATCTACTCAACCGCGAGGAGTCTGCTTTTTGGTTTTTGGAGTGGCTCCGGCTGCTCCGTCCATGCTCACCTCCTCAGTTGTTTTCTCTCTTCCCTCTCCTTGCTTACTCTGTCCCTCCTTCTAATTGACTACTTTCCAGGTTTTATCTTCTCCGCTTCAAGTCACTCCCTTGGGGACCTCCAGTGATTAGTCTAACTTCAAATATGCTTTTTGCACAGGTCTAGTAGAGTCACAGACTCTGCAGACTGCAAGAGATTTCCAAGCCTCGTCTCCAGTGCTCTCCTGGCTAGGTGGTCAGGCTGCTAATTCTTGTCAAATACAGGTATGCATACCTTAACGTCCACCATACGTTCTGTGAAGGGACTGCTCGAAAACCCTGGCTTGGTGGTAGGTCCTTGCGTGGTCAGTCACCTGGTCTCTGAGAGCCACGCCCGACCCCCCGCTCGCCCGCCGGGGCACACACTCGCTGCCCAGCTAGCAGCCGGCTCCCTTCTCTTCCTTCCTCCCTGCCTGCCTTCCCAGTCTCCCCTAATGGACTTTAAACTCTTCCAGCCCCGCCTGCACCAGCCCGGACCACTCTTCAGCCGCCACTTCGGGAGGAGCCACAGCCTGGGCCCCAGAGTCACATGCAGGACATCCTGGCTGAGTAGAGCAGTGGCCTCAGCAGGGCATCCCCCTAGGCAGCTCTGGCGGCATCTACGCGGTCCCTGCCTGAGCTGAGCATGGTGGGAAAGGCACCCAAGGATGGGCACTGGGACTCCCCGCCCCCCACTGCCACCCCAGGGCCTGGGAGGACACGGACCTGGAGAGCTAGTGAGAGACAGATCAGATCTCCCCACTTAGCAAAGTACATCTGCTTTGTCCAGTTCTCCAGTCGGGCTAACTTTATGGGACCACGGATGTATACGCGGTCAGACTGATGTATATGCGGTCAGACCTTGCCTGAATAGACGTTAAGCGATGCGTTCCTGTAGAGGCTTGGGTTTTTTTGCATGTTTCATTGATGCCTAAACGTGCAAGAGAACCCAAAGCTGATGAATTTTCCCTCAAGACCCTTCTATAACTCAGTTTCCCTTTAGTGAAGAACTCCCCTGGACTTCTGATCTGCACTTCTTCATCCCCACTGTCCCAGGCCCATAACAGTCTTGCCACATCTGACACTTAATTTAGTCTTTGTCCCTTCTCACATTAGTTGGCCTCCTTCATAGCCTTTCTGGAATCCATCTTCTTTTACCAATTTCTTTTTTTCTTCTGCAACAACTACCTTCTAACCTCTGGCCCTTCCTCAGCCCGTCTCCCTGAGCTCCCTGCATCATCTCTCTTAAAATTAGTTTAATCTTGTTAGCTCTTTCTTGGAAATTTGCAGTAGTTCCCAGCTAGCTCACAAATGAAATAAAAATGTTAAATTCTTCAATTAGAGAGCCCAGCCTGATCTGACCACTTTGATTTTCTCATTTGATTCTTTGTATACTTGTTAACATTTCAGCTGTTAAATTTTTAGAGAATTCTTTTGAACAGTTAGTTCGGTCTGCTTTGGAATAATAATAATAATTCTCATTTCTCTTCAGGCTTTTTAGCGTTAAGGGCTAACAACCACAATAACAATAATAACAATAACACGGAAAGCAGCTGGCACAGTGCCTTGCCTGTAGTAGATGACTGGGTCATGAATGACTGAAGAAATATAGTATCTGAAGTCACTGTAGACACCCTGACTTGCCCCGAAACCAGAAGTAGGACTCAGTGTCCTGGAAACCAGATTTTTGCTTCCTTGGTAACTTTCTACAGGGTCAAGTCGAGTGAATTTAACAAATATGAACCAAGAGTGGCCTGAAGTATTCCAGTGTAATCTGTAATATTTTCAGGTTCTTGACTCAAAGTAAGTTTTTCTGTGAGTTTATGTAGGCGAATCTTCTTGTTTGAAAAGTTGAAATGTGCTATGAAGTGTTTCAGTATCAAAAAGATATGGGGAAAGGCATTCGCTGATTGGATGTCGGTATTTTAAACTGAAAATCCACCTGAGGACAGAGAAAACGTGCCGGTAAGATTCTTAGCTAAATGATTCATTAAGAATTTTTCAAATGGTTCACTTAAAATATTTTACATGATTGAGAACAAACTCGAGGAAACAATATCTTTGTGGACCCCAGCCCATACATCCAGGCCCTCATGTACCTTCAGGCCCTGTGGATGCTGTGGGGTCCGTTTGGTATGTCTCGGGGGAACATCAGAAACAGATTTCTACCTTGGGATCACACTACCGGGCTTCAGCATTGGTACCACCCAGTCAGTGCAGAGGATCGCGTGTTCCTCAGAGCAGGTGGGAATGCTGCCTACCTAGTGCCAAGCAAGTCCACAGCCTCTGTTAGAAGAAATTCATAAACATCGACAATTGTTTCTATATCTGTAAACCAAGTTAAGGATTACAAGTAAAAGTTCTTACAGAGGCGGCATGTAAAACACCTATAGGGCTTGTAACTAGGCCATTGGACAAGATAGCATCAGAAGGCTTAGTCCCTCTGGTCAAGTAGCTGCCATGGTGATGGAAGGAAACTTGACCTTATGCAGAAACTAGAAGCAATTTGAAAACATTTTTAGAGAGGAACAGAACATCCCCAGCTTCTCCACAGCGTTGTGTGAGAGTCATAGCGCAGTATGGCAAAGCCATTTCCAACATGGAGAGCCTTGGTAGCTGAAAGGGGTTCTTTTATCTTTATCTTACATGTGCACTTACCCAATTGTTTGCTTCCCTTGTTTTGCTAGAAGGGCTAATTTTAATCAAAAATCCCTCTTTTTTTTTTTTTAAGGTGATCTGGAAAGCCGGCTATATCAACTCTCCAGCGTCCACAGACGACGGTCACTAGTTTTTTCAGCTCTCCTTCTCAGGTACGAGAAAGCTTGTTATCTTTTATGCTGGACTTTTATACATATCGTTTATACGTTACTGTGCACTGCTAATCTAGTGGAAGCAGAATTCCTCTGTGTTTTGAAAGTAATCGCCAAGTTGCAGTCATAGAATTGTAAATGATTGGAGAAAAGCTAAGGAATGAGTTGCGTTTTTGCATAATAATAATACCCGAGTCAGTCAACAATTCATACAATGAAGACATGCTCAGTTAGGGTTAAAGCACAGGTAAAGATGTACCATCATTCAGGTAGTCATAATTGACTCTCTTTTGTTGTCATTATTTTCCTGTAATTTTTTTATTGTAGTGAAAATATACACATCAAAACACTCGCCAATACAACTTCCGCATTTACAGCTCAGTGACGTTGATTACATTTTTCGTGTAGTGCCACCATTATCGTTATTCTTTTCCTAAATATTCTATCACCATTAACATAAACCCAGTGCCCCCCCAACAAAACACAATTAACTCTTAATACTAGTGAATTGAGTACATATGAAGTTTGTTTTAGCACGGATGATAAAAATATCTGTTTATAGATGTCCTTGATTTTCACCAATGACAATGCAAATCATATTTTACCCTGAGCGACTTGACTTGGTCACTCTAAATGTAGACCTCTACTCATTTCCCTGAGAGAATTATCACTTCAAGCGAAGGAAAGAATAGATACCTTAGTTTGGTTAAGTCGAGATTTCGGATCCATGAGGGTTGGAGGGGTGTGTGTGTGTGTGTGTGTGTGTGTGTGTGTGTGTGTGTGTGCACGCGCGCGCGTGAACTTGGTTGTAGGACAGATGCAAGCAGAACTGCGTTTGAATGTTGGATTTTTTTCTATCTAATTTTCTATTTGCATAGGTATGTATGTGATCATATTCTATCATAAGTGAAAAATCAGACCTAATATTTACTTTGAATTGTGATGAATAAAACTATTATATACTCATTTGAGTAGACGTAATTTGGAGTTTGCACTGATTCTCTGGAACTTTGATACTGTTGTAATGAAAAAGTGAACAGATACGGAAATTTGGTTCATAAATCCTAAAACGTAATGAGTAAAACTCATTCTCATTCTGCAATTCTTTAAAACGGGTGCTTTTCCCAGATATGCAGCTGGCTCAGTTCCCTAAATATATTTTTTTTTAATTGCATGGAACTTACATGTGTCTCATACTGAATTGCTCATTTTGTAAATGTCTTTACTAGAAACACAAATTGTCCTCCTTCAGCAGTGACATTCCATACTGGGAATATTTCCTTAATATAGGAATTCCACTGTAGTGGTGCCCGTGGTGGACAGAATTTACCTTGTTGCTGGCATCAGCATTATTTAGATGTCAGGAAGTATTAACTTGCGCATAGAAACCCAATGCCATCGAGTCTATTCTGACTCATAGCGACCCTATAGGACAGAGGAGAACTGCCCCATAGAGTTTCCAAGGAGTGCCTGGTGGATTTGAACTGCCAGCCGTTTGGTTAGCAGCCGTAGTTCTTATCCACTACGCCATCAGGGTTTCCAGTATTAATTTATGGTTCATAAATTGTTTTCCATAGATAATTCTGAGAGAGACCCATGCACAATGTACGGTCATTGCAATTATTCTTTAAAAGAAAGGTTAAGTGAGGGTCCCGTTTTTTTATTGTACTTTAAATGAAAGTTTACAATTCAAGTTAGGTTCTCATGCAAAAATTTATACACACATTGTTATGTGACCCTAGTTGCTCTCCCTATACTGTGACAGCACACTCCTCCTTTCCACCCCGATTTCCTGTGTCTGTTCAACCAGCTCCTGACCCTGTCTGCCTTCTCATCTCACCTCCGGACAGAAGCTGCCCATTTAGTCTCCTGTCTCTACTTGAGCTAAGAAGCATACTCTTCACGAGTATCATTTTATGTCCCATTGTCCAGTCTAACATTTGTCTGAAGAGTTGGCCTCGGGAATGGTTTTAGTTCTGGGTTCACAGAGAGTCTGGGGGCCTCGCTTTCTGGGGATCCTCCAGTCTCAGTCAGACCATTAAGTCTGCTCTTTTTTAAGTGAGGGTCCTTTATCCTTAGAGTTGTTTCCCAGTAGTTTGGGCAGCTTCAAAAGACCTCTTTAAAGTGTTAAAAAGCAAAGATGTCACCTTGAAGACTAAAGTGAGCCTGACCAAGCCATGGCATTTTCAGTCACCTCATATGCATGCGAAAGCTTTACAATGAATAAGGAAGCCCGAAGAAGAATTATGGTGTTAGCGAAGAATACTGAAAATATACCATGGACTGCCAGAAGAACCAACAAATCTGTCTTGGAAGAAGTACAGCCAGAATGCTCCTTAGGAGCGTGGCTGGCAAGACTTCGTCTTACGTATTTTGGACATGTTATCAGGAGGGACCAGACCCTGGAGAAGAACATCATGCTTGGTAAAGTAGTGGGTCAACAAAAAAGAGGAAGACCCTCAACGAGATACATTGACACAGTGCCTGCAAGAGTGGGCTCAAATATAACAAGGATTATGAGGATGGTGCAGGACCGGGCAGTGTTTGGTTCTGTTGTACACAGGATCGCTATGAGTCAGAACCGACTCTGCGACACCTAACAACAACAACATGCCAGGGGCCCTTTTGGAGCTCCTTGGACTGGAACCAACCAGTAAACCAGTCAAAAGGGACCTTTGCTGTTAACACATTTGTCATTTGCAAATTTCAGTGCTTTAACCAATATTAAATAATGGTTACTTCATGTTTCAAGTGGGGTGGATCCTGAGAATTGTATTTTTGTCCCAGAGACCATTAAATATTTAGGAAGTCTTTCATAGTTTCATTTCTCTCTTTTGTAAGCCGAAATGAATCTTGTTGTTGAAGGTGCTTGAGGATGGCAGTTAAAGCAAGACAGAGATGCACTGAAGACCTTCGTGTTTAATACATAATTGAAAATAAGCATCTGTTTATATTAAATATATGGTACATTCAGCATGGACAATTTCATACTAAAATGTTAATCTTTCAAGCCAGTAAAGGCTTCATATTGAACATAAACCTGTTACTAATTTAGCCATGGCATTTCTGAGTCATTTTTATAAAATGTTTGAATTAGGTGAGTGAGTAGGGTAACTTTTACTTTATGTAAATTCTAATAAACTCAAGTGGGGAATTTTAAACATATGTAAGTATATATATACACACACACACATATATATATATATACATATACACACCCCTACTCTTCACTTATTGACTATCTCGTTACCTGGCATTTCACATTTATGACAATAGTGAAAAATCTACTATCTGACTATTTTGCGCATTAGTGACGTACATCTGGCAGTAATGAATGCCAAGGTGCAAGACGAGAGTAATGCTGGCTGTGATGGTTAAAGTTATATGTTAACTTGGCTGGGCCATGGTTCTCAGTGGTTTGGCAATTATGTAATGATGTAATTTGTCAGTTATGTAATGATACAGTCATCCTCCATTTTGTGATCTGATACAGTCATCATCCGTTTTTGCATAGTGCTGATTTTCATATAACATCCTGGCCTTTGGAACCTAACTATGTCTATAAGTGAGGAGTAGGTATGTATGTGTGTGTGTGTATGTATATATATATGTATATAGGCAGTCCCCGGATTATGAATGAGTTCTGTTCCTAAGTCTGTCTTTAAGTCAGATTTGTGCATAAGTTGGAACAGATCTAATGTCAGTCAAATGTTTGTCTTAGTATATAGTGTACCTTTCTCTGCATAAAAAACATTAAACACTTCCAGATACGCTACAACATCTTTAGCTTAATAACACAGTAATAATAATAATGTTTTGATGCCCACCACAAAGTTGCGCCCGTTTGTTGTTATGAACCATTGTACGTACCTCAAATGTTTAATATAATAGTAGGCTTTACGAGGCTTGGTTTGTAAGTAAGCGTCGCACATAATTTGGATGTTCGTAAGCTGGGGACTGCCTATATACCAAAAAAAAAAACCTGTTGCCACCGAGTCGATTCCAACTCATAGCCAACCTGTAGGACAGAGTAGAACTGCCCCATAGGATTTCCAAGGCTATAAATTTTTACAGAAGCAGGCTGCTACATCTTTCCCCTTGGAAGAGCTGGTGGGTTCAAACTGCCAATGTTTCAGTTAGCAGCTAATTGTTTAACCACTGCGCCATCAGGGATACCGTATATATACGTATATATATGTGTGTGTGTGTGTGTGTGTATATATATATATATATATAAATGTGTATTAAACCAAATCTATTTCTGTCAAGTCTGTTCCGACTCATAGCACCCTATAGGACAGAGTGGAACTGCCCCATAGGGTTTCCAAGGAGCAGCTAGTGGATTCAAATTGCCAACCTTTGGGTTAGCAGCCGAGCTGTTAACCACTGTGCCACCAGGGGTCCTATATGTGTGTGTGTACATATATATGTATATATATGTACACACACACATATATATCTCTGTGTGTGTGTAATGTACAATGAAACTTTACCCCTACATGAGTAATAATGAAAGAAATTTTTAAAGAGTCATGCAGATCTGTAGACTCCATGTCAAAAGATAAGTTTTAATCAGCTTTTGTAAGGAACAAAGGGATAAACCTGTGGGAAGCCTACGAAGCTTTTAGACTTTTTTAAAAGACTTTTTAGGGAAGAAGGCATATTGAAATAGACATGAAAGTAATGGGTATAATCTTGATTCAACTCTAAATTTTCATGTAATTACTTGCAAATTCCAGTGCTTTAACCAATATGAAAGAATGATTACTTTATTCATTCATTTATTCACTCACTCAATAAAGATTTTGGGGAGAGAGTGAGAATGGGAGGTCCAGGGGAGATGTGCAGGACAGAAAGAGCTTCTCTATTCACCTGAATTTTTGCAGTCTGTACTTTACTGTGCTTTTATGGCTTTATGATCAGAAAAGATGCTTTGTAATATTTCGATGCTTTGGATTCTGTTAAGGCTTGCTTTATGGCCTAATATGTGGTCTGTTCTGGAGAATGTTCCATGTGCTTTGGAAATGAAAGTATACTTGGCTGCTGTTGATAGAGTGTTCAGTATATGTCCATGAGCTCAAGTTGGTTGATGGTAGCATTTAGCTCTTCCGTGTCTTGATTGAGCTTCTTTCAGGATGTTCTGTCCTTCACCAAAAGTGGAGTGTTGAAGTCTGCTGCTATTATTGTGGAGCTGTCTATCTCTCTTACCAATGCTGTTAGAGTTTGTTTTATGTATTTTGGAGCCCTGTCTTTGGGTGCATTAATATGTATTATAGTTGTGTCCTCCTGGTGTACTGATCCTTTAATCATTATGTAGTGTCCTTCCTTATCCCTTGTGGTGGATTTTACTTTAAAGTCTATTTTGTCAGAGATTAATATTGCCACTCCTGCTCTTTTTTGAGTGTTGTTTGCTTGATATATTCTTTTCTTCCTTTGAGTTTTAGTTTGTTTGTGCCTTTAAGACTAAGGTGTGTCTCTCGTAGGCAGCATATAGATGGATCATGTTTTTTTTACTCCATTCTGCCACTCTCTGTCTCTTTACTGGTGCATTTAGTCCATTGACATTCAGTGTAATTATTGATAGGTATGAGTTTAGTGCTGTCTTTTTTATGTCTTTTTTTTGTGTGTGTTGTTGACAGTTTCTTTGTTCCACTTAATTTTCTGTGCTGAGTCGTTTTTCTTTATGTATTTGCTTTTCATCTTTTTCATCGTTGTTGATTTTGTGTTTGCTGAGCCTTTATATTTTTCTAGTTTTTTATTTTGACATGTAGGATTGTTAGTTTCCTTTGTGGTTAGCTTAATATTTACCCCTATTTTTCTAAGTTTATACCAGTCTTTTACTTCTTTATAGTGCCTTGACTTCCTCTCCATATGAAAAATCTGTCTACATTTTTAAGTCCCTCTTTTTTGTTTTAATGTTGTCATCTTTTACATATTGACATCTCTGTTTCTCTATTTTCAGTATTTTAACTTTGATTTATTTTTGTGACTTCCCTATCTGGGTTGATAACTGGTTGATCTGTCCTGTGTTCTAGTCTTGGGTTGTTATCTAATGTTATTGATTTTCTGACCAGAGGACTCCCTTTAGTATTTCTTGTAATTTTGGTTTGGTTTTTACAAATTTCCTTAACTTTTGTTTATCTGGAAATGCCCTAATTTCACCATCATATTTGAGAGACAGTTTTGCTGGATATATAATTCTTAGCTGCAATTTTTTTCCTTCAAGGCTTTATATATGTCATCCCATTGCCTTCTTGCCTGCATGGTTTCTGCTGAGTAGTCCAAGCTTAGTCTTATTGACTCTCCTTTGTAGATGACTTTTCATTTATCCCTAGCCACTCTTAAAATTCTCTGTTTATCTTTGGTTTTGGCAAGTTTGATTGTAATATGTCTTGGTGACTTTCTTTTGGGATCTACCTTATGTGGGGTTCGATGAGCATCTTGGATAGATATCTTCTCATCTTTCACGATATCAGGGAAGTTTTCTGTCAACAAATCTTCAACAATTTTGTCTGTATTTTCTGTTATCCTCCCCCACCCCGTTCTGGTACTCGAATCAGTCATAGGTTATTATTCTTGATAAGTCATAGGTTATTATTCTTGATAATTCTTAAAGTTTCTTCATTTTTTAAAATTCTTTTATCTGATTTTTCCTCAAATAAGTTGATATCAAGTGCTTTATCTTCAATCTCACTAATTTTGACTTCTACTGCCTCAATTCTGCTCCTATGACTTTCTATTGAGTTGTCTAATTCTGAAATTTTATTGGTGATCTTCTGGATTTCTGATTGCTGTCTCTCTGTGGATTCTTGCAGCTTATTACATTTGTCATTATGCTCTTGAATAACCTTCTTAAGTTCCTCTATTGCTTTGTCTGTGTGTTCTTTGGCATTATTTGTGTTTTAACGGGTCTCCTTCCTGATATCTTGAAAAGTTCTGTATATTAATCTTTTGTATTCTGCCTACGGTAATTCCAAGAAATTCTCTTCCTCTAGAAAATTTATTGATTCTTTATTTTGGAAGCTTGTTGAAGGCATCGTAGTCTGCCTGTTTATGTGATTTGATATTGACTGTTGTCTCTGAGCCATCAATAAGTTATTATAATTTATTTGTTTTATGTTTGCTTACTGTATCCTAGCTTCTTGTTTGTTTTGCTTTGATACACCCAAATAGGCTGCTCGTATGATCTAGTTTGATTATTAGCGCCTTTGAAGCTCTAACATCCTGTCACCAGGTGGTTAGATCTGTTACTAAGTATGTGAGCCTAGGAGTCCACTGACTTTTCTTGTATAGATTCGACTCAGGTGTCCAGGTAGTTGGTCACCAAGTGTGTGGTGCAGGATCTCACCTACAGTCCTAGACTGGCATGGGTGATTTGTGTAGCCACAGATATCTGGCTGCAGTAGGGGGTCATGCACTGAGCAAGGCAGGGCGTGTCCCTTTTCCCTAGAGCGCGTAAGTGGGTGGGTTTTGCAGCCGAACTATGGGCACTCAATGTTGTTGGCTGTAAGGACTGGGAGGCACCGCTTATTCTTGGACCTCTGTCGTGGGTGGCTAGGTGGTATGGGTGGAGCTACCAGTCCTCAGGCCCCTGATGTGGGCAGGTGAGGAACCTGCTTAATGGGCAGAGCAGTGTCAAATGTCAAGAACCTGCCACTTCACAGCTGAAACAGTTGAAGTTAGACTTCAGGTGTATACCCTGTTGTACTGTGGTAATGAGGGCCTACGCTGTTGAAATGGGCCCACACAAGTCTATGCAGGGGTGAAAGGCGTTCAAAGTCCATGGATGCCTTATGCCTGTGCCTAGACAACGGAGCTGTGCCAACCATGAGTTCCTGGCTTAGGGGAGCCGGCAGCTTATTTTTTTCCCTGTTTTTTAATTTGTTCCTTCTTCAAGGCCAGGAGGATGGCTCAGGGCACATGACAGGTCCTACTTTTGGCTAAAGCTGGCCCAGGACCCAGTGCAGAGTGGGGAGGGGGGAGGTAAATGGGAGAGAGGTTTTTCCCCAATAGGGTGGTTTTTGATCTGTGCCGTAGGCTAGATGCAAATACTTATCTTTTGCTGATCGAGGGCTACTTCTCACTTATTCTGGATGCCTGAGTAGACTCTCTGCCGCTGGGTTTCTCCCAATGTGGAAAACACCTCCCGAGCGCCACTGCTTGCCTCACTGCACACATGAGCTGATCTGGCCTGAAGTGCTCTGGCTCCTGCCAGGTCAGGTCTGGCAACTCCTTGCTGCTTCCAAACCATCTCTCCTTCCCCCTACCACTCAGTCCGATTCCTCAACTTTGCCTTTGACGTTCAGGGCTCCTAGATTGTTATACACAATCAAGTCACTTGTTTTTTGGGTCTTTGTTGTAAGAGGGACCACAGGAAGAGTCTGACTACTCCGCCATCTTGGCCCCGCCTCAGCAGGCTGTACTTTAGTACTTTCATATTATTTTTAGCATTGGACAAGATTACACACATTGGTTTTCCTTAATGGATCAAAATTGAATTTTTTTGCTGAAATGTAATGAATCAAAACAGTTTTTCTTTGATAATGATTGATATCCTCTCCTCTGTAGCAGGAAACCCTGGTGGCGTAGTGGTTGAGTTTGGCTGCTAACCAAAATGTTGGCAGTTCGAATCCACCAGGTGCTCCTTGGAAACTCTATGGGGCAGTTCTGCTCTGTCCTGTAGGTTCACTATGAGTTGGAATCGGCTCAGTGGCAACGAGTTTGGTTTTTTGTTTTCCTCTGTAGCAGTTTAATGTCTACTTTCTTTGTGGTTCTAATGGTGCCAGCTTGAGCTTTCCACTAGCCAAGGAACCCTGAGGTTCATGCTGTTGGAGTTCAGGGGGTTGCATTTAAGAAAAAGTATAGTTACTTTTAACCAGGGCGCTCCCCTGCTACCCATCACATCAGATTCTGACTTCTTTGCCTCCATTCCTGTGTTCGCTCTGTGCTCCTCATCACCATTCCCGTCTCTCAGCTTCCAGAGCACTTTCTGTGGAACTTACTTACAGAATTTAGAAATTTTGACCTTGTATTCTAGTTAGGAGCCCTTGTGGTGCAGTGGCTAAAGTGCTCAGCTGCGAACTGAAAGGTCGGAGGTTCAAAGCCACCAGTGACTCCGTGGGAGAAAGATGTGTCAATCTGCTTCTGTAAAGATTTGCAGCCTTGGAAACCCTCTGGGCAAGTTCTACGCTGTCCTATAGGGTTGCTATGAGTCGGAATCGACTGGACTACAATGGGTTTGGTTTGGTTTTGGTATTCTAGTTATCTGTTTACCAGTGGCGTATCTAGGTTATTGCACTGGCCCTGGACACGTAGTGCCACTGAACAGTTTCTATTAACATGGTACTGTCCAACGTCCTTCCTCAAGCACAGTAATGTGTTAACTAAAAGCTTGACTTGTATTTTTGAGCTGCTATTATGGTAAAGTTACCTAGAAGAGTGGTGTCAGATGGTTGAACAGGGGCACAATTTCAGTGCTTGACCTAGGCATCATTTTCCCTAGATATGCTGCTGGCCTTACTAGGTTAATAAAAACTGCTCATTGGCACCACACACCCAGGGCTGGTGTAATACCTGCCATACCTGGCATACCCTAGTTATGCCTCTGCTGTTTGCAAGTCTGACCTCGCAAAGGTTAGGCTATATTGACTTCATCTCTAACCCCAGGGAAACCCTAGTGGTGGAATGGTTAAGAGCTATGACTGTTAACCAGAAGGTTGGCAGTTCAAATCCACCAGGTGCTCCTTAGAAACCCTATGGGGCATTTCTACTCTGTCCTGTAGGGTCTCTATGAGTCAGAATTGACTTGACAGCAACGGGTTTTGTTTTGTTTTGTTTTTTTCTCTGTCCCCGGAGCCTGCCATAGAACCCACACTTAGAAAATGGCATTCGAATGTTAAGTGAATAAATGGGATTTGTTTTACATATGACTTTTTAGGAAAGATATGTTACTTGATGAGAGGAAGCATACCTTTACTCCTACACTGAGTTTCTATTTTTTTCAGTAAGCCATCTGGTAAAGAGAACCTGTCAGGATGCAGGATTTTCTCCTTTTCCCCTTTAACATGTTCTTTTTACTCTTCTTTTTTTTTTTTTTAACAGATGAACTATCAGTTACACTTTCTGAGTTTCTCATTTTTCAGTTTTGGTAATTCTCTGGTTGAATCTTTTGGATATGAACCAGTATTGCCACATGGGGTTAAGTGATGGAAAAGGGGAGAGGAAAGAACCAGGGAGAGGATGAAAGTGCCCGTTACCTAAGCCTGGAAAGTGAGGACGGTTTGGTGCAGTTATCAATGAGTAGCTGAGGTGGATAGGACAGAGTTACGACATGTGAAGGGTAGACAGGGATGTTTCTCTGGGTAAATATCTGACTTCAGGAGATATTCAGGGACAATATTCCCAACTGTGTGTCCTTGGATCTTGAGTGGGTCTAAGTGTATCAATCTTGGTTCTCGACTTCATGGCCCACTTGGATGGTAACACCCAAAGGCGCTGGGAGAGCTCTTGGGGGAGGAGATGTGCAGCAAGGGGCTTGGAACCTACAACCGTTGGAGGGGGAAGGTGAGAAGGAGACAGATGGAATGCGATTCCAGGTTCCTACCCCCTACAAAGCCGAGGGTGCTGCTGTACTTCAGCCTTGGCGCTGTTTAGAGTCTTGAAGTACACTGACCTGTCATTCTTTGCTATAGACCAGGGATTCTCAAATATTCAAATCCTGTGTCTCACCAATCACTGTCAAGGGACTGGGGTCTTACCATGACAGAAACCAAACTCCCCTTCTTTTTTGTTCAGAGAAGGAAATTGATATGTTTACAGACGGTTTGTCAGCATATTTATGATTTTGGGTGAGCTTCAAGGACATGCTCAATTGCAGAACGGTTATTGGACATAAACGTGATTGCCATAGAACATCAAAGTAATTTGGTGATATTCAGGGGACCCGGGATTGGGAGAAACATGGGTGTCCATGCTTATTCCTAGTGGCCTAGAAGGTCACAGATGAAGAATGGTAGGGGTGCAGATGGGAGGGGAGGCAGGAGACAGCATGTGACACTTACAGATAGGCAAGACAGAATGTAGAAAGAGGGCCAACGTTAGGTAATGGAGAGGCAGTACAAGACAGTGAGGCTCACGCACTGCCACTGACCCTTAGGGCGGCCTTGGAAATGCACCACATATCTTCATGTGTAAAATGGGGAAGTTGACATAGTGCTTAATAGTAAATGCTTAATAACGCATTTTACACATGAGGAAATGGGGTCCATTTCCACGGCCACCGTAAGTGTCAGTGGCAGTGCCTGAGCACTTGCTGTCTTGTACTGCCTCCTCATTACTTAACGTTGGCCCTCTTGCAACTTTCTTTCTTGCCTGTCTGCAAGTGTCACGTTATGATAGAGCCCTGGTGGTGTAGTGGCTAAGAGCTCAGCTGCTAACCAAAAGATTGACAGTTCGAATCCACCAGCCGCTCCTTGGAAACCCTATGGGACAATTCTACTCTGTCCTGTAGGGTCGCTATGAGTCAGAATCAACTCGATGGCAACAGGTTTGGATAATGTTATGACTAAGGAGCCCTGGTGGCACAGTGGTTAAGCATTTGGCTGCTAACTGAAAGGTCTGTGGTTTGAACCCTGCAACTGCTCTGCAGGAGAAAGATGTGGCAGTCTGCTTCCATAAAGTTTTAAAGTCTTGGAATCCCCATAGGGCAGTTCTACTCTGTCCTACAGGGTGGCTATGAGTAGGAATTGACTTGAACTGCAATGGATTTTTAATGTTATGATTATTTTTAACTTTTCTGAAAATTTTATGTCCTCCAACTACTACAGAGCTAAATTCAGTAAATATGGTTGAGTCTGAGCCCCATCCCAAGGGAGCTTTATTGCTTAAATGTGAAACTAACTTTATAATGAGGTTGGTTTCATCTTTAAGGAACTCTTATTGCAAGGGGCTAACGATAGATTTCCAGCCAAATCCCAGCCTAGTTTCTTTGTAATTTCAGTAAGGAAAGATCTTGGTAATTAAATGAAAAAGTTTGCAGTATTTTTCAGTTCTAAATGCCTTTTGGAATTCATGTATTATTTTACTCTTGATGAAATCTTTTTGAATTGAGAGGTGATATTTATTGCTTTAAATGCCGCTCCTTATTGACTGCGAACTTCAGGAGGCCAGAGACCATATCATCTTCATTTCTGGACTCTCACCCTTAGCATTGCCAACCTGACCGAGAGTCGGCACTCTGAGAAGGCATCAAGAGTAAGCTCAGTACTTTAACTTTTCGTGTTAGGGTGCCTTCACATGTCTTAGTCCTAACAGAAGTCAGACCAGATCTAGGGGAAATCAAGAGAAACTCTAAAGGAGATATGATAACATTCTACTGATCCTTCCTATTAATTCTCAATGAGATTTTTTTAAACGTCATTATGGAGAAGATTATAAATTTAATGGATTAATAGAAAATCAGATTTGGTGTACAGTGGCATAGCCATGAGCAATAGTTTTGGGATTCTCCTCCAAATCTGGCAGTCAGTCACTCTCATTAGGAAGTGAAGGCTAGCCTTATAATAAAGATAGAAGGAATTGGTCAGGGGAAGATAGCGCCACACTGACCATCCAGAAGACAAACAGAAGTACTGTCCCTATGAGTCGTCCATCATTGGAGCACCTTTCCTCCACCTCGGGTTAGTGCTTGCTATAAGGATTGATTTCTATGTTTAATACTAGGACATGCTTTGAGAATAATGAAAAAAGTAAGTTCTATAGGCTGATTGAATTCTACTTAAAATCTAAAAATCTTGTTGGTCACCTGGGTATCTGTAGGGCTTGTTTGCTAGGTTTTGTTGTTGTCCAGCTTTTGCAGCAAGCAGAAACAGTGTGCATGTTTGAGCAGCAGAGACTTCGGATCAGTTCTGCTTTTCTAGGAAGTGAAGTCCTGCAGAGAAGCCTTTGTTCTTCTAGTGAACATTAAACCGATGCTGACTCCCCTTTGCTGGCCACTGTGGGGGCGTGGAGTGGGTGAGCCCTGGACAGTTACAGATTATACTTAGAGACTGCTGTAGACAGTTATAGTAAGGTGTGAACCAACACTTTAACCATTAGATACAAGAAGCTCGGAATCCATTTATCTTGTAAACGCTTCTATCCTCTAACCCTTTGAAACGACTTTAGACATGATAGGGTTGGTAAGCCTCACACAAAATTCACTTGGGAAATTCGATAGGATGGATTTCTCTGGAAGCATTTTTTCCCTAAAAACATAGGCCTCCCAGGGACCACATTCCCTTAATTTTTGACATTCTAAATTTCCATTTCCTCTATTCTTCCATCTGGTTATATAGGACCATATTCTGTCACTGTAAACTTTGTAAAGGAAAAGGAGAGCTGTCAGGGTTAAACAGTGTGCCCCAGACACACTCACAATAGGTGACATAAATTAATTATCTAGCTCATATCATCTTTTGTATGTATGCACTTTTAATTAGATTGAACAAATATCCAGCGCTTTTTGTGTATGGAGAACAGTTCTAGATGCTTTAGGGTATATGAAGTTGAATAGACATAATCCCTGCCCTCAGGAAGCTCACACTGTAGTGGAAGAATAAGATAAATTAACCCAGGGCAGAATATGATAAATGCAGTAAGAGCTACAAGCAGGGTTTGTATTGGGGTCTTCAAAGGAAAGAGTTGGGGGGAAATCTGGGAAGACTTCTTAGAAGGAGTGGCAAAGGTATGGAAGGAGACTAGTGTAGCGTTTAACTCTTGTGCCAGACTCTCTGGATTCAAATCCCTCCTCTGCCACTTATTAGCTGGATGATCTTGGGCCTTTCTGTGCCTCAGCTTTTTCATCTATAAAGTGAAGACAGTAACATCAGAGCCTGCTTCATAGAGATGTTGTGAGAATCAAATAAGTTACTTGCTGCAGGGTGCTTTTAGCAGGGCCTCTCCACGGGTCCAGAGTCAGTGGGCAAGCCAGGGGAGGGCTTTAAGAGGAATGACAGGATCAAGTGGTGTACTGGACAGATCATGCAGGCCAGTAGGTGAGGATGGACTGGAGGCAGGCAAGAGTGGAGGCCATCAAAGATGAGATAAGGTTGCAGTAAGCGAGATGAAAGGGCCTTGAGGTCTGGCATAGGGATTGGCAGGATTAAGCAGGTGTGAGCACAGTGCAGAGGTGGAATCCATATGCTGATTGGATGGGTACAAAAAACAGCAGAGGGGAGACTTATGAAAGGTAACTTGGCAGCCTTCATCTGCAGGAATAGATCAATGCCATTCATGCTTGAGGAGGATTGTCGTATACCTAGGATGTGTCTCTTTTTAGAAGATTGTTGTTGTTTTGTGCCATCAAGTAGATGATTAGACAGTCAATGTAGAAATGTAATTCCAGAGAGCTTCTGTTATTTCAGCCAAAGGAAGGGAATGTTGAGTTCTGTTAATAAATAAGGAAGCAAAAGGAACAAACGTTTATTAAAAACTTATGATGTGCCAGGTACTGTGTTAGGCATTTCTGAATGTCACTTCATTTGATCCTCCTATCTCTGCATGATAGATACTAGTATCTATTTTATAGATTAGACAATGGAGACTCAAAGAAGTGAAGTAGTGAAAAGTCAGACTGTTGTTCTATTGTCTCTTATCTTTCACTGTGCCATAGAGAGTTCTCACTTAACCATCATTAGTCAAGCACTTACAATGTCAAATATCCCCCACTAGACTGGGAGCTGCTTGAGAACTATGCGCCATGTTTGTGTTGGGCATCACTGGATCCCAGGGTCTGGCAGAGGGTCTGGAACACAGTATGTGCTTGCCAAGGATGGGCGAATTAATAGAATAAACACCATTCTTTGTTTTTCTTTGCTTACTTGTTGATTGTTGGTCATTCCTGAGCAGGATGTGTTCATCTGTTTGTTGACTGAATAACTGAATGAATGCAAGGTTATGTATAGTTCAGCTTTGAGCATTAGTTAGGTAAATAGAGTATTCTGGTGTTCTGGACAAATGAGGGCCTGACTTAGGTCACGGGAGTAGTGTTATTTTAGCATAAACCGAGGCAAGTGCCTAACTGGTTTTGAGCCTGAGCAGACTGTCTGCAGCTGCCTTTAGCAGGGTGTTCAGCAAACACAGGGCCTGACAGACAGGTGGGCCTCAAGTGGACGGCACAAATCATCGTTTTTATCCATAAATACCTGATGTTTGCCAAATTTGTTATAATCCTCTATTTACAGAATGTTCCAAACATTGCCTCTGGTATATTGATAACTATTCTTGTGCTGAAATCCGTGGTATATGGGACATTGTTAGAAATTTCCATTTAGCTCCTTCTTAACTGGTTTCACCTCAGAGGCCAGTGCCTGATGCTAAGAATTTCCTTCAAGGTGGAACCAGGTGATTTTTATTTATGTACTTTTTATTGTTGTAGTTTAGATGAAGTTTACATTTCAAGTTAGTCTCCCATACAAAAATTTATATATCCATTGTTATGTGACCCTAATTGCTCTCCCCATACTGTGACAACACACTTCTCCTTTCCACCCCTGATTCTCCATGTCCATTCAACCAGCTCTTAACCCTCTCTGCCTTCCCATCTCACCTCTCGACAGAAGCTACCTGTTTAGTCTCTTGTATCTACTTGAGCTAAGAGGCACACTCCTCATGAATATCCCTTTATGTCCCCCAGTCCAGTCCACTCCCTGTCTGAAGAGTTGGCCTCGGAAATTGTTTTAGTTTTGTGCTGATAGAGAATCCAGGGGCCATGCTTTCCGGGGTACCTCCAGTCTCAGTCAGACCATTAAGTCTGGTCTTCTTACTAGAATTTGAGTTCTGCACCCCATATTTCTCCTGCTCCATCCAGGAATCTCTGTTGTGTTCCCTGTCAGGGCGGTCATTGGTGGTAGCCAGGCACCATCTAGTTCTTCTGGTCTCAGGCTGAAGAAGTCTATGGTTTATGTGGCCCTTTCTGTCTCTTGGGCTAATACTTTCCTTGTGTCTTTGGTGTTTTTCATTCTCCTTTACTCCAGGTGGTTGGGAACAATTGATGCATTTTAGATGGCCGCTTGCAAGCTTTTAAGACCCCAGACGTCATTCACCAAAGTAGGATGCAGAACATTTGTTTAATAAGCTTTGTTATGCCAGTTGACCTAGATGTCCCCTGAAAGCGTGGTCCCTAGATCCATACCCCTGCTACTCTGTCTCTCAAAGTGCTTGATTGTATTCAGGAACCTTCTTAGCTTTGGTTTAGTCCAGTTGTGCTGACATCCCCTGTAGTGTGTGCTGTCCTTCCCTTCACCTAAGATAAAACTTGTCTACTATCTAGTTAGTGAATAACCTTCACACTCCCTCCTCACCCTCATAATCATCAGAGAATTTTGTATTTTGTGTTTAAACCTTTTCTTGAGTTCGTATAGTAGTGGTCTTGTACAATATTTGTCCTTCTGTGACTGACTAAATTCACTCAGCATAATTCCCTCCAGATTCCTCCATGTTGTAAGATGTTTCACAGCTTCATTGTTGTTCTTTATCATTGCATAGTATTCCATTGTGTGGATATACCATAATTTGTTTATCCATTCGTCTGTTGA
>NW_004444215.1:425783-475163 GCF_000243295.1 Trichechus manatus latirostris
TATATGTCTATGAGATCAAGTTGGTTGATTGTGGCATTTAGATCTTCCATGTCTTTATTGATCTTCTTTCTGGATGTTCTGTCCTTCACCAAAAGTGGTATGTTGAAGTTTCCTAGTATTATTGTGGAGCTGTCTGTTTCTTTTTTCAATGCTGTTAGAGTTTGTTTTATGTATTTTGGAGCCCTGTCATTGGGTGCATAAATATTTATTATGGTTATGTCCTCCTGGTATATTGGCCCTTTAATCATTATATAGTGTCCTTCTTTATCCTTTGTGGTGGATTTTGATGTTAAGTCTGTTTTGTCAGAGGTTAGTATTGCCACTCCTGCTCTTTTTTGATTGTTGTTTGCTTAATATATTTTTCCATCCTTTGAGTTTAGTTTTAATTTTTGTGCTTTAAGTGAAAAGTTTACAATTCAAGTTAGTCTCACATACAAAAATTTATACATACATTGTCATGTGACCCTTGTTGCTCTCCCTAGACTATAACAGCACACTCCTCCTTTCTACCCTGGATTTCCCATGTCCATTCAGCCAGCTCCTGACCCTCTCTGCCTTCTCATCTTGCCTCTGGACAGGAGCTGCCATTTAGTCTCGTGTATCTACTTGAGCTAAGAAGCACACTCTTCACGAGTATCATTTTATATCCCATAGTCGAGTCTAATCTTTGTCTAAAGAGTTGGCCTTGGGAGTGGTTTTAGTGCTGGGTTGACAGAGAGTCTGGGGGCCATGTCTTCCGGGGTCCCTCCAGACTCAATCAAACCATTAAGTTTGGTCGTTTTACTAGAATTTCAGTTCCATCCTTTGAGTTTTAGTTTGTGTCTTTTAGTCTAAGATATGTCTCTGGTAGGCAGCATATAGACGGATCGTGTTTTTTATCCTTTACGCCACTCTGTGTTTATTGGTGTATTTAGTCCATTTACATTCAGTGTAATTATTGATAGTTAAGAGTTTAGTGCTGTCATTTTGATGTCTTGTTTTGTGTGTTGACTGTTTCTTTGTTCCACTTAATTTTCTGTGCTGAGTCGTTTTTCTTTATGTATTTTCTTTTCATTTTTGTTCATTTTGTATTTGCTGAGTCTTTATGTTTTTCTTGTTCTTTATTTTGATGTGTAGGATTGTTAGTTTCCTTTGTGGTTAGTTTAATAATTTTAAATTTCTTTTGTGGTTACTCTATTTTTCTAAGTTTAAACCAATCTTTTATTTCTTTATATCACTGTGACTTCCTCTCCATATGAAAGATCTATGACTACATTTTTTAGTCCCCCTTTTTATTTAATGTTGTCATCTTTTACATAATGATGTCTCTGTTCCCCTATTTTCAGTGTTTTAGCTTTGATTTATTTTTATGACTTCCCTGTCTCGGTTGATATCTGGTTGTTCTGTCCTGTGTTCTAGTTTTGGGTTATTATCTGATGTTATTGATTTTCTAACCAGAGGACTCCCTTTAGTATTTCTTGTAATTTTGGTTTGCTTTTTCCAAGTTCCCTAAACGTCTATTTTTCTGGAAATTCCCTAAGTTTTGCCATCATATTTGAGAGACAGTTTTGCAGGATATATAATTCTTGGCTGGCAGTTTTTTTCCTTCAAGGCTTTATATATGTCATCCCATTGCCTTCTTGCCTGTGTGGATTCTGCTGGGTAGTCTGAGCTTAGTCTTACTGACTTTCCTTTGTAGGTGACTTTTTGTTTATCTCTAGCTGCTCTTAAAATTCTCTGTTTATCTCTGGTTTTGGCAAGTTTGATTATCTATGTCTTGATGACTTTCTTTTGGGATCTACCTTATGTGGGGTTTGATGAGCATCTTGGATAGATATCTTGTCATCTTTCACGATATCATGGAAGTTTTCTGCCAACAAATCTTCAACAATTTTGTCTGTATTTTCTGTTATCCCCCCTCTTCTGGTACTCCAATCACTTGTAGATTATTCCTTTTGATAGAGTCACACATAATTGTTAGGGTTTCTTCATTTTTTAAAATTATTTTACCTGATTTTCCTCAAATAAGTTGATGCCAAGTGCTTTATCTTCAACCTCACTAATTCTGACTTCCATTGCCTCAGTTCAGCTCCTATGACTTTCTGTTGAGTTGTCTAATTCTGAACTTTTATTGTTAATCTTCTGGATTTCTGTTTGCTGTCTCTCTGTGGATTCTTGCAGCCTGTTAAATTTGTGATTATGGTCTTGTATAACCTTCTTAAGTTCCTTTATTGCTGTATCTGTATGTTCCTTGGCTTGTTTTACATTTTGCTTGATCTCTTTCCTGATCTTTTGAAGAGTTTTGTATGTTAATCCTTTGAATTCTACCTCTGGTAATTCCAAGAATTTATCTTCCTCCAGAAGGTTTCTTGATTCTTTGTTTTGAGAGCTTGCTGAAGCCATTATGGTCTGCCTTTTTATGTGATTTGATATTGGCTGTTGTCTCCAAGCCATCAATAAGTTATTCTATTTATTTCTTTTATGTTTGCTTACTCTGTCCGAGCTTCTTGTTTTGTTTTATTTTGATATGCCCAAATAGGTTGCTCGTGTGAGGTAGTTTGATTGTTATTGTCTCTGAAGCTCTCAGGTCCTGTTACCAGGTGGTTAGAGCTGTTACTAGGTATGTGAGCCCAGGATCCCTTTTACTTTTCTTGTATGGATTCAGCTCATGTGTCCAAGTAGTCAGTCACCAAGTATGTAAGTATGTGGTGCAGGCTCTCACCTACAGTCCTAGATGGACGGGTAATTGGTGTAGGCACAGGTATCTGGCTGCAGTAGGGAGTCATGCACTGATCAAAGCAGGGTGTTGACTGCTGCTCCTGAGTGTCTGGCAGGAAAAAAGGTCACTGTTCCCTAGAAGCGCATTGGTGGGTGGGTTTTGCAGCCAGACTATGGGCACCCATTGCTGTTGGTTGTCAGGACTGGGAGGCACCACTTATTCTTGGACCCCTGTTGTGGATGGCTAGGTGGCGTGGTTGGAGCCACCAGTCCTCAGGCCCCTGATGTAGGTAGGTGGGCACCCTGCTTAATGGGCAAAGCGTTGTCAGTTGTCATGAATCTGACACTTCCCCTTATAGCTGTTATAGTTGAAAATAGGCTTCAGTTATATACCTTGTTGTACTGTGCTAATGAGTGCTTATGCTGTTGAAACGGGCCCAAACACGTCTATGCAGGGGAGAAAGACATTCAGAGTCCTTGGACCCCTTATGCCTGTGCCGAGGCAAAGGGGCTGTGCCTTCCCTGAGTTCCTGTCTTAGGGAAGCTGGCACATTATTTTTTCCTGTTTGTTAATTTGTTCCCTCTCCAAAGCCTGGAGAATGGCTCAGGGCACTCGATGGATGCTACTTCTGGCGCAGGGAACTTGGCAATTGCTGAAGCTGGACAGGGAGCGGGGAGGTAAATGGGAGAGGGTTTCTTCCCAAAGGGTGTGTTTTTTTTGACCTGCGCAGTGGTTTAAACAGATATACTTATCTTTTGCCAATTGAGCTCTGTTTCTCGCTGTTTCTGGAGGCTTGAGCAGATTCTCCGCTGCTCGGTTTCTCCTGCTGTGGAAAACGTGTCCTGAGTGCCACAGCTTGCTTCACCACACACGCCAGCTGATCCAGCTTGCAGCGTGCCGGTGCTGGCCAGATCATGTCTGGCAGTTCCTAGATGTTTCTGAACCGTCTCTTAGTCCCGCTGCTGCTCAGTTCGATTCCTCAACTTTGCCTTTGATGTTCAGGGCTCCTAGATTGTCATATATAATCGATTCTCTTGTTTTTTCAGGTCTTTGTTGTAAGAGGGACCACAGAAAGTGTCTGACTACTCTACCATGTTGGCCCCTCCTCCTCCCCTTGTTCTGTTCTAGTGGCTGCCTCTTGGCCTGTGTACAGGTACAGCATGATCACAATTGAGTGTTCTGGAATTCCCATTCTTTGCAGTGTGGTCCATAATTTGTCATGATCCACACAGTCGAATGCCTTTGCATAGTCAGTAAAACACAGGTAAACATCTTTTTGGTATTCTCTGCTTTCAGCCAACATCCATCTGACATCAGCAATTATATCCCTTGTTCCATGTCCTCTTCTGAATCAGATTTTACTTTCTGGCAGTTCCCTGTCAATGCACTGCTGCAACCGTTTTTGAATTATCTTCACTAAAATTTTACATGCGTGTGATATTAATGATATTGTTTGATAATGTCTGCATTCTGTGGCATACCTTTCTTTGGAACGGGCAAAATATGGATCTCTTTCAGTCGGTTGGCCAGGTAGCTGTCTTCCAAATTTCTTGGCATAGACAAGTGAGCACGTCCAGTGCTGCATCCGTTTGTTGAAGCATCTCAATTGGTATTCCATCAATTCCTGGAGCCTTGTTTTTCTCCATTGTCTTCAGTACAGATTGGACTTCTTCCTTCAGCTCCATTGGTTCTTGGTCGTATGCTACCTCTAGAAATGGTTGAATGTCAGTCAATTCTTTTTGGTACAGTGACTCTGTGTATTCCTTCCATCTTCATTTAATGCTTCCTGCGTTGTTCAATATTTTGCCCATAGAATCCTTCAGTATTACAACTGAAGGCTTGAATTTTTTCTTCAGTTCTTTCAGCTTGAGAAAAGCCAAATGTGTTCTTCCCCTTTGGTTTTCTAACTCCAAGTCTTTGCACATTTCATTCTAATACTTTACTTTGTCTTCTCGAGCCACCCTTGGAAATTTTCTGTTCAGCCCTTTGACTTTATTATTTCTTCCATTTGCTTCTGACACGCATTTTGGTCTTTCTTTCTTTCCTTTCTTTTTAATGACCTTTTACTTGCTTCATGTATGATGCCCTTGATGTCATCTCACAACTCTTCTGATCTTCAGTCGTTAGTGTTCAATGTGTCAAATCTATTCTTGAGATGGTCTCCAAATTCAAGTGGGATATATTCAAGGTCATATTTTGGCTCTCATGGACTTGTTTTAATTTTCTTCAGCTTTGCCTTGAACTTGGCTATGATCAGTTGGTGGTCTGTTCTGCAGTCAGCTCCTGGCCTTGTTCTGAGTGATACTGAGCTTTTCCATAGTCTCTTTCCACAGATGTAGTTGATTTGATTCCTGTGTATTCCATCTGGTGAGGTCCACGTGTACAGTTGCTATTTATGTTGTTAAAAAAAGGTATTTGCAACAAAGAAGTCTTTGGTCTTCCAAAATTCTGTCATGCCATCTGTGGCGTCATTTGTATCATCAAGGCCGTATTTTCCAACTACTGATCCTTCTTTGTTTCCAACTTTCACGTTCCAATCACTAACAATTATCAGTGCATCTTGATTGCATTTCTGATCAATTTCAGACTGCAGAAGTTGGTAAAAATGCTTAATTTCTTCATCTTTGTCATTAGTGGTTGGTGTTTCATTTTGAATAATAGTCATATATAATAGTCATATTAACTGGTCTTCCTTGTAGGCATATGGATATTATTCCATCACTGACAGGTTAGTACTTCAGGATAAATCTTGAAGTGTTCTTTTTGAGGACGAATGTGATGCCATTCCTCTTCAATTTGTCATTCTCGGCATAGTAGACCATATGATTGTCTGACTCAAAATGACCAATAACAGTCTGTTTCAGCTCACTGATGCCTAGGATATCGATATTTATGAGTTCCATTTCATTTTTGACGTTGTCCAATTTTCCTAGATTCATACTTCATACATTCCACATTCTAAATTATTAGTGGATGTTCACAGCTGTTTCTTCTGATTTTGAGTTGTGCCCCATCAGCAAATGAAGATCCCGAAAGCTTTACTGCATTCACATCACTAAGATTGACTCTATTTTGAGGAGGCAGCTCTTCCCCAGTCATATTTTGAGTGTCTTCCAACCTGGGGGGCTCATCTTCCAACACTATAACAGACAGTGTTCCACTGCTGTTCATATGGTTTTCACTGGCCAGTTTTTTCAGAAGTAGACTGCCAGGTCCTTCTTCCTAGTCTGTTTTAGTCTGGAAGCTCTGCTGAAACCTGTCCACCATGGGTGACTCTGCTGGTAGTTGAAATACCGGTGGTATAGCTTCCAGCATCACAGCAACACGCCAGCCACTATGGTACGACAAACTGACAGATGAGTGGTGGAATGAAAGTGCTACTAAAAAAATCTAGTGATAACCAGATGGTTAAATCTCCTCCCTGCCGCTGATCCACAGGATTCCTACCTGGCTTTGGGACTGTGGATGGAAGGATGTGGAAGGAACACCCAGTTTGACCATAGATGTAGATGCAGATTACTTAGGGGCTTCAGGCACAACCCAAACCCAAGATGGGGCTGTGGAAGATTGCGTCTGAGTGGGTAGCTAGAGTGGAGATGAGGGCTGTTAGGCCAGTGCTTCCCCCTTTGGCGGTATTGTCCGGAGAGTGTGGCTGTTAGGGCTGGATTCAGAAGTTCTCCGGTTATTCATATGCTGTCTTCCATATCAGCTGAGTCTCAAAAACAGTTTAGAGAATTTTCAGAGTCATCACCTCAGAGTTTAATCACAGAGAAAGAAATTGGGCAGCATAGCAAGACAGGGAAAACTCATTTTCACTGAAGTTTGGAAAGCAGTATAGAGGAGACGATGAAGCAAATGTTTACAGAAGGTCTGATTTGAATCCCTGTTCTGTCATGTACTAGCTGTGTAACGTCAGAGAAGTCACTTAACCTCTCTGCATCTCAGCACCCTCATGTGGGAAATGGAAGTAATAACACCTATCTCCTAGGGTTGTGGTAAGGATCAAATGGTTATTTATAAATACACAATGCCTAGCAAGTATGTAGTAAGTTCAGTAAACCCTGGTTATTCTGGCTTCATCTCTCCTGCCAGTGCCGTGCAACAAGTCCTCAACCTCTCCCAGCTGAAGCCCTGAGGTTGTCTAAGGCAGTGCTTCTCAAAGGTTAAGGTGCATAGGCGTTCCCAGAGATTGTGTTACGGGAGGGTTCTGATTCAACAGGTCTGGGGCAGTCTGCCAGTTTGTTCCCAGATAAGGCCAGTGCTGCTGGGTCAGGAACCACACTTTAAGTAGCAGGGGTCTTCACTGGCTTCCCTTTCTTCTACCTGTGAAATGGTGTTGTTATGCCCATTTTACAGGTGAGGAAACGGAGACCCAGAGAGGTCAAGTAACTTGCCCAAGTTCACACACTAAGAAGTGGTAAGGACAGAGTTTGATCCTACTGTACTATGAGGTTCCACCTCGTTGCCCTTGCTCAGACTTTATTTACTACCTTCGATGTCTTTTCCTCTCCATTTACCAGTTGACGTACTCTCTATCCATTATCACTTATCAGGTTCCATCTTCTGTGAAACTTCTAGTCCAGCACTCTTGCCTTGAATCAGTGGATTTATGTGGATGCCAGTCTTGCAGGCCTGTGTGCTAAAAGGTCTAGTAGGGACCGGGGTTGAAAGAATTGCTAGAATGTCAGAACTGGCAGGAACATTGGAGGGCTTTATAGAAACTCCAGAGAATTACCTGGAATAAGACTGTGACTGGGAACTTAATGGATTGCTGATCTGCTTTAAGGCCTGCAGAAGTTGTAACTGCACAAAACAGAAACTTTCCTAGTTGTTTCAGGTTAAGAGAACGCGCCATATAGATTCCTGAAAGTGGAAAACCAATACAAAGGATATGCTAGATCTGACTTTGTGCCTTTGTGGAGCTGGGTTTGGCTTTTTTTTTTTTTTTTTTTTTTTTTTTTTTTTTTTTTTTTTTTGCTCTCTATGTTTTAGGAGCAAGATTAGCTGGGGGGAAGGTTTGGTCAGCAACCTTTGGCTGCTCACAGCATCTTTCCAGGTCGTACTTAGTGTTCCTTCATTCATTTATTCATTCACCAAACATTTATTCACCAGGGGCTTTCTGCCAGGCACAGTTTAAGGTCCTGGAAATACAACACTGGACAAAATTGACCTGACTCTGTCCTCAGAAGGGGCCACAGAATATGCACCTGTGCTCAGAGTGAGCCTCAGCTTTGACCTAGGAAAGAACAGGCCTTTCACTTGTGCAGGTGTGTTTGTGTGTGTGTTGGGGTGCTCCTGTGGAGTTGAGCTCATTTCCTTCACCCTGTGGCTTCTCTCCAGTACTTTACCCAGGCCAGGGCACATGCCTGCCCAGGGAGAGCTTGCAGAAAGAAGTAAGGTTAGAGAAAAGAAAAGCTGCTCACTAGGGATGCCCCAAAGGAACCTGGAAGCTGATCCTGTTTTGGTTCTCTTTTGGAGCTTGACATTGCCAGTTTACCCAGTGCGGTGCACGGCATGCATATTACATTATTCTGTCTAGGTTAATTTCCATTCTTGATTTTATCCTTTGGAAAATTGTGTTCCCTTAAGACGAATGAGTAACCGATGAAATCTAGCCTTCTGAGTTGCAATTTTTGGAGAAAGTTTTGATTGAAAATAAATTAGAAAATTCCACTGGCTTAGTTGATATATTATGCCATATCCACTTAACATCATTACTGTCAACATGAGAATTGTAAATATTTTGTTCTTCCTTACTGACCAAATGTATTTAATAAACATTATATGAGTAAGAGAAGATGACTTCATTCAAATTGATGAAGCATGCCATTAATGCGTTTTCCCCTATGAACTTAAAAATATCCCTGGAAACATATTGAAATTTGAAAGGCCAATTTCCTCTATTTGAGTGATTGTTTTATGGAAAAAAACTTTCTCCTTCTCTCTCTCTATATATATATACATACACACACATATGTGAAGAAAAAGTTGATCCCTGATAAGGCGCAGCCAATTTTATAACTACGAATATATAGCATGGTTATCTTCCGTAACGGCATTTTAAATACTTTGAGATTTTTACCTTAAAATAAACAAATATTGTCACCAGAGTGGTATCCAAAGGTGTATTTATCTCTACACTCTGCTTTTCCTCAGACCCTCTCTGGTTTTCTTTACAATTCCATGTAAACACTTTAAATGATGTTTACATGAGCCAAACACTTTCTGGCCATTACCGCACTGTGGAGGCCACAGGGGTTTCCTTTTCTCTGTCCATCTCACAGACTGGCGGGGAGGAGGGCTGCTGCTGAAATAGGACTCAACATGCTGAGTAGCTGATTAGGCCTGTCAGTAATGGCATGGGATTCAGGCAACCCAAAAGAGACGGCAGTTCTGTCTTGGCTATAGAGGGTTAACTAGATACCTTCATGATGCCCAGGAAAACCCCGAGGAAGGATCAGTTGGATCATGCCTCTCCTCCATTGCTACATGTGGGCTGCTGAGTTGTGCTGGAGAAAATGTCACACCTGTACCCCTCAGCACCACTACAGAGGCATGTTCTTCTATTGCCACTGGGCCCCTGGAGCTGCCTGGCCATCCTTCTGCACCTCCTCCTCAGACCTCTACCATTCCCTCAGGCCTCCCGTACTCCTCCTCTTGCCTCCTAATTTCCAGCAGATGATTTTGAGAAAATATGTCATTGGGAATAGAATCCTTCAACTTCTCGGCTCTTCATTTACAGGTCATTTTTGTTACTCCTAGTTTTCCCTCCTCTTTGAGAGAAGTGTCTCTTTCAAAACCAAGCTAATCCTTCCATTTGTATCACAGATCCCAACCCCCACACTTGCTCACTTGTCTCTCTTTTCCCCATGTGTGTACTTCTCACTAGATACATACTAACTTACTTGGCCTAGCATCCCCTTCCAGATAGTTTCAAACCTGTCTTCCCTTTTTTCATTTATACTTCAGAAAAATAAGTCTATAGATTTAAAGAAGTTGCTGAACTTTGAAAACCACTTTCATTCAGTCAGTGCTTTCATTTGCTGAGCAGCTACAGTGTGCAAGGCCTGTTGCTGGGCCATGAGATGGAAGATGAATCACACACAAGACAGACACCAGCAAAGAAGTCTCTTGGCCATTCAGCTAGCTACTGCCGCTCGCTCCTCAAGTCCAGTAGTCAGGTTTCTTGAGAGAGTTTCCTGTATTCCTTGTCGTTATGTTTTACTTCCAGCCACTGCACTCTGGCTCATGGCCCCACCAGTCCCCTAAAACTGAGCAGGGGAATAAAAGTACCAGATAAAGAGCAATGGAAGGGTAAGAGGTGCCTGGCAAAGCAGGGGTGCCAAAATCATAGGCGCATTTTAGTCTTCTTCTCGTTTGTCAACATTCATCACTGATCTTCTGAAATGTTGTCTTCTCCTGGTTCACCCTCGACCTTCCTACTAAGCCTTCTTGGTCTCCTCCATGGGCTGCTCTTCCGTTGCCTGCCCCTTCAGTGTTGCCATTTACCCCCTGGCCCTCATCGGACTTAGGGTGAAGAGAACTGAGTTGAGCATACCCTGCTCATGTTGTAGTACATTGTTATTATTGGTCCCTGTAAGATCAGGCGCTTTCTTTTCCTTTTCTCTTCTCTTCCCCTTTTCTTTTCCCCTCTTTTCTGTTTCCCTCTCTTTTTCCTTCCTCTCTCTTCTCCCTTCCTTTCCTCCGTTCCTCTTTTTCTCTCTCTTCCGTCCAGTGGTGTCACTAGGGTTGGTGTCACCCAATGCGGTAACTTGTGGTGTCACCACCCCCCTGCTAATTACCACAGTATTGTAGCTAAAACATCGGCAGCAACAAAAACAGCAGCTCCGGTGCTTGTAGCACATGCAGATGAAACCATGTGTCATTGTAATTAGGTAATAATGACAGCTCTGACCGGAGCACATTAGAAGGTTCAAAAAGTAAATTAACATAGAGTTTTAGCCTTGTAGGTATATTGATACATGTAAGGTGGGCTTATGAAAATATTTTTTTGTTGTTATAACTAACTACAGGGATATTTTTATAAAAAATAATAAATTTCTGCTGAAACACTGCACACAAATTTTATAGACAGTCATTTTGGTGTCACCCTCTCTGACAGTGTCACCCCATATGGTCTACATCCCCCTGCACTCCCCTAGTGACGCCACTGCTTCTTCATCTCTGATCGCACTCCCGTTACCCTCTTTCACCCCCTTTATAGGCCCCTGCTCTAATTTGTTTGATTGGGTCCTTGAGTGTATATGTATCCTTGTGGAATTTATAATATGATTTTATATGTGTATGTGTTTTAACCTACATAAATGGTACTGTGCTATAGACCTTGCAGTTTCTTAATTTTTTACTCAACGCTGTATTTTAAAATTTATTTTGTTGCTCTGTGTACATTTATTTCTTCTAGCTGCTTGATATAATTTATTCTATAGTGTGTACCCATCCTATTTAGCTTCTTTTCCCTAGTGGTGGACACCTAGGACTCCCCTAGCTCCCCACTACTATGCATTGCACATCCTCACACACGTCCCCTTTAGGATTTAATCAGTTTCTCTGGGATTTATACCCAGGGTTAGGATTGCTGCATCAGAGTACACACATAGTTATCTTCACTCAGTGCTACCAGATTGCTTTCCAGAACGCATTCTCAAATGTAGGTTCCCACCAGCATGGCATGAGGGTTTCTGTTTTCCCCCAATCCTCACCAAAACTTGTTATTATCTACCTTCCTAGTCACTGTTTTTTCTTGGAACTTGACAAACTAATTCTAAAACATATATGGGAGAATAAAGGCCCACCAGTAACTATGAGGATTTTGAAAAAGAAGAGCAAATAATGGGGATTCTACCTAGCAGACGTATAAGGACACACTAAAGTCATAATATTTTTAAAAATTTAAAAATCATGTACAGTGTTGGAGTAGCAAGTAAAGCAGTGATACAAACTAGAGATCTGAGGAGTACATCCATGTATACATGGGCACTCAATAGAGGTGGTATCAGCAACCAGTAGGGAAAGGACACATGATTCAGCATATTGCGTTTGGAAAACTGACTCACAGTATGTAGAAAAATAGATGGAGCGCTGTGTTACTCCAGACAATATGTCAGTTCCAAATGGATGAAAGCTCTAAATATGCAATGTAAACAGTAAAGTACATAGGGAAACTTTGGAGACTGTCTTTGTTATCTTGGGGGTAAAGAAAGGTCATTAGTCCTAAGATATGTAAGTAAATTTCTTGAGTTATGGTGCTGCGGTCTTCATTCTAAGACTTTCCTACTTCCCTAGGTTTGCATCCAGAGTCAGACGCTCTCTGCTCCGTTGCCTCACAGCCTATTTTCTCAAACCCTTCCACAACTGCCATGTGTCAGAACTGTTAAACCCTTTAAAGAAGTCCAGGGATGCTGGAGGATATTTCACCTTGGGCGTAACCTCAAACTGAGTCCTGGAATAGTTCTTAGGATATGTTTCACTCTGATTTTAATTCAGGATTAAACCGTTAGTGTCATTTAGTCCAGAAATATTTATATGGAGATGATGGCACATATTGTGTGTCCCACAGGCCCCAGGGCCCCCACACAATGTTGCGGGAATCTTAGCAGAGGAGCACAGATTGGATCAGCAAGCCACTTGTCTCCAGAGAAGATTAGTATTGCCATGGAGCCTGAACTGAGAGCTGATAACTTAATTTTGTTCCTGGCAGTTTTGAGACTGAGCACTGATAGCCCATGCTATAATTGTCACACTAGAAAGTATCTGCATGAGTGATTAATTATAGAGATCTGTTTATGTTATACTCTCAAAATCCGTCTATTCAGTGTGTTTTCTTGTGAAAAACAAAACAAAACAAAACAAAATTATCCCAGAAAATGAAAAAGGCTAGAGTGGATGGGAATAACACCACTCCTCATCTCCCAAACAAAGTAAATCTTTGTAAGTGTGACCCTCTTAAATTTTGTATTATACTTTAGTAATAAATTTTGATGAGAATTTAGATTATTTCCCATTGATTTTGGAAAAAAGGTATTCAGTGCAGAACTGTGCTATTCCATCAAATTAATTATTACTTTGCACAGGAAGGCTGGCTACTCTTGGCTTGAGAGCCTTTAATTAGCTTTACTTTTTTTCAGTCTTTGTGTGTTCCTTCACTGGTACAAGTTTCTGTCTGAGTCTCTTTTTTACAATGCATTACAGGGTGGAAAAGACCCAAGGTGTATTAGTAGTTAGATACCAACCTTGTCCAGTGGGCTAAGGAGATTGATCAAATACTTAGCTGTGTGATTTGAGGTTGGCTCTGTGTAGAGCTAGTTGCTACTGGAGATATCAAAGACTTATGACTCTTGCCTTTAAAGAGCTTGCAAAGAAATTGCAAACAAAGTGTTGCCTCAAAACACATAAAGGGCTATGGTAGAAAAACTCCATGGTAGAAACTTCAAAACTATACTGTCTCTTTTCTCATAAATCAACTTTCCATTTATGCATGGACCTGTTCCTGGGTTGTCTCTTCTGTCTCATTCTACACATATGTCTTACGTCATCAGCCTTTATCCTAAATACTATAGCTTTATAATAAGCCTTGATATCTAGTAGGGGATATCATTTTACATTGTCGTTCGTCAGAATTATTGTAGATATTTCTGGCTAGTTACTTTCCACAGGAATGTTATAATTAACTTGTGAAGTTACGTAGAAAAACAAGGCAAAGCAAAAAAGCTGGGTTTTGATCAGGATTCCACTGAATTTGTAGATTAGCTGGAGAGACTGATAAAGTTATGATACTGGGACTTCCCATCCACGGACATGGCATATGTCTCTATTTATTTAAGTCTTCTTTTATATGTTTCAATAAAGTCTTATCATTTCTGTATAATGTTTCTGCACTTTTTTGTTAAATTAACTACTAAGCACTATATCATTTATTTTTCTATACAAAGAAAACTATAAAATTTTATTTAAGAACATGGAAAAGAGATTGAATAATTGGAGAAACATGATTTTCCCTGATGGAAATATGTAGTACCATAAAGATATATAATGGGATTTTAATAAGTTATAATCAGATGATTGAAGTTTTTGGAATTATAAATTAATTTTCATAATCACTCAGTTTAAAGTATTTTCTAATTTCCTTTGGGATTTCTTCTTTGACTCATGAATTATTTAAAAGTGTGTTAATTTTCAAATATTTGGGGGTTGTCCAGATATTTATTTCTCTATTACCAATTGCTAATTTAGTTACGCTGTATGACTTTAATGCTATAAATATATTGAAACTGGTTGTTTGGCCCAGAATATGTTGTATCTTAGTGAATGTTCCATATGCAGTTGAAAATAATACATGTCCTGAAATTGTTGAGTATGGCATCTGTAAATATTACTTGGGTCAAGTTGGTTGGCAGGTGTTGTCCAGGTCTTTAGTATCCTTACTGATTTTTCTGTTCACTCGTTCTGTCCATTACTGAGAGGGGAGTGCTCAACTCACCAACTCTGTGGATTTGTCTGTTTCTTCTTTCAGTTATGTCAGTTTCTACTTCATGCATTTGAAATTTTGTAATTAGGTGTATACCTGTTTAGGATTGTTAGGTCTTCTTGATTGACTCCTTTATCGTTATGAAGTGCCCCTGTTTTTCTCTAGTAGTATTCTTCGTCCTGGAGTCTTTGTCTAATATTTATATAACCACACCAGCATTTTTATAATTAGGCTTGCATAGTACATATTCTTCCATCCTTTTACTTTTAACCTGTCTTTGTCTTTATAATTCAAGTGAGTTTCTTGTAGACAGCATATAGTTTGGTCTTGTTTTTCATCCAGTCTTGACAACGCCAGCCTTTTCATTTGTGTGTTTAGTCCATTGACAGGTAATATAATTATCAATATGGTTAGGTTTCAGTCTACCATTTTGCTATTTGTTGTTTGTTTGTCCCATCTCATCTTTGTTCCCTTTGTTTTCTTTTCCTGCTTTCTTTTGGATTAAATGAGTATTTAATTAGTATTTAGTATTCCATTTTATCTCCTCTTTTGATTCATAATGTATCTCTATGTTTTTTATTTGTTGCTCTAGGCAGTTTATAGTATGCATCTTTAATTTATTACAGCCTGCCATGAATTAATATTATGCCATTTCATGTATAATGTAAGAACCTCACAGCAGTAGATTTTCATTTTTCACCCTCCTGTTCTTTCTGCTATTACTGTCATAGGTTTTACTTACAAGTGCTATAATAAATGCTACAGTACGTTGGTTTCAAGTCAGTTATCTTTCTGAGAAATTGAAGATGAGAAAAATTATTTTATATTTCCAGTTGCCATTGAGTTGATTCCAACTCATGGTGACCCCAGGTCTTTCAGAGTAGAACTGGGATGTGACCTTTTGGAAGCAGATCACCAGGCCTTTCTTTTGAGGCATCTCTGGGTGGACTCAACCCACCAGCCTTTTGGTGAGTAGCCCAGCATTTAACCATTTGCACCACATATATATTATTTTCAGTGGGTTTTTTTTTTTCCCTCATCTTCCTACCCTTTTCCTGTCTGCTTCCACTACTCCCTTATGGATTTTCCCTGGGAACACTTCTGTGATAAATTATGTGCCCAGGCATCTTTTTTTTAAAAAAATAATTTATTTTATTTTTTGTTGCTGAAAATATACACAGCAAAACATACACCAATTCAACAATTTCTACACTTACAATTCAGTGACATTGATTACATTCTTCAAGTTGTGCAACCACTCTCACTGTCCTTTCACACATTATCCTTCCACAATTAACATAAACTCACTGCTCCCTAAGCTTCTTATCTAACCTTTCAGCTGCTGTTGTCAGTTTGATCCTGTGTAGATAGTTCTTTAAAAGAGCACAATGCTCTAGGCAGACATTCTTTACTAATTAAGCTAAACTATTGTTTGGTTTCAAGAAAATTTCAGGGGATATTTTTGGTTTAAGGTTTAAAGATTATCTCAGGCCAGTAGTTTTGATGTTTCATCCAGCCTCCATGGCTCCATGAGAGTCTGGATTCCATGAGAATTTAAAATTATGTTCCACATTTCAACCCCTTTTGATCAGGATTTTTCTGTAGAATCTTTGATCGAAACATTCAGTAATGGTAGCCAGGCACCATTCTGTTCTTCTGGTCTCATGGCAAAGGAGACAATTGTTCATAGAGGCTATTAGACACACATTCCATTTCCTCCTCCTATTCTTGTCTCCCCTTCTTCCTGTGCTGCTCTAGGTGAATAGAGATCAATTGTTGTGCCTCTGCTGGCCGCTTGCAAGCTTTTAAGACTCCAGGCACTACGCAGTGAACTAGGAGGTAGAACAGAAGCACTAAAAACGCTATTAGCCCAGTTGAGTGGGATGTCCCATGAATCCATGACCCTAAACCTCCAAACTAAGAAAACAAATCCCATGAGGTGTTTGGTTGTACATAAGCAGCCTCAGCAGCTGCTCTGTTTTTTTTTTTTTTTGGTTGATGTAAAAATGTATATCACACATTTGTCAGTTCAGCTTTTGTCAGGTGTACAGCTTAGAGATATCAGTACGTTAATCGGCTTAAGATCAAATTTCCCATCACCATAAATAGAAACTCACTGTTTCCTAAACCATGGTTCCCCTTCTCCCCCTCCCTCCTGCCCCTAGTAACCATTGGACTCTATACATTCGCCCATTTTTGTCATGTTATATGAATGAGGTCATACGATCTTTGTCCTTTTGTGGTTGACTTATTTCACTTAGCATAATGTTTTCAAAGTCCATCCATGTGTGACATGTATCAGGACTTCATTTCTGTTTCTGGCTGAGAACTGTTCCATTGTATGTACCACATTTCGTTTATTCATTCACCTGTTGATGGGCATTTAGGTTGTTTCTACCTTTTAGCTATTGTGAATAGTGCTGCCATGAACATTGGTGTACAAGTTTCTGTTTGAGTCTCTGCTTTCAAGTCTTTTGGGTATATATCTAGGAGTGGAATTGCTGGGTCATATGATAGTTCTGTCTTTAGTTTTTTGAGGAACTGCCACACTGTTTTCCACTATGGCTGTACTATTTTGCATTCCCATCAGCAGTGAATAAAGGTTCCAATTTCCCCACATCCTCGCCAGAAGAACACAGCAGTAGAGCCTATAAATATATATAGAGAGAGATTTATATCAAGGAAATGGCTCACATGGTTGTAGAGGCTGGAAAATCTCAAGTCAGTGGGTCAGACTGGAGGCTTCTCCGGGCTCACAGGCTGCAGAGACTGACGAATCCCAAGATGGCAGGCAAGAGGCAGGTAAACTTCTAGCTTAAGTCCCCAGAACTGGAAGTAGATGAACAGGAGCCAGCTACAGTATCCAGAGCAAGCAAAAGCCCATGAGCCTTGCCAGAAAGACCACCCATATTGGATGCAGGACACACCCCCAAAGAAACTCTTTTTCAAGTGATTGGCTATTCACAGCATATCCTGTCATGGAGGTGATCACATTATATCAGATCTCATCATGGAGTTGATCACATCATTATAGGGCTGTCAAACTACATCATAACTGCCAAACCACTAGAATCATGGCCCAGACAACTTGACACACAACCTTAATGATCATACTACTTTTCTTCTAAGACAGATTTGTTCATTCTTCTGGCAGTCTGTGATATATTCAATATTCAGCAGCATAATTCAAAGGCATCAGTTCTTCTTTGGTTGAACACTAATGACCGAAGACCAGACGAGTTGTGGAATGACATCAAGGACATCATACATGGAGAAAACAAGAGGTCATTAAAAAGACAGGAAAGAAAGAAAAGACCAAAATGGATGTCAGAAGAGACTCTGAAACTTATCTTGAATGTGGAGTAGCTAAAGCTAAAGGAATAAATAATGAAGTAAAAGAGCCGAGCAGAAGATTTCAAAGGGCGGCTCGAGAAGACAGAGTAAAGTATTATAATGATGCGTGCAAAGTCCTGGAGTTAGAAAACCAAAAGGGAAGAACACGCTCGACATTTCTCAAGCTGAAAGAACTGAAGAAAAAATTCAAGCCTCAAGTTGCAGTACTGAAGGATTCTACAGGGAAAATATTAAATGACACAGGAAGCATCAAAAGAAGATGGAAAGAATACACAGAGTCACTACACCAAAAAGAATTGTTCGACGTTCAGCTGTTTCAGGAGGTAGCATATCATCAGGAACTTGTGGTACTGAAAGAAGAGATCCAAGCTGCACTGAAGGCATTGGCAAAAAACAAGGCTTCGGGAATTGATGGAATATCAATTGCGATGTTTTGACAAACAGATGCAGTGCTGGAAGTGCTCACTCATCTATGCCAAGAAATTTGGAAGACAGCTGCCTGGCCAGTCAACTGGAAGAGATCCATATTTATGTCTATTCTCAAGAAAAGTGATCCAACCGAATGTGGAAATTATTGAACAATATCATTAATATCACACCCAAGTAAAACTTTGCTGAAGATCATTCAAAATTGGCTGCAGCAGTACATGAACAGGGAACTGCCAGAAATTCAGTCTGGTTTCAGAAGAGGATGTGAAACGAAGGATATCATTGTTGATGTCAGATGAATCCTGGCTGAGAGCAGAGAATAGCAGAAAGATATTTACCTGTGTTTTATTGACTATGCAAAGTCATTCATGACTGTGTGGATCATAACAAATTATGGGTAACATTTCAACGAATGGGAATTGCAAGACACTTAATTGTGCTCATGAAGAACCTGTACATAGATCACGAGGCAGTTATTCAAACAGAACAAGGGGATACTGGGTGGTTTAAAATCAGGAAAGGTGTGTGTCGGGGTTGAGTCCTTTCACCATATGCTCAGCAGATAATCCGAGCAAATAATAAACCATTTGCTCAGCAAATAATATGAGGCAATTGAAAATAGAATGGCCTGGGTCAGGCCCACTTCAGTCCTCAAAGTGACATCTTTGCCTTTCAACACTTTAAAGACATCTTTTGCAGCAGATTTGCCCAGTGCAATATATCTTTTGATTTGCTGACTGCTGCTTCCATGGGTGTTGATTGTGGATCCAAGCAAAATGAAATTCTTGACAACTTCAGTATTTTCTCCATTTATCATGATGTTGTTTATTGGTCCAGTGTGAGGATTTTTATTTTCTTTATGTCGAGCTGTAATCCATACTGAAGGCTGTGATCTTTGATCTTCACCAGTAAGTGCTTCAAGTCCTCTTCACTTTCAGCAAGCAAGGTTGTGTCATCTGCATAACTCAAGTTGTTAATGAGTCTTCCACCAATCCTGATGCCACATTCTTCTTCATATAGTCCAGCTTCTCGGATTATTTGCTCAGCATACAGGCTGAATAAGTATGGTGAAAGGATACAACCCTGACGCACACCTTTCCTGACTTTAAACCACTCAGTATCCCCTTGTTCTGTTCGAATGACCGCTCTTGTTCTATGTACAGGTTCCTCATGAGCACAATTAAGTGTTCTGGAATTCCCATTCTTTGCAATGTTATCCATAAATTGTTATGTTCCACACAGTCGAATGCCTTTACATAGTCAAAAAACACAGGTAAACGTTTTTCTGATATTCTCTGCTTTCAGCCAAGATCCAGCTGACATCAGCAATGATATCCCTCATTCCATGTCCTCTTCAGGATCTGGCTTGAATTTCTGGCAGTTCCCTGTTGATGTACTGCTGCAGCCATTTTTGAATTATCTTCAGCAAATTTTACTTGCATGTGTTATTAACCTTGGCCTTCCTGAACTCTCATCTGTGTCTCCTAAACTTAGTGGAACTGCTGTACCCTGCTTGAGGTTCCTCGCCCTGATGGTCTGGACATGCCTCCAGGTCGAACGCTGGGGTTGTTGTAGGGCTCATCTCATTTGTTCCTCTTATTTCAGGGATCACAGTCATGTGCTGCTTGCTGTCCAGTGTCTGAAATGCAGCTATTTCCTATATTTTGTGCAGTGGTCTAGTTGTTCACAGCAGGAGGGCTAGTCCCCTGTCATTTATTCCATGGGTAGAAGCAGCGGTCCCTATAAATTTTTGTTGCTATTGTATCTTGGAAAAATGTTTTCTAATTTTGGTTGTGGTATATAGGAACAAAATTAATTTTTAAATACTAATCTCATATATGGCAACCTTGCTGAACACTTTTATTGTTTATACTAATTTTCAGAATCTCTTGGGTTTTCTGTGTAGATAATCATATTCTTATTGTATAATGACAGTTTTATTTCTAAGAGTTGTTAATTTTATTTATTTATTCATTTAGTATTACTGCATTGGCTAGTACCTTTAATGCTACATTAAACAAAAACATTTTTACAGCCACCCCTGTTTTTTCCTGAGTCTAAAGAATTACCTTTATGTTCCACCATTGAGTATGGTATTTTATGCTTTAAGCCTTATCAGGTTAAGAAAGTTCCTGTCTCTTCCTAGTCAGTTAATAATATTTTTTAAAATCATGTATGTGTGTTCAATTATATCAGAAGTGTTTTCTGCATCCTCTGAGATGATAACATGATTTTTATCTTTCTGATATATTGCATTACATTTTTGCTAATGTTAAATTATCCTGGTATTCCTGAAATTATCCCAATTTTTTCAATACTCTGCTGGGTTGGGTTTGCTAATTTTATTTAGGATAATTTTGCATCTGAATCATAAATAAAATTGGCTTATAATTTTCCTCATTTCCACATAATTTTCTCATACAACCCTTTTCTAGTTTGGTATAAACATTATACTAACATTATAACAAATGGAGTTGCCATGAGTCAGAATACACTTGACGGCAGCTGGGTACAAAATGAGTTAGATGGGTGGCTTCTCTTGTTGTCTATTTTCTGGCATAATTTGCATGAAATGTGAGACACCTATTCTTTAAATATTTGAAAGCATCTGCCTGCGAAACCATCTGGACTGTTTTGTTTAGATTTGGTTAGGTTATTTTTCTATGGATATAATTGTAACTACTGAGTCAATTTCTTTAAATTTATAGAGTTTAGTCAAGTTTTGTTTGTATTCTTAAATAAGTTTGGGTAAGATACGTTTTTCCAGGAAATATCCCATTTTGTCTCTGTTTTCAAATTTTTATGGGCATAGAGTTGATCATACTGCTTTTTACCATGTCTTACCTGTACCTATGTTCCCTTTTTATCCTGCAACACCTTCTCCCTTATTTCTTAATCAATCTTGTATAACAGTTTTCAATTTTATTACTTAAAGAAACAGATTTTTTTTATCTCTTCTATTGTATTTTTGAGGAGTCCTGGTCGTGTAGTGGTTAAGCGCTCAGCTGCTAACCAAAAGGTCGGCAGTTCGAACCCACCAGCCACTCCTTGGGAGAAAGATGTAGCAGTCTGCTTCCGTAAAGATTACAGCCTTGGAAACCCTATGGGGCAGTTCTGCTCTGGCCTGTAGGGTTGCTATGAGTCAGAATCGACTCATCAGCAGTGGGTTTGGGTTTGGTGGGTATCATATGTTTATTTTTTATTGCATTGTTTTCTGGTCCTATCTTTATTATTTCCTTGCTTCCTTCTCCTTTCTTTTGCTTCACTCTATTATTTTTCTGATTTCTTGCATTGCCTGCTTAGCTCATTTATTTTCATTTTTCTTTTCTAATAAGCATTTAAGGCTACAACTTTCTCAGTTCTGCTTTAGCTGCATTTTACAATTTTTAATATGTAGTATTCTTGTAATAGTTGAGTGCCAAATATTTTCTAATTTGCAGAGCTGTTAGGAAGGTTTTGTTTGTTTGTTTTTATTGTTGTTCTTAAATTTCCAAGTCTATGGAGTTTTAGATTATCCTCTGGTTATTGATTTCTAATTTAATTGCATCAGGGTCAGAGAATATGGTCTGTAAGATACTATTCTTTGGTATTTGTTCAAATCTGTTTTGTGGCATAGATTAGCTTAGTTGTCTTGGGTGTTCTGAAATTTTACTAAGATGCTCCTAGGTGTGGTTTATTTTCATTTATCCAAATTGAGCCACATTTTCACCTCTGGCAAAATTTCAGCCATTATCTCTTCTGCTTCTCTCCCATTCTTGCTATTCTCACCATTTTGAATTCCTATTAGATATATATTGCGCTTTCCCATTCTGTCCTCTATGCCTTGTAATGTCATTTTCAGCTCACTAATCTCTCTGTAAAGGCAGTATGGTTAATTTCCTCATTATCTTTATCCCATTCACAGCTTTTCTTATCTGGTGTGTCAAGTACATTGCTTAACCCATCCTTTTGACATTAATTTCATTGGATAGCCACCCTCTAGGACAGGGTAGAGCTGCTCCACAGGGTTTCCAAGGAGCGCCTGGTGGGTGTGAACTGCTGACCTTTTGGTTAGCAACCTTAGCTCTTAACCACTACACCACCAGGGCTCCATTTTTAATTACAGAATTACTCTTTTGTTCTTTTCTGCCTGGCCTTTTCTCATATTTTCAGATTCGTCTATTTTGTCTTTAATATATTTAAACGTACTTATTTCATAATGACTTTCGATAATTCAGTTTTCTGAAGTTCTGGGAGTTCTCATCCTGCTGATGAATGTGTATGTGTGTTTTAATTATGGCGTTCGGTGGATTTGTTTCGTTAAGTGTTTTATAAATTTGAATGGTGAGCTTAGTTCCAGTTGCCTTCTTCAGCTCTCCTCGACCCAAGAAGGCATTAATACCCAAGTTCCTTGGCTGTGTCGCTCTGCATCCGTCACCCCCACAGCAGCACAGGTTGGTGTCTAACCAGCTTTGGGTTTTGTTGTCTTCCCAGCGTTTGATCCTTGAACTTCCCTTTACTTTCTTGAGAGCATTTAAAGGATGCTTACTGTGTTTTAACCATTTCTTTTTATTTAACACATATGCATTTGGATGTCGTTTACTTCTACCTTGAGGCTTTGACCTTGAGTTGTTGGGTGAGTCTGATTATACCGTTCAAAGCAGAGAACTTCGGCGATGTCAGAACTTTTTTTTCATATGCCCAGGATTTCTGTGACATAAATAATAAATACATATTTTTGGTTTCTGTTGTGTAATGCAGATGCAAGGTATGAGCTTTCAGTCCACATCTCTCTTTGTTTTCTTAAGTGTTCTTGAAGTTAGTGGAAATTAAGTGAATTTAAGAGTATGGAATTAAACTTATAAATACTTGAATTTTGGACCTAGTTGTGTAACTTCGCAGAATGTTTTTGTAACTTTTACAAATATATTCATTTGTAATGTTATTGTCACAATATTCACTGGGGATCACACAATAAAGCAAGTCTTCAATATCTACATAGCATATGAGAATGTTACTGGTGCTTAATGAAATTCTGTCTTTAAAAGAACTAGGCATTCCTTGAGGGAAAGGTGTTATATAATTGAGAATTTTGATTTGTCTTATTGCTTTACTGTGATTCATCATAGACTGATTTCTTAGTAAAATGTTGCTCCTCTTGGGTTTCAGAATTCTCCATTACATCACTGAATAATGGATAAGAAAGAAAAAGAGAAGAGGTATGTATTCATAACTGACTGATATTTTTGCTGAAGCCCTCGCTCCCATCTTCCGTTCCCATTTCACATCTAGCAAAATCCTACTTCCTCAGGGAAGCCTGATTCACTCAGGGAGAGTTGATCTTGCTGGTGGGTTTTCACAACCCCTAGCCCCAACTCTATTCCAGTACTTGGCACATTCCCTATGTGTCTGACAGTCTCCCTCATCTCTCTGGGTCCTCCACGCTTTGCACAGTGACTGCCCAGAGCTGACACTAAATAAATGGTTGCAAAATAACTGACAGGTGTATATCTACTCCCTGATATGTTTAGAAGCCAGTTTTTCAGCCTTGACTTACCTAGATCTTAAATTTACTTACATTTGAGAAAATAAGTTAACGTTATTTATCCAGTTCAGGCATTTAAATTCAAGTTCACTGATCACAAAGTTTTTGTCACAATTTTACAGTATGTTCAGTGGTTTTTAAAGGTAAAAAGAATTTCAATTAGCATTTTATTGCTCAGCCTTCTCTTCAAGAAGCAGCATCGACTTGAGAGAGCCTCTTGAGTAATTATGGGTCATTTAGAAAGAATCTTCTTAATCAGAAGTACTCTTGTAAAAACAGGTAAGAATATATAGTGGAATAAAGATCCACCATTCAATTTAAGTAAATTTGACCTTAATATATTTTACATAGTTCTTAGGCCACTGTGCCTGGCTCTGTACTGGGCTTTGTGCTGGAAGTAGATGCGGTCCCTATCCTCCAGGGCCCCACAGTCTAAGGCAGATGAGGCTGGCTTGCATTTCTTTGTTTTAATATTGACAGGTGTTGTTGTTTTATGGGTAATCAAGGGACTGGATTTTTGCTCAAATACTGACATTCACATCCCCTTTTCTCCTTCTCTCCCCCTTCTATTGTCCCACTGTCTGATTTCCCAGCCCCCCTTGCCATCAGTAACTCTGTTTTTTTTTTAATCAATTAGGGATGCACGTAATAAATCCGAAAAGAAAAGAAGACACCAGTTCAACGTCTTCTTTACAGAACTGCGTGCCGTGCTGCACAGTCATGGTTACCCTGTTAAAACAGATAAATCTACAACATTGCAGAACACCATCGACTTTTTACAGAAGAAGGAAGGTTTGATTTGTGCAACCCGACCCATCTTTATAGCATTTTTTTGAATTGTGTTTTAGGTGAAGGTTTACAGCTCAAGTTAGTTTCTCATCCAAAAATTGAAAAAAAAAAATTTAAACACATTGTTTTGTGACATTGGTTGCAATCCCCACAGTGTGTCAGCTCTCTCCCCCTTTCTACCCTGGGTTCCTCGTGTCCATTTGTCCAGTTTTCCTGTCTCTTCCTGCCTTCTTGTCTTGCTTTTGGGCAGGAGTTGCCCATTTGATCTTGTATATTTGATTGAACTAAGAAGCACGTTTTTTACCTGTGTTACTGTTTTATAGGCCTGTCTAATCTTTGTCTGAAAAGTGGGCTTCGAGAGGGGTTTCAGTTCTGAGTTAGCAGAGTTTCCGGGGGCCATAGTCTTGGGGGTCCCTCCAGTCTCTGTCAGACCAGTAAGCCTGGTCTTTTTTTGTGGATTTGGATTTTGTTCTACATTTTACTCTCACTCTGTCCAGGAGTCTCTGTTGTGATCCCTGTCAGAGTGGTCGTTGGTGGTAGCCAGGCACCATCTAGTTCTTCTGGGCTCAGGCTGGTAGAGACTCTGGTTCATGTGGTCCTTTAGTCTTTTGGGTTAGTATTTTCCCGGTGTCTTTGGTATTCTTCATTCTCCTTCGCTTCATACGGGATGGGACCAATACATCTTAGATGGCCGCTCACAAGCTTTTAAGACCCCAGGTGCTACTCACCAAAATAGGATGTAGAACATTTTCTTTATGAACTATGTTATGCCAGTTGACCTAGATGTCCCCTGAGACTATGGTCCCTAGCCCTCAGCCTCAGTAATCAGTCTCTCAAGGTGTTTGGGTGTGTCTATGAAGCTTCTGTGCCTTTGCCAGGTTGTGCTGACTTCCCCTATATTGTGTGTTGTCTTTCCCTTCACCAAAGTTGACACTTGTCTACTATCTAGTTAGTGATTTCTCTTCCCCTCCCTCCCCGCCCTTGTAACCATCAAAAAAATTTTTTTTCTGTGTGTAAACCTTTTCTTTAGTTCTTATATAGTGTCTCCTATAATATTTGTCCTTTTGCGACTAATTTCACTCAGCATAATGCCCTCCAGATTCATCCATGTTGTGAGATGTTTTGTGGATTCATCATTGTTCTTTATGGTTAGCATAGTATTCCATTGTATGTATGTACCATAATTTGTTTATCCATTCATCTGTTGATGGGGACTTAGGTTGTTTCCATCTTTTTGCTATTATGAATAATGCTGCAATGAACGTGGGTGTGCACGTGTCTATTCGTGGAACGGCTCTTATTTCTCTAGGATATATTCCTAGGAGTGGGATTCCTGGATCGTGTGGCATTTCTAATTTCTACTTTATAGCTTTTTGATTGACCATATTGAAAATTAGCTGGGGGTGGGGTGGCTCCATCCTTCACTCTACCTCAGGTATTTTTAGGTAGGATTGATGACTAGAGGATCCCTTGAAGTAACTTCTAAGAATACACAGATATTTTGGTTCTCTCCATTCACAAGTTTGTTTATGGTTGATACTTAAAATTTCATTGAGGTTCCCTCAAAAGTGGCTATAAAATAGTAACCTGTAATTCTTTAAGTAGATTTAACTCAAACCATGTAAATGTGTCATGCCCGTTAAGCATATTATCATGCTGTAGTAAAATATTTTCTTTATCTTAGAATACTTGCAGATATTGCCCTATTTCTATGCCCCTCTTCATAGCAAACCATCTTGAAATGGTTGTATAGACCCTGTCTCCACTTCTTCATGTCCCATTCTTTCCTCAAGCCACTTCACTTAGGTTTAAGTTCCCACCAGTCCACGAAAATTACTTTGTCAAGGATACCATTGACTTCCACATTACTGAATTATTTGCTCCCTTTACTATCGTCATCTTTCTTGACCTCTTGAAAACATTGGACAGATGACCACACCCTCCTCCTTGAAGCACTTTTCTCTTGGCTTCCAGGACAACATACTCACCTGGTTTTTCTTCTAGTTCATTGGCTGCTCCTTCTCGTTTGTTGTCAGTCCTTCCTCCTTTCTCAACTTCTAAACACTGGAATGCCCTGGGGCTCAGTCTTAGAATCTTTTCTATATCTATACTCATTTCCCAAGTAATGTTCTCTGTCCTCTTGACTTGAAATGCCATCTGTACATCAGTGGCCCCCACTTTGTAAATGTATCTTCAATGCTGAGCTCCATACTCAAGAAGTATATTCATTATTAAAGCAGCAAGAGAGTTTCTTCCTTGACTTCTTCACTTGGATGTCTAATAGACCTCTCAAAGTTAATATGGCCACAGGGGGCTCCTGATCCTCATCTGCTCCGCTGCCTCTCACACTCTCAACCCCCAGTCCTCCCCATATCAGTAACTGGTGCCACCAGCCATTCTGCTAGATGCTCAAGCTAAAAATCTAGAAGTCATTCTTGTTCCTCCCTTCCTCTCACTCCCTCATAAAATGCATCATTAAATCCTTTTGGCTCTACCTCTAAAATATATCCCAAATCCATGCACTTCTCATCATTTACATAGCCTTGCTGTACCACCCTAATCCAAACCATCATCATCTCTTACTTCTGAAGAAGTTTCCTAACTAGACTCTACTGCCAACCTTGCTTCCCTCTTTGATCCATTCTCCACAAACAGCCATAGTGATCTTTAAATACATATGTCATGTCATGTCACTCCACTGCTTAAGAGCACCCAGTGACTTCCTGTTCCACTCAGAATAAAATGCCAACTCCTCGCCATATACCCTACATGATCTGGCCCTGCCTGTCTCTAGGCTTCATTTCCTACTGCTCTACGCTTTGATCACTCCACTTGAGCCACTCTGGCCTCCTTTCTGTTCTTTAAATAGGCCATATTCTTTCCTGCCTCACTTTGCACTTACTGTTGCATTTGCTCTGCCTGGGATGCCTTGCCCCAAGGTCTTCACGTGGCTGCTTCCTTGTTATTCAGACCTTAATTCAGATGTTACCTTTTCAGTGAGGCTTTCCTTGATCACCCAGTCTAAATGGTTGTACTTACAGATAACTGAAATTAGCGTGTTCAGTTGTCTGTGTGATTGTCTCCTCCTCTGCTTGTGTGTAAGATACAGAAGGAGAGTCACCTTACTTGTCTTGTTTATACTGTATCCTGAGCCTCTAAAACAGAATCTGACGTATAGTAGGAGCTTAGTAAATATTTGTTAAATAAATGAATGAATGAGTTTCGGTTTAACAACAATTACTGAGTTCCTCCTGTGAGTTTAACTACTATGCTAGACACTGAGGATATAGTGATGAATTGGATATGGTGCCCACCCTAAAGGAGCTCAGTCAAAACAAGAACAAGTTCACAAGTAATAGTAAGGTAGGAAATCCCTTTCTGATTTATCCGTACAGTACAGTGGTTCTCCTTTCTTGGCAAGATGTGGATTCTCCTATCTTTTTAAATCTCTTTGGAAGGAGTATAGAAGATAAAAGTTACTGGGTGGAGTAGAAAGCCATTGGGGAAATGACTTCAGAAATCGGCTACAGAAGAGTGGCATGGGTTGTTTCCTGAGTTTGAGTAGCTTGCCCAGAACTAAGATGTAAGTTTTCAAGCTAGAGGAGTGGTCAGGAACACTGATCTTAAGGCAGTTCTGCAACTGGAGTAGTTTATTTTTCATATTATGCCTACTTCCCACCCAGTTACACACCCTCTTCTCAGTCTCTCTTAGTGAGAGTTTTGGATCTCATCTGCTTATGCGTGACCTACTCTTCTCCAAATCTACTCATAGGAAAGGATTGAGACTCATGTCCACTAAGAAAACAATTACAGCTATCAACATTATCCTTGTCAGGGGTTTTTACACTTTTCACAGGGATTGCAGTTTTATGCCATGGGTCCCTAATTTTTCAGCAGGGAGAAGCAACTATTATTGACATAAACATTGTAATCACTGGAGATTGGAGGGCTGTGGTAGTGAGGTCTCTGGCATAGGTGGGGTTGGAAGCAGTGGAGAAGGGCAGATGTTAATAGCAAAGACCCTGAGTGATCACAATAGCAGAAATACCACCTACTAGGAAAATCAGCAAACCTTGAAGAATGGAGTAGGATGGATGGGAGATAGAACAGTGCCAATGGCTTTGAAGAGCTACAAGATAGGGCTTAAGTATATTTTAGCTAAGGGCCCTTGCTCAAAGCTTAATTAGATGAAAGTAAACAGTGGAGTTCCCTAATTTTAGCCAGGGGTTGGGGAGATTTTGGGGTCTGGGACTGCCTAGAGCCCTGGACAAAGGCTGTGCCTTAGCTGGCATATTATGGATACTGAATTTTAGTCAAATTCAGAAGACTTAAAAAAAGTCAAGAGGAGGAAAGAACTGGGGTTGAAAATCAGAAAGTTGTTGGAAAGATCATAATGTGTAGAGTAGAGATTGAGTTGGATGATCTTCAGGGTCTCTTTCAATTCTAAACACTTCTATAAGCAATTAGTCTCCGTCAGATCCTTCATTAGCACTCAGCATTTTCTCATGAGAGTCTTTTCTATAAAATTAATTATAACATTGAAAAGTCTCATACCCATGGCTAATCATTTTAATGTGACACTTTTCTATCCTTTCTTCCTTCCTTTAAGTAGTTAAAGTCAGTCCAGAAGCCTCTCCAGATAAACCAAATTGGAACCTAACATTTCAAAAGTATGAAGACTTCATTCAGACAGCACTACAGGTAAGAGGGGTTTTGGTCTCTGATTACTTCATATGAAACATAAATGCGATAGAAGATACAGAATAGTGTGTGGCTTGGAGACCATATGCATCAGAATCACCTGGGGAGCTTGGTAAAAAAGCACATTCTTGGGTGCTCCTTAGACTTCCTGAATCAGAATCTCAAACCTGGTAGGGCTTTATAACAGACTCCTCAGATGATTCTCATGCCAACTGAGTTTTAAAAACCACTCATCTTGAGTGACAACAAATACGAGCAAGTCTTTGCATAGGTTAGTGGCAAGTTAAGTAATTCTCTGGTAGATTCATTCAACATAGGTTGTTAGACTCTATTGAATAAACCTTGGAGTCTTTTGCTTAAGGACACAAGGCCGTTATGGTTCCTATCTCCAAGAGAATTGGTTAGTTTCACTAAGTTCAAAGGCTGCAAACTACAGCCTCAACGGCTGTAGTCCTTTGAGTCAGAGATAGGGATATGAACTTTGCCCTTGTCATGTACTTGCTATGTGTCCTTGAGTGGTTTATTTGTAAAATGGGTAAAAATGACTTCTGTTTTGCTGAGTTGTGAGAATAAAGTAAGGTGAGCATGTGTAAAATTTCTAGTGCCATTCTTGGCATATATTAGATGCTCGGAAATTATGATCTCAGACCTTTTCCCCTCGGTCCTGGCTGACCACTCAGCAGAGCTTGTTATTGGTCATAATGGAATGTAAGAAAGGCATTGTGTGGGTGAATCTTTTCAAACTCATCCCAGTTCTGGAAACAAAATTCCACTGAAGGTGGATAAGTAGAGTTGTATTTTAATATTCTCTACCTCATCTTTCTTCCTTTCAAGCAGCAGCCTGCTCCCAACTACACAAATAGTTGCCTTATCGGGACCTTGATACTGTGTTATACAAAATCCTGTTACTAATTTTATGGAACCAGATGCTTCTTTTAAATATGTTAGAAGCTAGATAAGGTATAACAATACCTGCAGAGATAGTCATGTTTACCACTGCAGAGAATATGGTATTGAAATGAGTGAGAGGAATCAGAATATCCTGGGTAATTCCCTCCTACCCACTTTTTTTTTCCTATTAGACTTTAATAACTTCCCTGGAAAAGCCTGTTCTTTCTTTGTGAAATTTTTTCACGCATCAACCAAGCTAGCTCAGTCTGGCTAATCAGAGCTGACTTCAACCAGAGAGGCGAAAACATCAGGGAGTCCAGGAAGAAAGGAAGTAGATGGCTAGTTCCCTTCATTTGCCAGTTTTGGAAGCATGAAAGACAGCAGAGTTTGAGGAGAGGGAGAGAACAAGATGCTTTTGTTCCTTATGGCCTTTTTTCGAGAGCAGTGAACTCAGCTTTGGATGTTTCCTTCCTGTTTGCCACACTGCTGGTCAAAGATAGCAGCCTCATAACATCTGCATAACAACCTACAAAGTGCTTTCATGTAGAGTAGCTCATTTCATCCTCAGACCAACCCTGTGATGTAGTTAATGATGCCATCCTTCTTGCTGTAGGGAAGAAGAGATAAGTCTAAGAGCTATGAGTAGCAGAGCTGAGATACCATTGTTGCCCCGCCCACATGCCACCCCATGGTAGTCCAAAGTCACAGTAAACCATCTCAATAGAGAAGGTGGTCAACAAAATGCCAGAAGCAAGCAGGTATACAGAAAAGCGGTAGAGGAACAAAACACCTTTACAAGAGCTACTTAGGTTCTTTTCTGAACCCATGTGTCTGGAAGGTCACTTCAGGCTCGTGGCAATTTGGGGCTTCAGCTCTTGGTGCCAGACAAGTAGGAAATAGCAAATATCCATTTTAAAAAGGCTTTTTATTGTAAAAATATATGCAACACAACTTTTGCCAGTTCAACATTTTTCACGTGTACAATTTAGTGCCACCAATTACATTAATCATGTTGTGTAACCATCATCAATATCCATCGCCAAATCCAATGCTTCCTAAACAGTGATGCCCCCTTTCCCTCTCCCTCCCACCCCTGGTAATCACTTATAGATTCAATTCTTTGATGATTATAGGATTATTCATATTTTCTATTTCTTCCTGACTCAGTTTTCGTAATTCATATTTTTCTAAGAATTTGACCATTCACTTAAGTTTTTAAATTTATTGACATACAGCTAGCTGTTCATAATAGCTTCTTATTACCTTTTTAATGTCTGAGGCTTCTGTAGTGATATCCCCTTTTCATTCATAATATTGTTTGTGCTTTTCTCCCCTTCATTTATCTTACCAGAGTTTTGTCAGATTTATTGTTCTGTTCAAAGCTTCAACTTTGGACTTTCTTGATTCTATTTTGTCTTTATTTGCTATTTCATCAATTTGTGCTCCTATCTTTGTTATTTACTTTCTCTTGCTTTTTGGTTAATTTGTTTCTTCTTTAGTGTTTTAGGTTAGATGTTTAGCTCATTAAGTTGTGTAACCATTTTTCTTTTCTAAAATATACCTTTAAGGCTACAGATTGCTAAAGTGCTATTTTTGCTGCATTCCACACGTTTTGATAAGTAGTTTAAAAAAATCATTCTATTATGAATGTTTTCTAGTTTCCAGTATGATTTCTTTCTTGACCTGTTTTTAAAATAACTTTTTTTATCGATAGCTAACTTAATTGCATTTTAAACTTTGGAATGTGTTAAGATTTGCTTTATATCCTATAAAATGGTCAGTGTTTATAAATGTTTTGTATGAGATGGAAAAGAATGTGTCCCTTCAGTTTTGGGATACAGTGTTCTGTATATGTCACTTAGATCAAGCTTGTTAATTGTGTGGTTCAAACCTTCCTTTTCTTAACTGACTTTTTCTGTGCTTGATCTATGAGTTTCTGAGAAAAATAAATTCTCACTGTGACTGTGTATCCATTTCTCCTCTTGATCTATCAATTAAAAAAATATATTTTGAAGTTATGTTATTAGGTTCATACAAGTTTAGAATTGTATCTTCCTGAAATATTGAAACTTTTAGCAGTATGAAGTAATTCTCTTTAGTATAAATATAAATATAGTATACATACTTTTGGCCTAAAGTCTATTCTGTCTATTATTGTAGCCACACCAGCTTTCTTTTTCTTAATATTTGCCTGATACATCTTTTTCCATCCTTTGAGGTATAACCTTTTTGTATTCATATGCTATGGTTTGTCACTTGTAAACAGCACAGCATGTAGTTAGCTTTTTTATTTTTTTAAATCTAGTTTGACAGTCTTCATCCTTTAACTGAAGAGTTTGGTGAGTTTTCATTGATTAATGATTTGGATTCATTTCTTCCATCTTATTTTTGCTGTCTAGATTTTTATTATTTTTTATATGTTTTTCCCCTCTTTCTTGCCTTGCTTGATCAAAGGTTCCCTCCTTAGTACATTTTTGTTCTGTTTTTATACTTTTACTCTATTCTAGGTTATACTAAAAATATTAAAATGCCCATTTGACCTAAGAAGTTTAAATTTATTCATTATCTTTGCCTTTCTCCTGAGTCATACAAAGATGCTTTAACCCAGCCCCCCCCTTGACTTATATACAATTATTGTCTAGGATTTTAGTTCTGTCTTTTATTAACCTTAGAAATAGACGTTGTTGTTACTGCTTTGTAAAGCTGATGTCTCTTTAGATTACCTACAAGTTTACTGTTTGTTTCGCTTACCATTTCTTAGACCATATAGAATCCTGCTTGCAATTATCTGGGCTTTCTGAATTTCAAGATTGGGATATTTCATTACTTCTGGAAAAATTTTAACCTACTTCTCATTGCATATTGCTTCTTCCCTGTTTCTATTATCTCCTTCTGGAACTCTGATTAGAGATAATTTGGACTTTCTCACTATGTTCCATGTCTTTCTTATTAGTCTTATAAAAGTATATATAGCTGCCATGTCTTTTAATTTGTCTGTTTTCCTTTCCTATGTCTGTTTGTACTGTAGTTCAAGTCATTTCTTCAGCCTTGTCTTCCAGTTCACAAATTTTCTTTTCAGCTATTTTCTGATATGCTATTTAACCAATACATTGAGTTTTTTTTTTATTTTTGATGATACATTTTTCATTTCTAGATATTTTATTTGATTCTTTTTCACATCTGCCTGGTCCTTTTGAATGGTCTCTTGTTTCTTCATATTTCAATACCTTTAATGTTTATTTAAGCATATTAAGCACTTATTTTATGTTCTATATCTGATAATTCCAACATGTGCTGTTTTTTAATTGATTTTGCGTTTTATTATTTCTACTACCCCTCATTCATGATGGTTCATCTCTTCCTGTTTTTACTGATTTTTTAAATTACAAACTCATCTTATTTGGAACTTTATCCACATGAATTCTTTATTGGTTTAAAGTAGTTCTCTAGAGATGATTTGGATTTTTTCTTCTCACTGGATAACTGGGGTCAGGACCACTCTAAACAAATATCAGGCTTAAGGTGTTGAGGACCACACAGGTAGTGTGTAAATTCCAGCCTCCTCTGTGTGAGTGTGGGCTTCTGTTTAGTAATTCCGAGGTGAGACTATTTTCTCTTCTCTTACTCTAGCCAGAGCTGAGGCTGAGACAAATGTACACCTTTTCTGTCTCCTTTTGCTTGATAGGATTTTTCTACTTCACTTGCTGAGGGTGTCACTCTTTGGGAGACCTGACGTTATGCAGGGGTCTCTGATTTCACCTCCCACTTTGTACAGGTCCCAGGCTTTCTTTTCTGTTCCTAAGCTCTAGGCAGTCAGTACTGGGCAGATATTCCCAAAGCAAATCAAGTCCCAATATTCCCTTACCTCCTAATTAGCATACTGTAATCATTTCTGACATCAGATTGTTTCCCTTAATTTACCATAAGCTCTGTCCTGTTTTGAAAAACATGCTTTTATGTATTTTATCCACCATTTAAGTTGTTCTCTGCTAGGAGGATATGCAAACCATTATAGAACAAGAAAGTGATGGGAATATCCATATTTATAAGATGACTAACCACAAATGAAAATGCCTTATAAAATATTCTTAGCATTTTTGAAATTAAGTGTGCTTAAAGTGAAATAACCTACACACGAAAATGAATCTTTCTAGCTTGTGCTGAAGAGGTTTTTGTGTAATTAGGTGTACATTGAAACATTTTTTTTGTCTAAGTGACACATCATTTGATAAACATCTCATGCTTAAGGTTAAGTAGATTCTGTGTAGGATGCAGAATAATGGAATTTTAATTAAATCTGTGCCTGCTTTATTGATATTTAAGAACTGAAATATATTTTCAGTGTGCTATTATAATTATTTTGTGCATTCAGAAATAAAGCTATCATTTTATTATTGTTCCACTATTTAATTACATTATTATTCTCTCATCATTAGTCATTAGATGGCTTTCTGATTATACTGAGCACAGATGGCATGATCGTTTACGCAGCTGAAAACATCTTTACTCTCCTTGGTCACTTACCAGTAAGTTCTTCCAGTTTTGGGGAAAGTGGATAATTCTACTTCTTTGTTAGGGGTTCATTATTTGTTTTGCAAAGCATATAATTCATTAGAGAAGACTTCCTCAGTGTTCTGAAATGTGTGCCCGTTTTTGTTGTTATTTCTATTGGTTTCATCAGTTTGAAATCTATAAAAACCAGTTCTGATATCAGGTAATGAAACATATTTTTCTTTTGTTGTTTGCAAACTGCCCTTGAAGGCAATCCTCAAAGAAGAGGGGGCTTTTTGAAATGGCAGTCTCTACTAGGATGTGTGTGTTCTGGGATGTGTTCATGATTTTATACATTTCTTTAAAGTGTGCTAATTAAACAACAAATGTCATGATTTATTCATGCTGGGTCATGGCATCCATTTCCATGTCTGGTTTGATTTTTGTTTCTTTATAGTGAAGAACAAATTATGATCTCATTTAGGAAAAAATGTAGAGATTATTTCATAGCTTAGCACTGTCATAATATTGCTGGAGACACCTACACATGAAGGTCATGGTCTCTGGTGTCCAAAATTAGACACTCACTGAGCCCTTTGGTTGAACTGTGCCCCTCTCCAGAAAGCTTTCTCCATCTTCACAATACTGTGGACTTGGAATATATGATTCCCTAATGATTTTCTGGTTCTGCTTGCTGTACACCTAACAAATAGATTATTAAATATGAAAGCACTACCTTCCTTCGTATGCCACTCATGCATGTGTGAAGAGGTGCTGTGTAGAATCCACCCACCTCCTCCCCCCTCAGAAATCTTTGTCATTTGGGTGGCTGTGTTAATCATATGTGGAATGTTGCTTTCATTGTATATTCCTCACTCTTTCCACAGAGTTGTCAGAAGAGCTTGGCAAACTCTTACCCAGAGGTCTATAGAACTTTAATTTGGAACATGTGAATTAATACATGCCATGTTAAATTATCATTAAGCTGGCAGTGAATTAGATCAAAAACCTGTTCCACTAGTTAAGCCATGCCAGCCAGCATGTTCCATGACCCACTTGGAAATGAGGAGAGCTTTTATACCTTTTCTCTTTATTCACATTTGCTATTATCAACTTTTGTCAATGTCTTCCTTTATTTTTTAAAAAAAATTATTTTAAAATTCAGCTTGTTTGTAGGATACTAAAGCAGCTAAATAACATGCAAATATTAGAGAGATTTATCGAATTGGGCTTTACAATATTTTTATCATAGAAGGGGAGCCAGTGCTACCAAATCTATATTTAAAAAAAATGTGTTAGTGTTATCCATTATAGTTTAAATTTTATTACAGTGAAGACAGAAAACTACCCAAATTTTTGCAGCATCAGATATTACCTAAACCACATTGGCCACTGATTGAAACTAGTGACTTTTTCCTTTATCATATTATATGGGGATTTTTCAGAGTGATGGTGCTTATTATAATTTGTCCTTGTTTCTTTATGTATTTGGGTTCAAATGTTTCACTGTCAAGAGGCTCTTTTACCCTTCAACATTTGAGATATAACACACATCGAACACGTGCGTGCATGTGTGTGTGTGTATATATATATGTATATTTGTGTATGTATATAGCTATTACCTGTACTGTCACCATAAGGTAGAGGTGTCCGAGACTTGTATTTTCAGCCACCAAACTTAAACCATGGACTTGATTACCTGAGATTAATGTACTTAAAAACAAAAGTATAACTATTATTCTATCTGTACATAAACATTAAATAGAAATTAAATATTCTTACAAAGCAGGGTTTAAAAGGACTATACCTGAGTCACAATTTCCCACTTGCCTCATTAAATCCTAACTGTTCTTAATTTTTAACACTATGTAATCTTTTTTCAAGGCTTTGATTAAAAATTTCATTTATAAGCCACCCATCTTATATTGATATGGAAACCCAGCCATTTCTAGAGTAGCTGCCTGGCTCCAGGAATCTACAGTTTCATTAAACAATAAGGCACCTCTTTCTATAGGGCAACTCTAAACTGATAGCATGGTGGGGTGGAAAGAACCTGGTCTTTGGAATCAAATAATCCTGAGATTAAAACTTAGCTCTGTCACTCACTAGCTACATGACTTTAAGCTTCTCATCTGCAAATGGGGAAAATAATATTACTTAGAGAGTGATGGGAAGTGGAAGTGGACTGTTACAGTGCGGTTAGCAAAGGGCTATCAGACACCTGAGTGAAGTCTGTGAGTCATGCAGATAACTGGGGCAAGTATGTTCCAGGCAGAGGAAACACCAAATGTAAAGGCCTGAAGCAGGGATGTGCTTGGTGTGTAAAACGTACAGTAAGAAGACCAGCATGACTGGAAAAGTACTAGGAGATGATGAGTAGTCATAGAGGGTCACGCCATTTCGGGCCATTGTAATGACTTTGACGCTTCCTCTGAGATGGGAAGCCACTGGGAGGCTTTGAGCCGATGTAAGTTTTATCAGTATCACTCTGGCTATCATGCTAAAAATAGGCTAAGGGGAGGCAGGCATGAAAATAGAGTCCACTTAGAAAGCTACTGCAAGAGTCTAGGCAATAAATAGTGGTGGGTTGGGTTCAGGTGGAAGTGGAAGTGGTCAGTGTTTTGTAGGGAAAATACGTTTTGCTTATGGATTGGATGGAAGTGTGATAGAAAGATGGGATGAGTCCAAGTTATGATGTTATAACACATGCCACAGCTAAAATGAGAGCTATTATCATAGTCATGGCATAAAACTGATCTCTGAAAGGGGCTGCCATATTTTCCCAATCATGGATTTGCTTGACAGTTTTTCCTTGGGGAGAAATGTTACTCGCAGTCACTACCCCCGATTCTAGCAACCTGCCCTCCCACTCATCCTACTCCATCAGTCCCCAAAATATTAAAATCTGAGAATTCACATATAGTTACTCTCTTTTGCAATTTCTAAGCAAACTGAAATTTTAAAAATATATGTGCTTCATTATGGAAAAAGCTTCTCATCATTGAATTTTAAGAGAAGAGACCTTAGCAAGTGTTTAAAAGGAGAGTACTTGGTAGGTTTTGAACAGAGTTATATGGTTAGTTCATAATAATTGTGATGAGATTTGCTCTTGTCTCCCTTTGACACTTATAGTAAATTACTATTGATGAGTCTTGTTTGATTCAGGATCAAGCCCGAATCTTGGTCAGAGGCTCTTACCGTTCTCAGTGCCTCATACAGTTGGACAGTTCTCTAATGCGTGTTTAATGTGAATGTCTCTGGCAGAAAAAAGATAGTTCTTGACTAACTTCTCAGTAAATGTCATGGTCTAGGGTGAAGTCATTCTGTTTACTCTTTTCTAGCATAACAGAGACTCACCATACTAATATTTGTGTGACAACTAATAAGTATTTGCACACTTGGCTTTTGAGAAACCTCCTTATTTTTGCCCTGGTATTTATCCTTCCTTCATTAAGTTCTAAGTTCCTTGATCTTTTTGTCTTGTGTGATGAGAGGAACAAATGCCAAACATTTACAGAAATCATATGATGTTGAAAATGCTTTCAGGTCTCTGCCGTTTTGCTAACTAAGTAGCAGGGTAAGTGGAACGATTGCTACGTTCACTGTGTTAGTTGGTGGTCAATTAAAAGACATTCATTGCAACTGTCCCCATCCCTAGAGAATGCAGTTAATCAATAAGAAACTCATTGTTACTATTCCCATCCCAAGAGAATGTAGAATAGCAAAAGACAGCTCACGTTGAATTCTCTTCAGTGATAATGCTGTCCTCCATCCTTCCTCTAATGAAAGAACCGGTGAGCCATAGCACTCTGTCTGTACCTCTTGTTATGATACTATATTAGACTTTGCATCAGACTTGTTTGTGCCTGTCTTTTCTGTCTTCCTGGAATTATGCTCATTGGAAGTAGAATTCAGGTTCATCTTTTGTAACCCTCATAGTATTCAGTAAAACTTTGTTAAATGAATTACTTCATGTAGAATGTCCAAAATGTAGAAGCTGGCCCATTAGCAAATTGACTGGTCCGGGTGCAAAACGGACAAGAGGCAGCTATGATGCCATGGAAGGAACAATGGACTTGGAGTTAGATGGAGCTGGGTGTGAAGTTCATCTCTGAAATTGTGACCTCACAACAATTGGACAGGCCTTAATTTTGTCATGAATAAGTTGGGGGATAGATAACTCTTCCTCTCATCAGAGATTAAGTGAGCTGGTATGTGTGAAAGGACCAAATGACCGTGTCGGGCTCGGAGCGGTTGTTCATCGTATAGTAGAGGAATGAATGAGCAGTTTCCTCTGACCACAGATAACTTGGTTTGGTACCTTAAATTTACTTTATTACTAAACTAATGGAAACATTTTTATTGAAAAAGTTAAGTTCAGTGGAAAAAAAAACTACATTTCTTTTGGGAAGTCATTTTTTACTATGTGACTTTCACTGTCAACGTTCATTGTTTGTTAATTCCGTAACGTTTTGTTTGTTAAATTGAGGTAATATTTATACCCTGAATTAAACCAAACTTTTTCTTGATTGAGACAGGATCCATCTGCTAATTTGAGCATTGGCCAACTCATAGGCTGGCTGCTACAAATGGACCGTAAAAATGTATTTCTAAATATTGACTTTAATTATTAATGCTAATCAGTTAAAAAAATCATGTGAATTTGTGGTTTATCACACAAAGCCATTATTCAGCTACAAAGAATACTTTGTTCATACCACATTAAAAACTCATTACTTAGCTTAATGTCTGATTTTCAGTTTATCCGTGTGTCACCATATTTCAGTTACATGGTACAGCATTATTCATTGATTCAGCTAATATTTTTTGAGTGCTCCCTTGTGCCAAGCACTGTTCCAGGTGTTGAGGACGAAGCAGTGAATAACACAAAGTCTCTGTTCTAATGCTTTTTGCATTTTAATGAGGAAGAAAAATAATAAAGAGATAAACACATATATGTTATAATATCAGGTAGCAGTAAGCACTATGGGGAAAAAAGGCAGGAAGAGAGTGCCAGAGAATTGGTGCAATTTTAAATAGTGTGGCTTTGAGTAGAAACCTGGAGGAAGTGAGGGAGAAAGCCATGGCAGGTATCTGGGAAAGAATACTTCACGTTGAATGAAGAGAAAGTTCAAAGCCCCCAAATGGGCATTTTCTTGGTGTATTTAGCTATGAGCAAGTAGTCCATTGTACTGGAAAGCAGTGAGCAAGAGGGAGAATGGGAAGAGGTCAGGTCACCTAGGCAGGAAGAGACCAGAATGTAGAGCCATAATGGGCATTGTAAGGACTTCGACTTTTACTCTGCACAACTCAGGAAGCCAGTGGGAAATGTTGAGCAGAGGAATAACATGATCTGACTTGTGTTTTCAAAAGATCACTTTAGCTGCTCTGTGGAAAATAGACTAGGAGTTGGGGGCAAGAATAGAAGCAGGTAGGCCAGTTAAGGCTATTGTAGTAATCCAAGCTAGAGATGATGATGCCTTGGACCAGATGGTAAGAAGTGGAACAACTGTGTAGATGATTTGAAGGTAGAACCCACAAATGTGCAGATGGACTGGATGTAGTTTTTGAGAGAAAAAAGAAAAGCCAAGGATGACTTTATGGTTTCTGGACACCCAAGAGTATAAGTGGTAGTGTCGTTTACTGTAATGAGGAAGACTTAGGGAAGATCATATTTTGTTGGGGAAAATATCAGGAGATCTATTTTGGATATCTTAAACTTGAAATTCTAGTGGACATAAAAATTGAGATATCTTGGGGGCACAAGTCTAGATGAGTTTAGGAGAGAAGTCTGGAATGGAGATATGAATTTTGGATGCATTAATGGATAGATGGAGTTTAATGAGACAGAACTGAGACAGCAAGTACAGTTCCTCTCAAGTATTTTTGTTCCAAAGTGGACCAGCAAAGTGGCATTATAGCTGGAGGAGAGGATGTAGTGCCAAGGAATGTCTCAGTTTCCTAGTTCTGCTATAACACAAATACCACATGTGGGTGGCTTTAACAAACAGAAATTTATTTTCTCACAGTTTAGGAGGATAGAAGTCCAAATTCAAGGCACTGGCTCTAGAGGAAGGCTGTCTGCTCTGGGGGAGAATCTTGTTTCAGCTTCTCTAGCGTTCTTCTTGGCATTCCTTGGAGACCTCCATGTGGTATCTCTCTCTCTCCCATCCGTGCTTGTTTCTCTCTGTGCCTAATATGCTCTTTTTATATCTCAGAAGTGATTGGTTTAAGATACACCCTACACTGATATGGCCTCATTAACATAACAAAGAAAACCCTATTCCCAAATGGGATTACATCCACAGGTATACGGATTAGGATTTACAAAACATATTTTAGGGGGATACAATTCAGTCCACAACAAGGAAGGTTTTGGGTTTTTGGAATTTTGTATTGTTTTTTTTTTTGAAGATGACAGATATTATAGCATCTGTGATATAACATTTGCATCTGATGGGAAAGACCTAGTAGAGAGGGAAAGCTGGGTGATGTGTGTGTGGGGGGCGGGGGATTTCTGGAGCGATGTCTTTGAGTAGTTCAGAGAGGATGGGATCCAGTGCACAAATGCAGGAATTACATTTAGGTAGCAGCTTATGTATTCGTTGTACTAGGAGGGTCAGCAGGTGTTCAAGCATAGGAACAGATAGGGTGGTATATTTGGTGGCAGGGAGATGTTGACATTTCCGCTTCCCCTTTTTTTTCAGTGAAATAAGAAATGAACTTATCTGCTGAAAATGAGGAGGTCTGGAGGGTTTGGAGGTTTGAGGAAGGAGGAAAGGCAAGAAATAATCTCACTGAAGAGTAGGAGAGTGAATTGTCTGGGGAAATGTATGATTTCTGGGCAGAGCTGAGTGCTCATTTATAAAAATAAACAGCATAGTTGTGAGTTTGTCTGCATTGACGTTCAGTTGCTTGGGTGAAGGTGTAGGGTAGATGAAGGATTGGAATTAACCAGAGATGGGAATTCCCGAGGTGAATATGGCAGAGGGAAAGAGCACATGGTTGAGAATCTAGTAACGGGCCTTGGAATCTTAGCTGGGTAGGGAGCGATATGATGATTTGAGGGAGATAATGGACAAAGAACATGTGGTAAGAATGAACTGGAGGGCTCAGTGGGTGGAATACTTGTTGGAGAGGTGGGGTACCTGCATGAGTGCACTGGCAGTAGGCAGTAGTGGTCAGAGAATGGGTTTCTGTGAATTGTGGTTTTTAGATGTCCAGCAGGTATGACCATAGATGGCTGAGGTGGGCAGTGTACAAGCTGGAGGTAAGGAGATACTTCCAGTGAGGAACAGTATCACTAAGCATAGTAAAACTTTTTCTGTCTCCCTTTGTTTCTCTCTCTCTTCCCACTCCCACCTCCCTCTTTCTAGTTTGAGGTAATAGGCAAAAAATTATTAAGCTTTCTGCCTGATGAAGAAAAAGAAGAAGTCCACAAGAAGATTACTCTCGAACTTCCTGTGTCAGACCCAGGTACATATTTTTTTATTTTTTTTTCCAAATCACAAGTTGTTAGATTTTAAGAGACAGGTAGCAACCAGTCAGTGGAGTAATAAAAATAAAAGAACTAGAGCCAGTACAGTTGTTGATCATATATTAATCTTAAAGTTGAAGGACAGATTTATTTCTATTTTTAAGAATACTTGCATTAAATGCTGTATTAATAAATATGTCATTATTGTACATTTCACAAATTAATTTTCTAGTGTCAAAAAATTCTCCCCTCTGTTAAATCTCATTCTTTATCATGAACTCTGATGATTTCAGCATTTGTGGAATTCATTAGTGCTGTATAAATAATAGACCATTGTGCACAATGTTCTAGTGGGTATCCTACTCTACAGATAAACAATAGATAATTACATAAATGCTAATGTTCATGGAAAGAAAATAATATTTTTGTAAAATCTAGTCTAAGTAAGACATTAGTCATCTGAAATGACCCAGCAGAATATGGTCAAAGTACAAATGTAAACTAATTTTGTATTTGTTTTTTTTTTAAGAAGGAAATCATATTGAGTTTTGCTGTCATTTTAAAAGAGGAGATATTGAATGTGCTGGCACCCCTGCTTATGAATATGTGAAATTCATAATGACTGTAAACGATATTTTTCACGGTAAGCAATTAAAATTTTAATCTTATCTAGATAAAGTTCATGAGTTATGTAGCCCCTCATTGCTAACATAAATGTCCTTCTACTCTCAGTACTTTCAAACTATCTGATATTCTTCCAACCACAGTTTTTGGCTACAGACATTAATTAGGCTTTTAAAAACTAGTGGTGAAATTTACAAAATGGCACCATATGGAAACTTGGTGGACTGAGCTGATAGCCGTGGCCTCCTTCTTTCTACAAAAACAAGGAAATGGTTGCTAAATCATAACAAAGGAAGTTTAACACATAGACAAGCTTAAAAGAAAAGGAACTCTATGCGTACCAGGACCTGGCCCTTTACTTCTAAAAAAAAAAAAAAAAAAAGAATGATAAGTGAAAACCTTACGAATAGCAATGGAACATTGTCTGATATAATGCCAGATGAACCCCTCAGGTTGGAAGGCACTCAAAATATGACTGAGGAAGAGCTGCCTCCTCAAAGTAGAATCAACATTAATGATGTGGATGGAGTAAACCTTTTTGGGACTTTCATTTGCCGATGGACCTGACTCAAAATGAGAAGAAACAGCTGCAAACATCATTAATCAGAACATGGAATGTAAGAACTCTGAATCTGGGAAAGTTGGAAGTTGTCAAAAATGAAGTGGAACACGTAAACATTGATATACTAGGCATTAGTGAGCTGAAATGGACTGGTATTGGCCATTTTGAATCGGACAGCCATATGGTCTACTATGCCAAGAGTAACAAATTGAACAGCAATGGAATTACATTCATTGTCAAAAAGAACATATCAAGATCTATCCTGAAGTACAACACTGTCAGTGATAAGATAATACCCATATGCCTACAAGGAAGACCAGTCAATACAACAGTTATTCAGATTTATGCACCAACCGCTAAGGCCAAAGATGAAGAAATTGAAGATTTTTACCAACTTCTGCAATCTGAAATTGATCAAACATGCAATCAAGATGCATTAATGATTACTGGTGATTGCGATGCAAAAGTTGGACGCAAAGAAGGATTGTAGTTGGAAAATACGGCCTTGGTGATAGAAACGATGCTGGAGATTGCAATTTTGTAACACCAGTGACTTATTCGTTGCTAATACATTTTTCCAACAACATAAACAGCAACTATAAAAGTAGACCTCACCGGATGGAATACACAGGAATCAAATCGACAACATCTGTGGAAAGAGACAATGGAAAAGCTCAGTATCATCAGTCAGAAGAAGGCCAGGAGCTGACTGTGGAACAGACCATGAATTGCTCATAGGCAACTTCAAGTTGAAGCTGAATAAAATTAGAACAAGTCCACGAGAGCCAAAGTATGACCTTGAGCATATCCCACCTGAATTTAGAGACCATCTCAAGAATAGATTTGATGCATTAAACACTAGTGACCGAAGACCAGATTAGCTGTGGGATGACATAAAGGACATCATGCATGAAGAAAGCAAGAGGTCATTAAAAAGACAGGAAAGAAAAAAACGATCAAAATGGATGTCAGAAGAGACTCTGAAAGTTACTCCTGAATGTAGAGTAGCTAAAGAAAGTGGAAGAAATGATGAAATAAAAGAGCTGAAAAGAAGATTTCAAAGGACAGCTCGAGAAGACAAAGTGTTATAATGAAATGTGCAAGGACCTGAACATAGAAAACCAAAGGGGAACAACACACTCTGCATTTCTCAAGCAGAAAGAATTGAAGAAAAAGTTCAAGCCTCGAGTTGCAATACTGAAGAATTCTATGGGCAAAATATTGAACGACACAGGAAGCATCAAAAGAAGATGGAAAGAATACGTAGAGTCACTCTACCAAAAAGAATTGGTCGGTGTTCAACCATTTCAATAGGTAGCATATGATCAAGAACCGATGGTATTGAAGGAAGAAGTCCAAGCTGCACTAAAGGCATTGGCAAAAAACAAGGCTCCAGGAATTGATGGAATACCAATTGAGATGTTTCAACAAATGGATGCAGCGCTGGTAAGTGCTCACATGTCTATGCCAAGAAATTGGGAAGACAGATACCTGGCCAACCGACTGGAAGAAATCCATATTTGTGCCCATTCCAAAGAAAGGTGATTCAACAGAATGCAGAAGTTATCGAACAATATCATTAATATCAAACACAAGTAAAATTTTGCTGACTATCATTCAAAAGTGGTTGCAGCAGTATATCAACAGGGAACTGGCAGAAATTCAAACTGGATTCAGAAGAGGATGTGGAACAAGGTATGTCATTGCTGATGTCAGATGGATCTTGGCTGAAAGCAGAGACTACCAGAAAGATGTTTACCTGTGTTTTATTGACTATGCAAAGGCATTTGACTGTGTGGATCATAACAAATTATGGATAACATTGCAAAAAATGGGAATTCCAGAACACTTAATTGTGCTCATGAGGAGTCTGTACATAGATCAGGAAGCAGTTTTTCAAACAGAACAAGGGGATAGTGCATGGTTTAAAGTCAGGAAAGGTCTGCATCAGGATTGTATCCTTTCACCATACTTATTCAGTCTGTATACTGAGCAAATAATCCAAGAAGCTGGACGGTATGAAGAAGAATGTGGCATCAGAATTGGAGGAAGACTCATTAACAGCCTGTGATATGCAGGTGACACAACCTTGCTTGCTGAAAGTGTAGAGGACTTTAAGCATTTATTGATGAAGATCAGAGACTACAGCCTTCAGTACGGATTACACCTCAACATAAAGAAAACAAAAATCCTCACAATTGGACCGATAAGCAACATCATGATATATGGAGAAAATATTGAAGTTGTAAAAGATTTCATTTTACTTGCATCTACAATCAACGCCTGTGGAAGCAGCAGTCAAGAAATCAAACAACACACTGCAGTGGACAAATCTGTTGCAAAAGATCTCTCTAAAGAGTTAAAAAGCAAAGATGTCACCTTGAAGACTAAGGTGCGCCTGACCCAAGCCATGGTGTTTTCAGTTGCCGCATATGCATGTGAAAGCTGGATAATGAATGAGGAAGACTGAAGAAGAACTGACCTTTGAATTGTGGTGTTGGCGAAGAATATTGAATATACCATGGACTGCCAAAAGAAAGAACCAATCTATCTTGGAAGAAGTACAACCAGAATGCTCCTTAGAAGTGAGGATGGTGAGACTTTGTCTCAGGTACTTTGGACATGTTATCAGGAGGGACCAGTCCCTGGAGAAGGACATCATGCTTGGCAAAGTGGAGGGTCAGCGAAAAAGAGGAAGACCCTCAATGAGATGGATTGACACAGGGGCTGCAGCAATGGGCTCAAGCATAACAATGACCACAAGGATGGCACGGGATCCAACAGTGTTTTGTTCTGTTGTACATAGCGTCACTATGAGTGGGAAGTGGCTTGATGGCACCTAACAACAACAACAACAATAATAGTAGTGAGGAAGTCAGAAATGAAAACACTAATACAGAGCTGATAGGAATGTAAACTAATGTTAGCGTCCTGAAAAACAGGTTGGCAGTGCTGGGCGAACTTGAGTACATTGATTATCCTATGACCCAGCAAGCCCATCACCTGGTAGAAATATCCCAGGTGCGACCATGCAGAGAGGTCTATCTCTAAGGGCTCATATACTGCGTCTGTCATGGTTGTTTGTGGTAGCAGAGAGTTGGGGACAAACCTAGGTGTGTATCATGAGGGAAATGGACAAGTAAAATTTGGTGGATACACAATATGAAATACTTTGTAGCAGTTAAAAGTAACAAACTCTGTATATGCATAGCACAACATGAAACCATATTGTTGACTGAAAACAGTAAGAAACAGAATGAGATTTATAGCAGGAAGCCACTTTTGTACATTGTAAACGTATACGTAAAACCAGACTACATGTTTTACTAGGATACATATACAGCAAAGGTATTCTATTACATTGGGTGTCTGTGGGTGGGAAAGGGATGAAGGAGAGAAAAAAATAAGTAAAAACAAGAGCAGGCACTTTATCTGTGTTCATAGTGTGCCATGAACTAGGAGTATCATTAACTCAGTTCTCTGCCACTGAGGTCTAAAAATAGAAAAAAATGAATGAGTGAGTGAATTAATAAAGAAAATTAGTCCACACAAGGGTTGGCTGACATGTTTCTCATGTGTCTTAGAAGTTAAAGCTCAGACACCTTTTATTTTTGATTCTTCGTGCACATGCAGACTACACACACACGCAGCCACTTAATAGCCATGTGCTCTGTATAAAGGTGCGGAGCTCAGCCACCCTTGGCTCACAGCACTTGATTCTCAGTGAGGGCTCCTACGTATCTTCGTGGGGAGCAGGGTGGAGGGAGTGGCATTCGGACAAGAAAAATCTCGTGGCTCAGAATTTTGAATGTGGCAGGTGCCATCTTGTTTAATCAGTCCACCTCTCTGTTAAGATGGTCACATGTGTTTTTCTCTCCCTCAGGGCCCTTTACACTCTTCGGTGGCTTCTCCTCCAACTGCGCTGGCAGTCAGTCATCTGTTACAAATCTTTCTGCCCTACCTTTGGAGGAACAGTTTTATCTCATGGGGACTGTTTGTTTTCTCAGGTCTGACAGGCTACAGGTGAGTATCCTGTGAGGGCGCCTCCCCCATCATGGTGATATGGGTTTTCTTTGAAGGGCCACACCTCTTTTGGTCCCTCAGACACTGGTCAATGTTGCTAAAGCTCTCGTGTGTGCAGAAGGTTGTGCTGGAATACATGAATGAGGAAAGATCACCTCCTGTGTTTCAGAAGGTCAGCATCTCAGTGGCGATGTAGACACACCTGAAAAGAGATGCACAATCATCTACAAGTGGTTTCGTTACAATATAGACTAGTTATTCAGGGGCTGGGGGCCGGGACATAGTAAGATAAGCGAGCATTTTGGTAGGTGGATAAAGGAATGCTCTGTCACAAGATGAGTTTTGAGGTCTCTCCCCCTCCTCCTTTTACCGTTAGGTGGCTGATTGTAAAGGCTTTTACTCACTGAGTGTTCTTTTCATATAGCACTCTGATTCTGTCTTTAAAAAGAAAAATTAGTCTTTAGCATTCATCTGATTGACTCAGGCTCAATTAAGCACCTGTGTGCCAGGCACGGTGCTAGGTTCTGGGGAAACATTAGGGGAAAGAGACAGTAGACAAGTAAATAAATCTATTTCAGCTATTGACAAGTGCCACAGAGGTGATAAAACAGAATAATGTGTTACTGACTGGCAGGGGTGGGAGGCTCAGACAGAGTGGTCTGGGAAGGTTTTTTCTGATGGTCTGTCTTTTGAGCAGAGACACTCAATGATGCTGAGGTGTCCACCTAGTGAAGAAGGGAAGGCAATCTCAGTAGACGGTTCCAAGGAACAAAGAAGGTTTTGTGACTAGAATAAGGTGAAAAAAGAAAGTAATAGTAGAAGATAAGATCTGAGAGGTAGGCAGGAGCCAGATTATGTCGAATTTTGGGACCCATGGTTTTATTCCAAGTGCCGTGTTGAGCAGGAGGATGGCATGATCTGCCATTGTGAAATATCAGTCTGGCTGCTCTCGCTGGGAGATGGACTGCAGGGGAACAAGAATGGAAGCAAGAGGACCGATGCGAGAGATAATAGGGGCTTGGACTGTGATTGTAGTCATGGAGATAGAAGTACACAGATTTGAGATATATTTTGGATGTAGAACCCAAAATCTTTGCTATGAGTTGGAAGTGGTTAAGAGAAGGGAGAGAGAAGACTCAAGGATGGCACTTAGCTTTTTGCCTGAGCAGTTCAATGAATGGAGGTGCCATTCATTGACTTGGAGGGAGGCATTGTGGTTTGAGCAGTGTGGGGTCCCAAATCAAGAGTTCAGTTAGGCCATGTTGATACTGTGATGGCATTGTGCCATCCAACACATCCAACTCCCTTACCTTATGTGGGAAACCCCTGGATCCACACCACCTGGGCATAAATCCTTTCCCTACCACTTGTTAGCTGTGTGACCTTGTCCAAGTCACTTACATCTTTTAAGCCTCAGTTTCTTTATGTATAAGTGGCGATCGTAGTACCTGCGTTTAGGGTTGTTTTTGAAGAGTAAATAAGACAGCACCTAATGTATGGTAAGCACTCAGTAAATGTGAGCTTTTATAACTGTCATGATCATTGTTGTAATCATTATCATTCTTATTGTTACTAGGACCCAGAGAGGGTAAAAAATTTTTCATCTCTGGTTTAAAATGTGGGATTTTATGACCACATTTCAGAGTCTGCGGACGGAGCCTTTACATTCAGTTTTAGAGTAGTGATATATGTCATCATTCCCCCAGATTTAAGCACTTGAAGGAAATTGCTTGGTCTGCGAGTCGCATTTGGTATTCCTTCCTGGTGGCACACTCATGTTTGAGCTCCCATCTTTGCCCTGAGAAGGGTGACATCTCATTCTGGAGGCCACCTCTACTATCTACTCATCTGTTCAGGCCTCTGAGGAAGAGAAAATCTACTTTGGCCCACCACCCTCACCCTAGTACCCATTCCAAGTGTGATTTACTCCAGTTTCTCTCTGGGTTCTAGGATGTATGTTGTAGCATTTTGGATAACAAACCTTGAGAACAGACAACTTTTTGGAGGAAGTGGTTTTTTTCTTTTCTTTTTCTTTTTTTTGATATTTTATTGTACTTCAGGTGAAGGCTTACAGAACAAATAGTTCCTCATGAAACACTAGTACACATGTTGTTTTATGACATTGGTTAACAACTCCACAACATATTAACCCTCTAACTTCTCAAAATTCTCAACCTTTTTCTTTTTGGTGAAAATACACATAGCCAAAGATACACCATTTCAAAAATTTCTACATACACAGTTCAGTGACATTGACTACGCTCTTCCAATTGTGCTGTTATTCTCACTTAAGATGAAGGCTTACAGAACAAAATAGTTTCTCATTTAACAG